>NC_051400.1:26015737-26015861 GCF_015228065.2 Penaeus monodon
ACAAGTACGGGGCAGTTAGCAGTCACGAGACCTAAGGGGCTTGGGAAGCAAATTACGTCATTGAGATTTTCAGGAAAACGGAAGTGCTGAGTGAAGTGACGCCGAGAGGAGAGCTTGGTATCCC
>NC_051400.1:26018924-26019087 GCF_015228065.2 Penaeus monodon
TCTTATGAAAGTAATGAAACTTTCCAGGCCATCTTCAGATTTCCTCCACAGCTATCTTGTCACTGAATAAGTTTTATTCAAACCCTTTCAATCCCCAATTCGGCATCTCTCCCTTATCCGAAATAAAATAATGTGATGATAAAACTTGAAAAAAAAAATTGTT
>NC_051400.1:26019322-26019528 GCF_015228065.2 Penaeus monodon
ATCTGTTGTTTTGATACATTCTGTCCTTTTCTGTTGTTATTATTGTTGTTGCTTTCTTGCGGAATATTCATATATATTAATTCTTAAAATGCATATTGATCTATAAAACAAAATTATTATTTTTTCTACAATTGGCTTGCCCTTCATGCAACCAAAAAGGGTTTCTTGTACAAGATCTCTTTTCCATCATTTGAACAAAATAGACA
>NC_051400.1:26020256-26020475 GCF_015228065.2 Penaeus monodon
TAAGCCTAAGAGAAAGTCTAACAGAAATCTCTCAAGAGATAACAGCTATCTTTTATATCGGACACGATTCACCTCCACAAGTGGCGCCAGTGAACATTTGACTGAAAAAAAATTACTAGACATAGAAGTTTCTTATCAGTTAACACGTAAGAATTTGCCATGGCAATAGTTAAGGTTAAACCGAATTAAGTAAGTATATCATACCAATATGACTTTTTT
>NC_051400.1:26022332-26022558 GCF_015228065.2 Penaeus monodon
AAAAAAGTCATATTGGTATGATATACTTACTTAATTCGGTTTAACCTTAACTATTGCCATGGCAAATTCTTACGTGTTAACTGATAAGAAACTTCTATGTCTAGTAATTTTTTTTCAGTCAAATGTTCACTGGCGCCACTTGCTGGAGGTGAATCGTGTCCGATATAAAAGATAGCTGTTATCTCTTGAGAGATTTCTGTTAGACTTTTCTCTTAGGCTTAGAAAA
>NC_051400.1:26023029-26023217 GCF_015228065.2 Penaeus monodon
TTTATTTTCATTGTTTCAGCTATATTTGTTCGTTATTTGTATGTCTATTTTGTTCAAATGATGGAAAAGAGATCTTGTACAAGAAACCCTTTTTGGTTGCATGAAGGGCAAGCCAATTGTAGAAAAAATAATAATTTGTTTTTATAGATCAATATGCATTTTAAGAATTAATATATATGAATATTCCG
>NC_051400.1:26023511-26023671 GCF_015228065.2 Penaeus monodon
AACAATTTTTTTTTTCAAGTTTTATCATCACATTATTTTATTTCGGATAAGGGAGAGATGCCGAATTGGGATTGAAGGGTTTGAATAAAACTTATTCAGTGACAAGATAGCTGTGGAGGAAATCTGAAGATGGCCTGGAAAGTTTCATTACTTTCATAAG
>NC_051400.1:26028486-26028658 GCF_015228065.2 Penaeus monodon
GAAACTGAGCCCCGGATCTTATGAAAGTAATGAAACTTTCCAGGCCATCTTCAGTTTTCCTCCAAGCTATCTTGTCACTGATAAGTTTTTTTCAAACCCTTTCAATCCCCAATTCGGCATCTCTCCCTTATCCGAATAAATATGTGATGATAAAACTTGAAAAAAAATTGTT
>NC_051400.1:26028949-26029103 GCF_015228065.2 Penaeus monodon
CGGAATATTCATATATATTAATTCTTAAAATGCATATTGATCTATAAAACAAAATTATTATTTTTTCTACAATTGGCTTGCCCTTCATGCAACCAAAAAGGGTTTCTTGTACAAGATCTCTTTTCCATCATTTGAACAAAATAGACATACAAAT
>NC_051400.1:26029859-26030069 GCF_015228065.2 Penaeus monodon
AAGTCTAACAGAAATCTCTCAAAAGATAACAGCTATCTTTTATATCGGACCGATTCACCTCCAGCAAGTGGCGCCAGTGAACATTTGACTGAAAAAAAATTACTAGACATAGAAGTTTCTTATCAGTTTTAAAACGTAAGAATTTGCCATGGCAATAGTAAGGTTTTAAAACCCAATTAAGTAAGTAATCATACCAATATGACTTTTTTT
>NC_051400.1:26031573-26031666 GCF_015228065.2 Penaeus monodon
GTACATATGTTTTGTGTTCATGAGTCCCGCACAGCCCAAAGGGCCCCTCGTTATCTTTCTCATTTCATAATCATTCAAAAATCTATCAGTTCG
>NC_051400.1:26032165-26032697 GCF_015228065.2 Penaeus monodon
GGTGTTCACTAAGAGGGAAAGCAAATACCCACGTGGTTCCATGCCTCGGAAATATGTTGACGCGGTTATGGCATCACTGAGCGACATACCACCGGCTTCCGGAGTTCAAACTTTCACATATATCAGGGAAAACATGATTCATCAGTGATATCAATTTTTGAGCCTACTTTATTCTCCATCACCATTTTTTTCTAAACAGAAATTTCCTACACATTGTGATTTTATATTTCCGATAAATAATGAGGTGTTGCATCAGATTACGTCATTTTCTGAGAGAGAGAGAAAAAAAAACAATAGAAAATCGGGACCGCCAAACACCACACTATAAAGATTGATACAATAACTGGAATACATTTTTATTTCAACTCGTGGTGTTATGGTTGATAAATCCTTACTTTTAAGAAGGTATATTATTAAACTATAAGTTTTTGTATGAAATTATGTGAATGAATAAAATGGGAGTTGTTTTTCCTAAATCTGTTGCAATGTTGACAAGATTTGTATTGGATCATTAAATGTATTGTGTTTGCGT
>NC_051400.1:26032869-26033013 GCF_015228065.2 Penaeus monodon
CTTTATACAGTATTATCACTGCTATTATCATCACCGTGCTACCACCGTCACAGATATGATTTCTTTATTGATTAAAACCTCTAAACCATATCTCACCAACGATTAAAATTCCCTCGTAACACATGAACTCAATTTTATTAGTAA
>NC_051400.1:26036367-26036540 GCF_015228065.2 Penaeus monodon
CGAGGCTAAACAGGGTCAGGAAAGCACACGAGGGAAATGCACGTCACACTCTAGGAAAATTTTGATCTGTAATGATATGGCTCCTGAAGGTCTTGTCAAGGGAGGTGATGAAATCAGTGAAAAAGTTATATCATATTTTGTGCAGTTTATGCGTTGCTTGACTTGGCATACTG
>NC_051400.1:26037240-26037643 GCF_015228065.2 Penaeus monodon
GATTAAAATTTGATGCAAATTTGACTCACAAGATTTATGTTCGGCTTTTAGTGGTTGTTGCAAGAAGGAAACCAGGAGGTGTGCGTAAGATCTGAAAGGTTTTGAGATATTGTTCTGCAACGTGATGATGGTGTAGATTTACTATCCACGCTTACGAGGTGAGGGTTGATTTGCATGGTTAGTCCGCGTTGCATCCGAGCAGTTGTTAGACCTCGTCTCCTCCCCTTGATATCTGTTCGCCTGCGCCTCCGGGGATAAGCTGCTCCTTGCCTTTCCGTTCGGCGTGTCAAGGGGACGCGGTGCTGCGATCCCCGTCTCTTGTTTTTTGTTTCTTGTTTAGTGGTTTGGAGAGAGATGAGGGAGACAGGGGGTGAGTTTCAGTTAAGTCTTCGTTTCACACATT
>NC_051400.1:26037722-26038233 GCF_015228065.2 Penaeus monodon
TTGTGTGTGTGTGTATAAATCGCACATACCTTCCCTTCCTAAGAATTCTAATGGCTGAGGTAGTCCGTCCTTTTAGTTATGCAGGTATGGGTTGTCCGGCGTTGCAGGGTATTCCAGTTCCATAAATATTTCGTAAGTGTAGCTGTTACGTTGTGAGGCATGGCTTGTTCAGCTCGCCCCGTGCTTTGGTTGAGTGTGAGCCTCCTCAGGGTTGCAAGACCATGGCAAACAGCCTTTTATCTAACTATTGAAACTTTTATTCCTTCATCAGTCTATGCTCTCTGCCACCGGCCCCTCTTCAGGTTTCAGGCGGCGTTCGTGTGCTCTTCTGAAGGTGGCTTTAGTGTGATTGGAGAAGGAAATTTTGTGGTCTTGGCATTTCTCACAGATAAGATTTATCTCTTGAATACATTTCTGTACATCGGTTCTTAGTCTTACTCTCTCATTATTCTTTCTCAAACATGACGTTAATGCACCTTGCAGACACTTTATTGCAGTTTCTTTTACACAT
>NC_051400.1:26038605-26040431 GCF_015228065.2 Penaeus monodon
TGCCACCCTGCCCCACCGCCCTTCACCCTGCCACCACCGCCCTTCCCCCTTCCACCTGCCACCACCGCCCCTTCCCCCCTCCACCGCCCCTTCCCCTGCCACCACGCCCTTCCCCCTGCCACCGCGCCCTGCCACCCTGCCCACCGCCCTGCCACCCTCCACCACCGCCCCTGCCACCCTGCCACCCTGCCACCACCGCCCCTGACCCCCTGCCACCACCGCCCCTGCCCCCCTGCCACCACCGCCTCTGCCACCCTGCCACCACCGCCTCTGCCCCCCTGCCACCACCGCCTCTGCCACCCTACCACCACCGCCTCTGCCCCCTGCCACCACCGCCCCTGCCCCCCTGCCACCACCGCTTCTGCCACCCTGCCACCACCGCCCCTGCCACCCTGCCACCACCGCCCCTTCCCCCCTGCCACCACCGCCCCTTCCCCCCTGCCACCACCGCCCCTTCCCCCCTTCCACCCTGCCACCGCCGCCCTGCCCCCCTGTCACCACCGCCCCTGCCACCCTGCCACCACCGCCCCTGCCACCCTGCCACCACCGCCTCTGCCACCCTGCCACCACCACTCCTGCCACCCTGCCACCACCGCCCCTTCCCCCTGCCACCCTCCCACCACACCCCCTGCCCCCTGCCACTACCGCCTCTGCCCCCCTGCCACCACCGCCCCTGCCCCCCTGCCACCACCGCCCCTGCCACCCTGCCACCACCGCCTCTGCCACTCTGCCACCACCGCCTCTGCCACCCTGCCACCACCGCCTCTGCCCCCCTGCCACCACCGCCCTGCCACCCTGCCACCACCGCCTCTGCCCCCCTGCCACCACCGCCTCTGCCACCACCGCCTCTGCCCCCCTGCCACCACACCCCCTGCCACCCTGCCACCACCGCCTCTGCCACTCTGCCACCACCGCCCCTTCCCCCTGCCACCACACCCCCTTCCCCCCTGCCATCACCGCCTCTGCCACCATGCCACCACCGCCTCTGCCACCCTGCCACCACCGCCCCTGCCCCCCTGCCACCACCGCCTCTGCCACCCTGCCACCACCGCCTCTGCCACCACCGCCTCTGCCACCCTGCCACCACCGCCCCTGCCCCCCTGCCACCCCCGCCCTCTGCCACCCTGCCACCACCCCCCGCCTCTGCCACCCTGCCCACCACCGCTCCTGTCACCCTGCCACCACCGCCCCTGCCACCCTGCCACCCCGCCCCTGCCACCACCGCCTCTGCCACCCTGCCACCACCGCCCCTGCCCCCTGCCACCACCGTCCCTGCCACCCTGCCACCACCGCCCCTGCCACCCTGCCACCACCGCCCTGCCACCCTGCCACCACCGCCTCTGCCCCCTGCCACCACCGCCTCTGCCCCCCTGCCATCACCGCCTCTGCCACCCTGCCACCACCGCCCCTGCCCCCTGCCACCACCGCCCCTGCCACCCTGCCACCACGCCTCTGCCCCCCTGCCACCACCGCCTCTGCCACCCTGCCACCACCGCCCCTGCCCCCCTGCCACCACCGCCTCTGCCCCCCTGCCACCACCGCCTCTGCCCCCCTGCCACCACCGCCTCTGCCCCCCTGCCACCACCGCCTCTGCCCCCCTGCCACCACCGCCTCTGCCCCCCTGCCACCACCGCCTCTGCCCCCCTGCCACCACCGCACCATTCCCCATTTCATCATCTTCCTCCTTTCTCCTCTTTTACTACCTGTCACTTTCGCCCCTCCCCTCCCCCTCCCCCCTGCCGGAGAGCGAAAGGAGGTTGTGTTGATCCAGATTAGGATTCAGGTGTAACATCTCTTGACGGACCCCCCCCCCCGCCTCCATTCAT
>NC_051400.1:26040781-26040902 GCF_015228065.2 Penaeus monodon
TGACCTTTACAGATAAACTAGTTTTTCCATTATCATTTTTTATGATTTTTTTTCTCTCCTTCTTTGACCTTTCTCTTATTTCTTTTTTGTTTTCTCCATTTCATTTCTTAGGCTTAGATAC
>NC_051400.1:26040945-26041156 GCF_015228065.2 Penaeus monodon
TTAAAATACTGTTGCAATTAATTTTGCCTTTAACAATAAGGCTGACCATTATGACGTCAACGAACTAGTTATGACAAAAATAAATTCACTCTTGATTTTAAATACCATTGTAACTGTATATCTATTGCAGCTACTGTTTACATGTTGCTAGGTTGCAACTGTCAGGTGAATTTACATGTTACAATGGCTTACTTGTTGCTTTAAGAATCAA
>NC_051400.1:26041419-26041572 GCF_015228065.2 Penaeus monodon
ATAATGAAGTCAAGGGATACAACATTAATATAATTGGAATGAAGGGATGTAGGAATAACGGTCAATCTTCTTTTTTTTACTTTTTACTTTTTCTCCTTTTTTTTAGAGAGAGAGAGAGAAGATGGACGAGTTTTTGTTTCCGTTTTAGACTCG
>NC_051400.1:26042790-26042888 GCF_015228065.2 Penaeus monodon
ATAACAAACCACAACCCATGAAACTCACATTCCTGAGGTCAACCGAGGTCAGATGCGATAAAAACAGGTTGTTGCTATATCGAATGCAGTTTAAGGTA
>NC_051400.1:26043362-26043726 GCF_015228065.2 Penaeus monodon
TCTGATCTCGAGAATCGAATTACGTTGCCGGGAAATTCTTGATATAAAGGCAAATGACATTCGAAAGTTGAAAGGTTTTTAATTAATATCATTTGTTATACTTTCTCTTCATTTACATACTGATATCGAGAGAATTGCATTAACGGAAGTAAGATTGTATGAATTATAATAAACCAGAAATAACAAATTAATTAATAAAAAAAAAATAAAATGCCAAAAGCGTGAACAAAACAAACAAATAAACTAGGTAAGGAAATTTAACCCATAAACAAAGAAATGAGTTTAGTTAAAACAACATAGACAGATAACTAGATAGAATGCAAAAGACAAGTAAAGATGAGAGATAAGCAAATACATAAAATTC
>NC_051400.1:26043783-26044329 GCF_015228065.2 Penaeus monodon
TCAAGTTTTATAGGAAAGTAGTGAATAAGGCAGATGCATGCAAAACGTCTGTATGCAACTGGAGGCTGAATCATACGTATGTATCCAGAAATAATTTCACAAATATTTCAGAAATTTATTTAATTTCCCATAGACACATGTATACGTAATGAAGATACGGGAGTGAGAGAGTCCACGTATCGACAATATGTATCACGAATAACTGTTTTGTATTTTGACGAGAAATACTCCAAGCGAGCACATGGGTGCGGGCCAGGTTGCGGACACGTGGTTGCTGACCCTTGGGTGCGGACACTTGGGTGCGGACACTTGGGTGCGGACACGTGGTTGCTGACCCTTGGGTGCGGACACCTGGGTGCGGACACTTGGGTGCGGACACGTGGTTGCTGACCCTTGGGTGCGGACACTTGGGTGCGGACACTTGGGTGCGGACCCATACTGATGGGCCCTGTCGCTCCTACCTCGGCCGAATCTGGGGCAGCGTTGGGCCCTCAGAGATGCAAATGGATGAGAGGCAAAAAGTTGTCTGCACCGAGAGGAGATGGG
>NC_051400.1:26044711-26044822 GCF_015228065.2 Penaeus monodon
TGGTGACCACGAGAGACGCGGTGTTCGACTCCGGCACCAGCGGCGTGAGCTTGCCAAGGGCTTCCTCTCGGGGCGACGGCCGCTTCCTGCCAGAACCCAAGTCCTTCGAAG
>NC_051400.1:26044920-26044987 GCF_015228065.2 Penaeus monodon
CTCATAAACACAATAACCATACGTGCGGGTAAACGTAACGCTAAAAACTAAAAAGATGAATTTCTCT
>NC_051400.1:26045018-26045247 GCF_015228065.2 Penaeus monodon
TCCAGCAGTCAGTGATGTTACACGTGATGTTACAGTAATGATATATTTTTTTTTTGTCAGTAACTTCGAGTGAATATATTTTATAGTGATGTTATATACATTTTTTGTCAGTAACTTCGAGTGAATATATTTTAAAAATATATATAAAATAAAAAGGTCAACTACATTGTTGTTACAGGAGAAGAGTAAATGGTATATCATGAAACTAAAATTCTAAAAAACATATATA
>NC_051400.1:26046220-26046710 GCF_015228065.2 Penaeus monodon
GTAAAAAATCAGTATAGTTTTCTCTTTTTTTTCCATTTATCAAAATTGCTTTTCTCGATATTCAATAAACAGAACGGGTCTCTTTGGTGATAAGCAATAATGATAATAATCTTAGCAAAAACAAAAGCTGTTAGTTTTGTTGCCTTGTCATTAACAAAACGTCTCTCTTTGAATTAGAGAAATATTAGAAATATTGATGGCAGTAATTATTCAAATTGATTATTCAACCGTGGTAAGACGGATTCACGCTGCCTTCAGTTATATTGTAAATTCTCTCTGCGAAGATGTATATGATCTTAGCTTTATATATATTTTTTTTCTTTGATAAATGATCGATATATCAATACAAGAGCACAGGCTAGACTATCGCATGTTTAGTTAGTTAATTTTCAAAAGACGAGTCTTAATCAATTAATGCGCCTTATCTGTTGTGGGAGTGACTCAGCAGAATCTGTTAGTGATTTTAATTGGCTAATATCAAACCAGTGTT
>NC_051400.1:26047249-26047418 GCF_015228065.2 Penaeus monodon
GCCCTTACCATGAATGGATACAGCAGGTCACTTGTTCGGTTGCAAGCATTCATTCTGCGATCATGATTATGGATTGAATGTCGACTGAATAGCGGGGGCGTGCATTTGATCTTGATAGATAACTTAATCTTGTTCTAATTGATTATAGAAGTTTTGTTGTGTTCATCGT
>NC_051400.1:26047671-26047847 GCF_015228065.2 Penaeus monodon
AAACTAACCTTTAACTAAAACTAAACTTTAACTAAGAAAACTAACCTTTACGAACGATGGGTCGCTCCGGATACCTACTGTCACTTGTTTCCTGCAAAACGGTGACGTCATTGTACTCGCAGATGTGAACGGAGATGAAAAAAAATGTAGATTAAAAAACCTGTTTGGATTTTGCA
>NC_051400.1:26048348-26049125 GCF_015228065.2 Penaeus monodon
ATACTAGGATTGAAACCCATAAATTCGTTTCACCTTTTTTTTTCTTTTTTTGTCGTCAGCCGTGAATAGTATGACGTCGTGCATTCAAATATCCGTTGGTACGAATGAGCACTCTCACACCCCTCGAACACGCTAAAACACCGTGATCACTAAGGTACCTCTTATCAACACGGCGCGGTTTTCCCCCGTCAACCGCGGACGGCAAAACATCGATGCCCGTGAATGAAACCCATAAAGAAAAAAGTAGTCAGAGCATCGGCGTCTCGCGTGGAGGGGACGCCTTCGCATCGCCCAAGAAAAAAAAAAAAAAAGCGATGGGTCTGAAAAGGGCAACCTCATCGCAGCGAATTTCAGGAGGATTTCAGAGTGCAAGGAACGTCGCCAAGTTTTCAGAACAAGGACGAGGAACTGAGACCGTGAAATGATACGATGATTTAACACAGCTGGGAAGATTAGCCTTAATTTGTAAAACGGAGAAAGTCTGAGTAAAAAAAAGTGTTTGTGGGATACATGAAATTACACTTTAGGAGAAAAATCAAACATGTAATACAATTACACATAAATCATTTTATTCAACAACATCATATATAAAAAAATATATAAAAAATGTAACTTTGTACTGATCCATGACCCTGCACGTTTCAGCGGAGAGAATCTACTACTAATCATAAATTCTTCAACAAGTTCACTGCTGCTATATCATCGCCATCTTTAACAGCTGATTCAGTGAAAGTGTTATATAGAGTCAGTAGGCGTTGGAGAAAGATCGGATAATGA
>NC_051400.1:26049189-26049646 GCF_015228065.2 Penaeus monodon
GTGGAGGAGGGGAATCTATTTGTTTAGAATTGGCCCGTTTTTTGAGCGGATGTAAATTGGGGTTTGGAGGTTGGTGGCGGTGTTGTGGCGTAAAGGAGAGAGGAGAGACGCTGAGCTGCTCGGCCGACCCGGCAAGAGAGGAGAAGCAGGGACTCGGCGATGCCTCGCGGGGCAGGGAGCGAGGGCGTTACCTGCCCCCGGGGGCGGCGTAGAGGCCGGCGGGGGCGGCGAGGGCGGCCTGGCCCCCGGCGGCGGCCGCGGGGAGGGCGGCCTGGAAGGAGTAGGTGGGGTGGAAACCCGTCTGGTCGGCGTAGTAGTCCACGGTCATGAGGCGGCCGTCCGGCAGCAGCACGAAGTACCTGCCGGCGGTCGTGGCGCCCTCGCGCCCTTCCTGGTGGCCGAACTGGACGGGCTGGCCCAGGCCGTCCACTGCGCCCACGCTGTACGCGTAGTTGTA
>NC_051400.1:26049688-26049795 GCF_015228065.2 Penaeus monodon
AGCGTAGTTGTACCCCTGGGGGGCTGCCAGGCACAAGGGGGCAGCGAGGGCTACGAACACGGCGACGGCGATCTGAGAATGAAAGAGAGATAAAAATAAACAAACCA
>NC_051400.1:26050056-26050949 GCF_015228065.2 Penaeus monodon
ACAAACCAGACGCCATGGCTGTATAGCCTAGCCCACAACGCGCAATGATGACCCAGAAGGAGGACAGACTCACCTTCATGGCGGCGGAAAGGGGACTGACGTGGAGCCAATTGGCGCTGCTCTATATAGTCCCGCCCGGTCTCCCTTTCGCAGACGACGCAAGGGAAAGGACTCACAGGGGGTCCTTGCTCCTTCCGAGATGATAGGGTGACGTAGGAGCATTTACGTGCATTTCTTCTATTATTGGAAAATATTTGTTTATTGCTTTTTGTCATTTCTACATTTTCAGATTATTTTTTATTCATACCTTCATTTTATTCATCTCACGTCCTTCTCTGTCTGTTCCATTCTATTGCTCGCGCAACAGCGAAGTAATTTTTTTTTACGTAACAAAACATTTTTTGTCTATTATAAACATATGGATTTCATTTTGCTCTATTTCTATGGTCAATTCGGATGGAAAAGATCTTACCGGATTCTGCAGTTTTATCCTTGTCTATCAAACCGACTATTTCTTGCTGATTCAAATTTCCAGGGTCTTCGATGTTATAGTTCCGTCAGACTTCCTTTTTCTACCGTCCCTTTGTGCCAATTCAGTGGTTCCTGCCTTCGTCAGCTTCGCCACACATTCTGCATTAAACTTGTCTCTCGTAATTGGTCAGATTTCAGCTTTGATTCAATATGTTTTTTAATCCTTGTTCTTAAGAGGCCATTAAAAGGCTTTCTGTCTCTTGTTCCATACCTACGCTCTTTTAACCACTACATTATACATGCCATGTTTTGTACTTCCAGTTTTCTCTATGTCCGTCTCTCCTTTACTCTTCGGTCCTTTAGCGTCTCTTCTATATCTACCTCGTAATGGTAATGCACATAATACTGATAAATCTATTTTG
>NC_051400.1:26051367-26051767 GCF_015228065.2 Penaeus monodon
AGAAAAGTACAATTTGAAAATCAATATTGCATACTATTCTGAAGTTGATTAATTAACCCAAACCAAGAAATTTCCCTCAAGGCGAAGAAAATCATCAGAGAATTATGATATGATCAGATATGACCCAACATGAATGCAGTAAGCCCCTTGAAGAATAGAAAACAAATAGACGGAGAGACCTGATTAAAACACATAAATAAATGTCACACCTGGTAAAGGTATCTATACTTATGTCATAATTGCGAAAATCAAATGTTTCATATCATTAGTTTACCCATCTATTCCATAAATTGCGCAATATATTCAGAAATTTTAAGAATCAGTGTCTGATCATATCAATCACACGTGTTGTTGTTGGAAAGGTATCGGGAAGAAGTAATTTCACAAAGTAACTGTATCT
>NC_051400.1:26051842-26052037 GCF_015228065.2 Penaeus monodon
CTTTTTTTTTCTGCATAAACATCATGTTGTTGGATGTCCAGTTTTGCCGATGTTTTTTTCTTATGCCCTCTCGCCGTCCTGCACTCCTTGCGATACATATCTGAGGCCATTTTTTTTTTGGTGAAGTTACTCCCGGGGCTTTGATTAAAAGGTTGTTAAAAGGTTGTGAATTTCGTAAGCAAGGCAGAACACGAG
>NC_051400.1:26052078-26052227 GCF_015228065.2 Penaeus monodon
CACGCATTGATAGGAATCAGTAAATCACAAGCATATATTAATTACGTGCAATTGCGTGAAAAACAACCCTAGTGACCATAAAAGACACAGACGGCGCCTACGTAGAAGTTTCTCCATCTAGCTTAAAAGCTTAAAAACTACAATATCCG
>NC_051400.1:26053674-26053773 GCF_015228065.2 Penaeus monodon
TAAACGAATACAGGATAGATAATCTGATAAGTAGACAGCAACAACAATAAAAATAATAATCATGACTGAAATATTATTGATGGAATTATAAGAAAACGG
>NC_051400.1:26053920-26054103 GCF_015228065.2 Penaeus monodon
GAGACGTATACAAGAGAGAAAACCTGATAAGCAGATAGTTGCAGATAGACAGGTCAGTACACATTAAGACAGAAAGACAGAAAGGTAAATACCCCTTAAGATTGAAAGATGGGAAGATCCTTTTACATATTTATAATATATATGATTTATAAGACAGAGGTGGATCGAAAAATTAATATAAAG
>NC_051400.1:26054164-26054473 GCF_015228065.2 Penaeus monodon
CTAATTTGCATAAACATTTTTTTTCCTGATTCCCTCTCTTTTATACTCTTTGTTAGCCCAAATTATTGTATCTTTCTGTAATGCGATGAAGTTTGTTCGCCAAATATACTGCATTTCAGGAGAAACTCGCACATAATTCATACAAGTCATTAAGTATTCTTATTGCACGGATAGGGTGAACTTGGCATTGAAAAGCTAGAGGCAGACTTTGATGAACGGCGCGAGATACAAGTTTTACTTCATCGAATGAGAAGGAACCGTGGCTAATCATTTTGTATTTTTTCGAAGACATTCCAACAATCGCGGCTG
>NC_051400.1:26054782-26055273 GCF_015228065.2 Penaeus monodon
GAAATCCTCTACGTAGGCGCCGTTGATGTCTTTTAAAAGTTTTTCGACTCGTTTGTCACGTAATCACATATATATAATTATGTGCTTGCGTTTTTGTTGGATTTTTAATCTGTCTGCCAAGCAAATCAAGCTGCGAGTCTCTGTGTACTCATGTTTCTGCCATGTTTTGGGAGTTCCCAGCCTTTTACCCTTTCAGTCCTTTGGGAGGAACATCACTCAACAGAAATTTCAAAATGTAAATGGCTCTGTTATTTTTGCGTATGTCTTTTAGTGAAGTGTCTCCATGTACTTGTTTTGTATTCTTTAGGTTTCTTTCTACGTTCTTCTTGGGTTATAGCTTATCATATTTTGATTATCTAAGTATTTATTTTACCTTGAGGCAAATTTATTAGTTTATGATGATTAAGGAACTACAAAAGATCATCGAATGTTGATTTTAATACTATACATGGTGAATTCTCGTAACAGCTGGAAAGAGGGCATGCGAACAG
>NC_051400.1:26055439-26055535 GCF_015228065.2 Penaeus monodon
TTTTTTTTTAAGGGAAGGGAAGGATAACAGAGGATGCTCATCCGCCTACATGATCCTCATTTGTGTCTCGTACTTGTAGCCCCGTGGTTCCCCAAC
>NC_051400.1:26055825-26055892 GCF_015228065.2 Penaeus monodon
ACACAATATTCCACTGCAGGGACGAGTATGCCCCCCCCTCCCCCGTCATAATCCCACGATTTTTTGC
>NC_051400.1:26055957-26056454 GCF_015228065.2 Penaeus monodon
GCGTATTTATCCGCCGTCATCTGGTCTGATCTTCCAATCGGACAAACCAATGACTTCATAATTCTGAAGTGAAATGCTATGCGGGGGGAGTCATAATTAGCTGCCACAGCCATGGCCTTCAGTGACCACCACCTTCCTCCCAGACTATTTGCTTCCGAACATTCATGCTAGGTTCACGTTTCCCTCACTGGAATCCCCTTTCCAATCCCTGCGATGGCTGGTGTTGCAGACTATCAACAAACTTCTTGATTCTTGGTTTTGCTTCACAGAGAGCACGCCGTAGGTATCTAAAAGCCAAGTCACAGAAGTTTGGTCATGAAGCTGCCATTGATGACTGTGAGAAATCCAATCTCAGACTTGGCTCCTGAATCCCCCTGAAGTGTCAGCAGCGCAGTCTGGCTTTCATCGTCCCTGTCATCAGGTGTGCACGTGAAGGGGGGCCGTGCCAGCTGGGACGCTCGGCTTTCTTGCTTAATTTTCATCTCGATTTTCCGTTC
>NC_051400.1:26056968-26057306 GCF_015228065.2 Penaeus monodon
GACAAAAAAAAAAAAATCTGATGAAACGGAAGGAAGGAAGGAGAGATGCAAACAAAAAGAATAAGGTGAGAATTAAGCAAGAGGAAGAAGAGTAGGAAGAGAAGAAAAGGGGAAAAGGGAAAACGGATAAACGCCAAGAAGGAGAAACGAAGTGAAGAAGAAGAGGAGGAGGAGGAGGAAGAAAAAAAAAACCGTATACGATAAACAGATAGGTGGATAAGAAAGATAGAAAGATAAGAAGACATTAAGACGGAAGAATAAAAAAGATAAAGGAGAAACACAGTACGTGACCCGCAGCTTGATTTGTAAATGCCAATTAAAAATCCGAGATAAACAGA
>NC_051400.1:26057979-26058191 GCF_015228065.2 Penaeus monodon
TTAGGAGCAACATTCTTTATATCACGTATATTGCTACATTTGGTAAAGAGAATTTCGCTTTAGAAACATATATAGATGAAGAAACAATCTCGCAATTGATGATGTAACAGACAGGTGTGAATAGTTAAAAAAAAAAGGTTTTACCGATGAAATCATCACCAAACTGAATCAGGAAAGTCTATTATTAAAGCAGTGCCTTATCGCTATGGGAT
>NC_051400.1:26058210-26058300 GCF_015228065.2 Penaeus monodon
TTGCTTTCATGTCGTTATTTTCTAACAAACTTCCGGCGGCCGGCCACTTAAAATGCCTAATAACCGAAGACGCTCTGTCAGGAGTAGGTC
>NC_051400.1:26058386-26058533 GCF_015228065.2 Penaeus monodon
CACTACCCAAAGGTTGCCGCGCAATTGAAGTCACGATCGTGATCAGTCATTGCCAAACTCAGTTCATCACTTCAGAGTTTCGCATTATGAAATGAATGTTTTTGTTAGAAATAAAATGCCCTATTGTAGAGTGTCAAAGTTCTACAT
>NC_051400.1:26058584-26058742 GCF_015228065.2 Penaeus monodon
GACTTTGTAAAGAGGTTTAGTTCGATTTCGGTACGACGGGTCCGAAACCAAAATCAACGACGCAGATGCATTGGCCTACTCGGCAGTTCGCATGACTCACCTGCCGAGCTAAGGTTGTCCCACGGGGCTGCTGTTTTCAGTTTAAAGGACTATCTCCT
>NC_051400.1:26059679-26059830 GCF_015228065.2 Penaeus monodon
TCCGACAATGCACGTTCGTCTGGATGGGTATCAGCGATGCTTGAGGCTGGGCAGAGAGCCGTACACTTGGGTTCCGGTCGACGTCACAACGAGGAGCCGACCAAGATTTATTATTGTTATCGTTATTGTCTTGGGTGTCTCAGGTGGCGAG
>NC_051400.1:26059918-26060065 GCF_015228065.2 Penaeus monodon
GAAGGGGACTGTGTTTTGGCGTTGCATTTATGTGTAAGATTGAAGCAAATAAAGCGAAAGTGAGATAATGTATTTTATTTTCAACCAGGACTGGTAATTCTATGACAATCTATAAATCCTAGGCCTTCACAAAGAGTGTCAATGCTC
>NC_051400.1:26060122-26060296 GCF_015228065.2 Penaeus monodon
GTAAATGAACTACGATAATATTTGTTGTCTTTATTTGTCCTTCTAAGCGTGGGTATTCAGCTGTTTTTCTGCCGCAGTAAAGTCAGATAATCGGAAGCTGCTCCAGAAACCACCGAAGGAGCTGCTTTCTTGAGAAATCCGAAGCACACTTGGCTCAGAGGGCTGTCTGAGGGC
>NC_051400.1:26060776-26061069 GCF_015228065.2 Penaeus monodon
ACATAAACATGAAAATATTCGCAGCTTTGATGAATCCGATTGTAAAAAAATAACGATAATGACATCTTAACAGTAAATCATATTTACCTCTAATTATATAACTAGCATGATATTTTCGTTCGTTTTACCTTGCGAAAACAGAAGTGGTGAGCAATGTCCTGGTGATAATTTGGATATTGTAGCATATTAGCGAGAGGATAAGATGAGCTGATAATGACAGCACTGCTCATTAGCATAAAGTTGCTGATGGAAAAGGTCTAGATTCTAAAGAGAGTGGTAGAAGCTGTACCAAA
>NC_051400.1:26062207-26062469 GCF_015228065.2 Penaeus monodon
TAGATAGTTGTAGATAGTTGCTGACAGAAAGATGAGGAGACATCAAGATAAATAGATAGATAAATAGACATTAAGTTAGGAAGATAATTATAAGTTATACAGCGATCTATAGACAGAGATAGGTAAATAATCATCGAGACAGGCAGAAAGCTAGAAATGTCCTTCGTCTCCTGTGACTGAATACGTGTAACTAGATACACGAGAGACAAGTATGGATTACCCTTCCTCTTTCGCTCTGTCAACAACCTGGGCCTCATATTTC
>NC_051400.1:26062508-26062873 GCF_015228065.2 Penaeus monodon
CTCTCTCTCTCTCTCATTTTTTTTGATTCATTAGGTGAGTATATTGAGAATCAAACTATGATATCCTTTAACCCAACAAAAATGCAGTAAGCCACTTGAAGAGAACAATGCAAATGTATGGAGAGAATTAAACACATAAACACATAACACAGTCTATATGTATATATAGTGCCCTTTAAGGATAATTATAATATCAACAATTATGAAAACGTGTGTTTGTGATTATCGACATTACCGAGCAAAAAAAAATGACGCCTCAGCTTCCTACTTGCCGCTCCCGCCCTGTGTCAGGCCGCATAACAATTCATCCCCCCCCCCCCCCCTTCAACTATCACTGGCGCCAGACCGTAGCGGAACTTGTAGGA
>NC_051400.1:26063292-26063569 GCF_015228065.2 Penaeus monodon
CTTTCTGTTAAATACCGTTGGTGGAGGATAATTACACCTATAGTATACTACACTCAATGTTTGAAACTGGTGATTGAAGAAATCTCTCGATTACGAATCTCTGTGTGATAAAGAAGTGGTATTCTTCTTGAAACTGATTGTTCGCGTAAGATTTGTTAATTGCTGAAGTTGGCTGACTACTTGGTACTTGGAAAAATCGTTAATGAGCGGCCTAAGCATGACAACTGACGTTAGAATTCTTCTGTTGTTTCTCTTATTTTTCTTTATTCATAGTTGT
>NC_051400.1:26063739-26064040 GCF_015228065.2 Penaeus monodon
GAAAACAAAATAATGCTCCTACGGCTCGTCCACGGACCCGCCCAGGGACCTGCCCCCTACGCAGCTAGACGTAAGTGAACATAGAATATATGTCTACTGCCGTAGCTTGACCCATGGATCGGGAAAATGATTTCTAAGGAGAGTTTACTCATTTATTGATAAAATATAACAAAAGAAAGTATAAACGCGTACAAAAATAGGTTCTGACCCGATGCCACCGTCCGGCGCGCGGCTTGGATCCAACAGAATTCGATCTCCTTTCCCGAGAGTCTGTGCAGACGTCGCCTTGTCTACCTGCCCC
>NC_051400.1:26064092-26064278 GCF_015228065.2 Penaeus monodon
CTGGAAGGAGTAGGTGGGGTGGAAGCCCGTCTGGTCGGCGTAGTAGTCCACGGTCATGAGGCGGCCGTCCGGCAGCAGCACGAAGTACCTGCCGGCGGTCGTGGCGCCCTCGCGCCCTTCCTGGTGGCCGAACTGGACGGGCTGGCCCAGGCCGTCCACTGCGCCCACGCTGTACGCGTAGTTGTA
>NC_051400.1:26064320-26064782 GCF_015228065.2 Penaeus monodon
AGCGTAGTTGTACCCCTGGGGGGCTGCCAGGCACAAGGGGGCAGCGAGGGCCACGAACACGGCAACGGCGATCTGAAGATGAAAAAGAGATGACAATAATAGATAAACCAAACGCCATGGCTGTTTAGCCACGCCCACAGCGCGCGAAGAGACGCGTGATGACCCAGAAGGAGGACAGACTCACCTTCATGGCGGCGGAAAAGGGACTGACGTGGAGCCAATTGGCGCTGCTCTATATAGTCCCGCCCGGTCTCCCTTTCGCAGACGATGCAAGGGAAAGGACGTTGCTGCATTTACGTACATATCATCTATTATTAAAAATTATTTGTTTATTGTTTTTGTGATTTCTGTGTTTTCAGATTATTTTTATCTATTCATGCCTTCATCTAAATCGTCTCACGTCTTACCCTTTCTGGTCCATTCTACTGTCTCGCGCAACAGCAAAAGTTCATGTAACAACAT
>NC_051400.1:26064890-26065445 GCF_015228065.2 Penaeus monodon
TCCTAAAGGATTCTGCATTTCATCCTAGTCTACCACACCGTCTATTTCGTGCTGATGCGATTTTCCAGGGACTTCGATATTGTAGTTCCTTCAGACTTCCCCTTTTCTACCGTCCCTTTGTGCCAATTTTGTTGAAGGTGTGGTTTCTTTCGGAGGCGGTCAAATTTCAGCTTTGATTCAATATGTTCTTTGATCTTTGTTCTTAAATGGCCATTATGAGGCTTTCTGTCCCTTGTTTCATACCTGCTCTCTTTTAACCGCTATCGCTGATGTTCTTCACATACGCATTCACTTTGACTTACATTTACGTGAACTGATTTGTCCTTCCGGCTTCCTTTGTGTCCCTTTCTCGTCGTCTTTAGCGTCTCTTCTATATTCGTCTCGTAATGATAATGAAAATAATGATGATAAAATTATCTTACTTGCTACCTCCGCTGCAAGTAATGGCTTCTCTTTGCCAATTATTACATATTTAGCTTATTCAATCAGTGCCCCTGCGGGAGGTAACTTCTCTCTATAAAAGTAGTGCATTGTGTGTAGCTAATACTAGTTATT
>NC_051400.1:26066313-26066877 GCF_015228065.2 Penaeus monodon
GAAAACGTGTGTGTTTGTGATTACGGACATAATTGAACAAAAAGTAGGGACAGCTAGAAAAAAATAAACGTAGAAAAAATATACATAGAATCTATGCCTACTGCTGTAGCTCGCCCCATGGCTCGGGAAAATGATTTCTAAGGAGAGTTTACTCATTTATTGATAAAATATAACAAAAGAAAATATAAAAGCGTACAAAAATAGGTTCTGATCCAGTGCCACCGTCCGGCGCGCGGCTTGGATCCAACAGAATTCGATCTCCTTTCCCGAGAGTTTGTGCAGACGTCGCCTTGTCTACCTGCCCCCGGGGGCGGCGTAGAGGCCGGCGGGGGCGGCGAGGGCGGCCTGGCCCCCGGCGGCGGCCGCGGGGAGGGCGGCCTGGAAGGAGTAGGTGGGGTGGAAGCCCGTCTGGTCGGCGTAGTAGTCCACGGTCATGAGGCGGCCGTCCGGCAGCAGCACGAAGTACCTGCCGGCGGTCGTGGCGCCCTCGCGCCCTTCCTGGTGGCCGAACTGGACGGGCTGGCCCAGGCCGTCCACTGCGCCCACGCTGTACGCGTAGTTGTA
>NC_051400.1:26066919-26067074 GCF_015228065.2 Penaeus monodon
AGCGTAGTTGTACCCCTGGGGGGCTGCCAGGCACAAGGGGGCAGCGAGGGCCACGAACACGGCGACGGTAATCTGAAAAAAGTAATAGATAACTAAACAGAGCAATAAAAGCAACAACCGCACTACCACCGCAACAATCCCCCAACCATACAATG
>NC_051400.1:26067106-26067334 GCF_015228065.2 Penaeus monodon
GCTTCCAGAGCGTTTCCAATACGCAGCCAGAAACAGGCCCCGCGCGCCTCCCTCCCCGATCTCACCTTCATGTTGTCTGCGTTCGGAATGGAACGAGCGCTTTTGCCCTGCTCTATATAGCGCTACCTTCACCCGAACGCGGCCGCTCGCTCTCCGTTGTCCGCCCCAGCGAGAGAAAGGGAGAAGTAATTTCTTCCCAAACATATTTGTAACCTTGATAGGGTTAAG
>NC_051400.1:26067627-26068128 GCF_015228065.2 Penaeus monodon
AACGAAAATGAAAATGGTGGATTCCTGTTTCTATAAATATTGAATGCTCTTTCGTTGCGAGTCTTTACAATGAAGAATTTTCAGTACATCACCATTAAGAGAATAAGCGTATTAAATCACAGAAGATGATAAGTCAAAGGGAATTATATGATTTAACATGATAAGTCAAATAAAATGATCAGATTAAATTCATATGAAATAAAACTAAATGGTTTAACATAACAAGGTAACATGATTTAATACAAAGAGTCAAATTATATAATATGATTTGATACAACGCGTCAAGAAAAATAATAGATTCAGTATAATATGTCATATAAGCTGATATGATAAACCAAGAGAATGATAAATGTCCTGATAAGTAAGATGAAATGAGATGGATGCACAAGAATTATCAATAGGCCTATTAATTATGCAGGAAAAGGTACCAGTCCTTCCGACAACTTCCTCTTATGTCTGTGATTTGTCTTTCGAATATATTCTTCGTGCGTACGGTGTGAA
>NC_051400.1:26068424-26068701 GCF_015228065.2 Penaeus monodon
GGTTTCTCTCTCCACCTCCCTTAATCCTCTTATCGAAGTGCAACGAATGGAAGGGATGTCACCACTTGAGAAAACAGACGAAGAAATACGAAACAACGATCATAATGAAAGTAAATTCAACGCCGAGAAATATCAACTATTTTTTTTTTCTATAATAACTACCTTCACCATTCTACAGTCCCGTTTAGCTCGAGCTGTGTAAAATCCGTAATCTATTTATACTTAATATGTGCTTAGTGTCAACTTCATTTTGGTTTAATAAGAAATTTTGAATTAA
>NC_051400.1:26069086-26069273 GCF_015228065.2 Penaeus monodon
TATATTCTTCAAAACTATTTTATTAACAACTCCAGATGAAGATCCCACAAGCGTCCACGTTGAGGTTTCCCCAAATGAAGAATTTTTTGCACTTCTTTTTTCAAGTCTTTTGGAGAGAAACGTGGGCCTCCATGGAGTATAAAAATGCTTTCTGCTTTTAGCACAAAATAAACCGATCCGAATCCGA
>NC_051400.1:26071383-26071479 GCF_015228065.2 Penaeus monodon
GTCAAATTCTTATCAGAGTCTGTTCTTTATCATCAAGATTTATGTTCAACTCTTAATTCATTTATTTTCTTTTATATATTTAATTTTATTCCCGGT
>NC_051400.1:26072515-26072750 GCF_015228065.2 Penaeus monodon
GTCAGCAAGCCAATGCCTGATGTCAATTCAGCGCACCAACGTCCTAACAATAACAGTTCAAACCTTTACTCGAGCCTTTTAACCTAGAACTTGGAAAATCTGTAAACATCATAAATACCTTCCATAACCACATTTTCACAATAACTGAACAAATAAAAAAAAACTATGCAAAGAAAAACAGATCAGGAAAGAATAACAAAAACAAAACCATATCGAAGCCACGAACAAGGACATT
>NC_051400.1:26073030-26073312 GCF_015228065.2 Penaeus monodon
AACTTCCCTAGTAGCAATTTACATTACCTTTGAACTTTCCAATCTCAATCTACCTGTTAATTAGAAAATCCGATCCATCTTGCTGTGTGTAAAAAAACAAAAACAAAAAAACGCGACCTATCATTTCCCTGCAGCTCAAACGGGGATCAAATGATGAATCGCCTCTTTGCGTTGTTGGTTTGTTTTGGCTTCAGGCGCTCTGGCGGCGGCGAGGAAACGGTGCTGATCTTGCTGCTTGCAGGGACACAGGTTGCACACATTCGCAAATGTCTCTCTTCTCCT
>NC_051400.1:26074298-26074457 GCF_015228065.2 Penaeus monodon
CGAGCAAAGGTCAAGGGTCGCCCGCCTTTCCCCTCGCCGGCGGACGATGCAGGAGCGAAGGGCAGCGTCTTCCTGAGGGACAGCCAAGCCTTTCTAAAGCTGTTCATCGCCGCTCCGTCCGCACGCTGAGGGTAGGGGGGGGGGTGCGTATGTGTGTGG
>NC_051400.1:26074628-26075114 GCF_015228065.2 Penaeus monodon
CTTAACAGATCTAGAAATAGACAGACCGATAGGCCCACCCACGCCTCCCAAAAAGGCTCACCAGCACCAAATCGCCTCCACTCAGCTCCACTTCCCTCCACATCTTTTTTTTTCCTCCCCTGAAGAATTCCGCCGATGACTGGCACGTATGCAAATGAAACCAGGTGAGACCACAGCTGTTGAACTTTGAACATTATCAGAACCTCCTTCGTTCATGTAAGACGAATATCACACACACAGGCACGCCCAAGCATGAACAAGATAATCCCACGGTATACGGAGAGGCCATGGGTGGTCTGCGAGGCTGCTTGCTTGTTGCTGAGAAGGTGGTGCTCGGGAGCCTGACTGCTTGGGAAGGAATGTGCGAAGCGGTACCGTATGCGTGTGTGAGTCAAGTAGAGAGAAAGAAAAGCAAGTACTTTGTATACGTTAATAATAATCAGCATGAGACACAAAATAACATATAAGCATTTGGCTAAGAGAACG
>NC_051400.1:26075222-26075382 GCF_015228065.2 Penaeus monodon
CATCAGCAATCTCCCCATAGATGCACCTAAACTGTCTTATCTTATCAGACTGAGCAAAGGGTGCAGGCGAGGCCACCCTTTAGCCCGTGGCTCGCTTTCCCTTGCGTCGAAAGGGAGACCGGGCGGGACTATATAGAGCAGCGCCAATTGGCTCCACGTC
>NC_051400.1:26075559-26075785 GCF_015228065.2 Penaeus monodon
CAAGCAAGGCTCCACGTCAGTCCCTTTTCCGCCGCCATGAAGGTGAGTCTGTCCTCCTTCTGGGTCATCACGCGTCTCTTCGCGCGCTGTGGGCGTGGCTAAACAGCCATGGCGTTTGGTTTATCTATTATTATCATCTCTTTTTCATCTTCAGATCGTCGTTGCCGTGTTCGTGGCCCTCGCTGCCCCCTTGTGCCTGGCAGCCCCCCAGGGGTACAACTACGCT
>NC_051400.1:26075821-26076308 GCF_015228065.2 Penaeus monodon
TACAACTACGCGTACAGCGTGGGCGCAGTGGACGGCCTGGGCCAGCCCGTCCAGTTCGGCCACCAGGAAGGGCGCGAGGGCGCCACGACCGCCGGCAGGTACTTCGTGCTGCTGCCGGACGGCCGCCTCATGACCGTGGACTACTACGCCGACCAGACGGGCTTCCACCCCACCTACTCCTTCCAGGCCGCCCTCCCCGCGGCCGCCGCCGGGGGCCAGGCCGCCCTCGCCGCCCCCGCCGGCCTCTACGCCGCCCCCGGGGGCAGGTAACGCCCTCGCTCCCTGCCCCGCGAGGCATCGCCGAGTCCCTGCTTCTCCTCTCTTGCCGGGTCAGCTGAGCAGCTCAGCGTCTCTCCTCTCGGATTTTCTCTGCTCATTCAGGTGTTTCACAAGACAGCAAAGGCTCCTGATTCCCTTCTGTCACTGTCTACTTCTCTCCCACACCATCCAATTCCTTTCTCTTGTTGCCTCGATTTTCCTCCCTTTG
>NC_051400.1:26076389-26076707 GCF_015228065.2 Penaeus monodon
TCAGCAAGTAGTCCTCATCAAAAGCCTCATACCTCTTTATCGCCTTCACCAAGAGCGTTCCACAAAAATGGCAGTCATGAATTACCTGCCAAAACTGTCAAAGGTGATCCTGTCAGAGCGTGAGGCTTATGAGGGCATGAGGTTGAGTGTGAAATGTTCGCATGCAGGAACATGCATTTATTTTGTTTACAAAGGTCGTTACATTTGTTATATTTTTATACGATGTTGAATAAAGTAATCCAGGTTTTATACTGTGTTTTGTATTGTGGTATATTTTGCCTCGGGTATCGGTTTATACAACTCATTTCTTATTTCGTC
>NC_051400.1:26076882-26077187 GCF_015228065.2 Penaeus monodon
GTCACCTTTCCTCCATCCCTCACAAAGGCATGAACACAAACCATAAAACTCAAGATAAAAATTCGAGAACGACTCCGCTAAACAACTCACTTTTATCTCCATAATATCTCTCATTAACACGGACTTTTACTACCATTATGGAAGACGAAAAGACCTACTCATTTCTCAGACCGAGAAGACCGTACGAACGACCGACCATTCACTCGTTTGTCTGTCCGTCTACTTTTTACCTTAGGCAAACGAGCTCATATATAATGTGATATTATGTCATCATCCTTTTTTGCGTCGGTAAGTATCGTTTTGTA
>NC_051400.1:26077723-26078155 GCF_015228065.2 Penaeus monodon
TGGGGGGGGAGGGTTTAGAAATGCTATACAGATGATTTCTATATCTTGCAATCATTATGTCTGTCCTCTCGAAGTAGAAATAGAAATGAAAATAGAAATCAATAATGAATAAGATTCATTTCTCACAAGCAAGGATCAAAAAGTATGTGGAACTGTGTATGAAATGTTTCCCTCGTATTTTGAGTTCATTGACTTTTGCTTAAATCTAGCCACTTTGGACGTGGCTCAGTTTTGCTACGGATTTCACGTATGATACATTTATTCTTCTTTTAGCGTATCTATTTGGCATTCGCATTTTTTTCTTTTTTATGCAATCAGCACTTTTTTCGCTGCGTATCTTGCATTTAGCTCATTTTCGCTGCGAATCTTGCATGTAGCAATCTTTGCTAAGAGTCCTACGTATAGAATATTTATTATGAATCTTGTAGTTAG
>NC_051400.1:26078198-26078356 GCF_015228065.2 Penaeus monodon
CCACAAACCGAAATTTTGCGTTTATAGCTACAAATTCCGCGACTAGATTTTTCCTGCTAATGTTGCATCTAGCACCCCTTTGCCATTTAGCATAGCTTTTCCATTATGACCTTTCTGTCTCTTAAAAAGGGTACTTTTTAATTTCGAAGGCCATCCCA
>NC_051400.1:26078707-26078817 GCF_015228065.2 Penaeus monodon
TTTCTTCGTTGTTTTGTGCTAACTTCTTGGCGTCTATGTTGTCTTTGCATTTTCTTGTTATCTCGAAAGTCATTTTATAGGTGCTGCGTTGTGCTATGGTGTCAAGGGTT
>NC_051400.1:26079019-26079291 GCF_015228065.2 Penaeus monodon
CCATACCTTTATGCGTGTATGCCCGTCTCAGAATGAGCGTGTGCTCTGCTCGCTTCCTCACTACAAAAATGAATCAATGTAAATAAAAAATATATATATATTAATAATAAGTCCTGCAGTCTATGGCATTAGAATTTTAGATATTTTCTTAAATTTTCCTGAGATACCATGAGCGGGTGTCCCTAAGCCCCGCCCACTCCGGGAGAGAAGCTGCTCCGTGGCTGCTCCCTGGCGTATAGCAGGGGGGGGGGGAGGTCGGGGTAATCCTTCTC
>NC_051400.1:26079329-26079661 GCF_015228065.2 Penaeus monodon
CTCACTGCATTTCATACATATACACACGCGCGTGCGCTCTCTCTCACACACAAACACATGCAATATCAACATGATGGTTGCATTGTACCCTAAGTTTCTTTTAAGCCTCGTATACGTAGCTACTATTACAATATTCCATTCTTGACGAATATTTACATTATGGTATAAATTTAATCCCATTAAATAAACTATCCTAAAGGTAAGTTCTTTACAATCATAGATACCGACAAGAGTATATGCATATCATTAATTAAGGAATAACTAAACAAAAAGAAATATATTATTGATTGGTGAATAATGACAACAAAAATATACACAATTAATTGATGAAT
>NC_051400.1:26079865-26080140 GCF_015228065.2 Penaeus monodon
CTATACACCCCATTATTTTATCCACAGTAATTAGGCCACCTATTCCCCTACACAAGAGTCGCTTAGAAAGTAAGACTGAATTTCTGGCCAGCTGGAGGACCCCCCCCCTCCCACCCCCCACGACAACGCCCGAAAAGGTACCCAAAGAACATCACCCGAAGAAATTTGCGTTTTTGTGGAGATGAGGGAGGTGGCGAAGTGGTGGGGAAGGGGGGGGGGAGGGGAAGAGAGGCGTCGGGAAGTATCCCTCTCACTTTATCACTCCTCTCTTTTGG
>NC_051400.1:26080402-26080664 GCF_015228065.2 Penaeus monodon
CCAACCTTCCTCTCACATAAATCGATCGCATCCAAAATTTCATGAACGCTCCGAAGATACTCTCCCTCCCTTCTCCCTTTCTAAACTGATTAATTCCACTCTTTTTGCTCACAACCTCCCTCTTTTTTAAAACTCCAACACCCTCCCATCTCCTATTGACCTTTCAAAGCCTTCGTTTTTCTATAGTTGGCCCTCGATACTACGGACCGGCGAGATCAGCGAAAACGGGAGCAGAGACGTGGTGCGCATCGTGATGTTCAAC
>NC_051400.1:26080685-26080872 GCF_015228065.2 Penaeus monodon
AAGTAGTTGTAGTTGTATTAGTGTTTTGATTTTTTTGGGGGGGAGGGGGAGGGGCTGTCTCCTTGATTAGTTGGTTTGGATTTTTTTTTGGTTTTGTCGGGTGTGGCGTATGTGTATATGCAGAAGATTCTTTGCCTGTTCTTTTTTTTTCATACTTATCTGTCTGCCTCATGTCTGCTTTTCTATC
>NC_051400.1:26082263-26082536 GCF_015228065.2 Penaeus monodon
CCCAACGCCCAGCCCACCCCCACCGCCAACGCCCTCTCCCTTACCTTCCGCGGCCGGACGAACGTTCGCCTGCAGAAGGAGCTGCCGCCGAGACGCCCTCCGGAACACTGCAGACTCGGGTGTCAAAGAAGGCCGCAGCTGACTTGGCCTCGCAGCTCTGACCCAAGAGGAGGTTGCAAGAAGAGGTTGCAAGAAGAGGTTGCAAGAAGTGGCAAGAAAGGCGTACTAGTCGCCTGAGTTCGCAATACTGGTTTTGCAAAAGGTCTTCTTCAA
>NC_051400.1:26082566-26082733 GCF_015228065.2 Penaeus monodon
ATGGTGATCTGTGCTTGTTGCTGGGTTTGTGGTGAAGGTAGATAGTAGCGAGGCTGCACGTTGCAAAATTGGTAATGCATGTGATAAAGAAGTATGCCTTTACGGTGAATTTGAGTTATTTTGGATACGGTGATGTTGATTATGAGTGTGACCGTATTTATGGTAAG
>NC_051400.1:26083758-26084076 GCF_015228065.2 Penaeus monodon
TCACTTACCAAATCATGGCAAAAACAAGAAATAAAATACCAGTGATCTAAATGCAGAAGAGTTCCGTGCAAGTCAGTGTAAGATTTCGCTATACCCACGTTTAACAGGTGGTGGGTTTAGTGCCCTACACCAGGCCACCCTCCTTGTTCTGGATGACTGCCCTGTGGTAATGGCAATTGACAGAGCAGAAAGTGATTTAAACATCGCCACACCAGATGTCTTTTCTTGATTATAGACACGAGGATATACCTTTTTTTTGTAGACTTTGGGGTACTGTTGTAACCTTCAGAATTCACGTCAAGATTGCCTGCGCTTCGT
>NC_051400.1:26084862-26085505 GCF_015228065.2 Penaeus monodon
TTTCCGTGCGCGAGGAGCCTCCCTCGTGCCCTGCGAACGGACGCGGAAAAAAGGACCTTCTGCTGCCCTGCTACCCTGCCCCCCCCCCCCCCCGCCAGGGGCATCTACGCTTGCCTCTTCTCGTTTATTCGGCTTTCTCCTCTTTTCTTTTCTTTTTTTTCGTTTTCGCTTTTCTCCTTTTTTTGAGAGAAAATGTGGCGATTAAAACGTTGTGGTTATGAAGAGAAGGAAACGAGAAGAGAGAAAAGAAAGAGAGAAGAGAAGAGAAGAGAAAAAAAAAAGAAAAGAGAAGAGAAAGGGACAAGAAAAGGAAAAGAAACAACAAAAGAGAAGAAAAAGAAACAAGAAAAGAGAAATAAACAAGAAAAAAGAGAGAGAGAAACAAGAAAAGACGGACATAGAAATCAAAATGAGACAAAAGGAAATAAAGAAAAGTAGTTGAAGAAATAAAAGTGAATAGAGATAATCAAAAACAAAGAAGGAAGAGATGGAGACAACAAACGAAATAAGAGAATAGTTAAAAAGAAAGGAGAGAAATGAGAGGAAGCAGAAGAGAAAATAAATAATACGAAAAGAGAGAGAAAAGGAAATACGAAAAGAGAGAGAGAAGAAAAACCGGTAATAGGATAAATAGGAACCCGAG
>NC_051400.1:26086927-26087010 GCF_015228065.2 Penaeus monodon
TTACGTAATTCGCGAGGTGCAGCCCAAGCCCCGGGTGTCCAGTCGGCCGCAGCTGCTTTCCAAAGGCTGAGGGTGTCGCCGCT
>NC_051400.1:26088471-26088935 GCF_015228065.2 Penaeus monodon
TTTAGATTTATCTGTAATGATATGTGTAGATATACATACGATATATGTGCGAAACTAATAAATGTTTCGGCCTATACAGCTAGACATTATTGAAAATTATATAAAAAAATAAAATAGCATTTTTACCACTCTAGTAATTTCTGTTAAACCTTCAAAACTTTCAGATAAACGTATGAAGTCAATGAAGATTATTAAAAGTTTATCTATACCAATATAATAAGACCAATATAACAAGAAATATACCAATATAACAAGAAACGATATGCACGCTTGCGCAACGTGGGAAGACACCACACGAGAGAAAATATTCGTAAAAAGGAAGAAAAAAGTTTTGAATATAAACATTTAGAGACCATTACCGAAGCAAACCTGTTGCTCAGGTCCAAGTTGCACTAACCTCATAACATTTCGAGCAATTTGCAAACTACCAATAACTGGCCCTGTTCATCTTTTATTTCTGCGCT
>NC_051400.1:26088972-26089393 GCF_015228065.2 Penaeus monodon
TCCCTCAACCCCCCCCAAAAAAAAAAAAAATTATTATATAGCGTCATTGATTTTGATTTGATAGCCATTCAAATAATCAAGTTTTCCTCACTTACGAACCATGATGACTAATTAAACAATGTATATATATTTTTTAAGTCGCATTCGATATGGGGTCAAAACGAGGCATGAGAACATGATAAACTTTTAAAAATATGCTCTTTAAAGAATATAATATATTCTTTACTGAGAACAGAAAATACTCTTTTGAGAACATGACTTTCTTTTTTTAAGATAAAAACTATTCTTGAGACTTGAAAATAACGACTGCTACCGTTTTCGATAAGGATCTGTGCTTCGTTAAAGGGGCGACTCGTGTATTTCCGGATCTGAGATTTTTGGCCCGGGATGAACTTCACATGCGGAAGAAGCTTGTTTGGGT
>NC_051400.1:26089796-26090170 GCF_015228065.2 Penaeus monodon
CGGTCTATTTCATCCTCATCACAACATGCTTTGCCATCATACCTACACCATAACTCCTTTCCTTATATCTCAGTGACCGAAGTGTAAAAACCTGAAAGGACATTTGATGACACAGCATTAATCTCACGAGATCTAGAAGGTAAAAAGTGACATACATATATCGACCTTTGCGTGGAAGTCATTTACCTTGCGATGAAAAAAAATCTGATCTTGCATATTTTTCCCACTTTATCTCTTCCTATCCTATTTCCTCTAATTATCTTATTTCATATTATCATACTCCTAACCGGCAGTTTCTTGCTGATTTACCTTTATTGATACGTTGTTTTCATATTTGATATTATTAACACGTTTTATAACCACTCACGGTTCAC
>NC_051400.1:26091029-26092105 GCF_015228065.2 Penaeus monodon
CGTAAACAAAATTCACGTGTCAGCAACTTCCTTCGGAAATGAAAATAGAGAGAAAAAGATCTTCATCGCCCATCGGCTGTTGTCATCGGCTAGCCTATTTCAGGGTTGCAAAAACAGACGCGCGCGACATTTACTACGGCGGCACCAGTTTAACGACCGCCCAGCCACTCAAGTCTTATTCCAGTCTTCGAAAGTGTCGAGAGAATCTGCCACTCACTCTCTTAGGATTGAGGTTAGAAGGACTGGCTTCGGTTTCGGTCTCGAGAGCTTGCCGTGGTTGGTATCCGGTTCCTGTTTTTGAGGGAGGCGGGAGGGGGCGAAGGGTGGGTGGGCGTCAGAAAAGGGGGACGAGTCTGCTGTAGATCATGTCTGTTTCTAAGACCGGAAGAGCGACGGATGTTATGAGCCTCGGGGAAAACTGGGAAACTTGTTTTTGCTTTATTTGCCAGGTTTAATCTCCTAACCTGTTTCCACCTTTTAATAAATCTCTAAATCATTCTAGAATAAGGACGATCAGTCATAAACACCAAACGAAAGTTTTTTTTTTACCCTCATCTTTTCCATCTATTGTTGACTATTGTTTCCCATCTATTGTCGATCCAGACGCTGGTCCGTGAGAATCGGTCATGCAATCGCATCTGCCTGACTGGTCTCTTCAAGGGCGCGGGCTGGCACTTGCTTGGCCCTTAAGGTCACTCGCTCATGCCTGCTGCTTGGGTGAAGGTGCGTGATATAAAGCCTGGTCGGACCTGCTTGGAGTCACACTTACTCGAACAAGAGCCATCATGAAGGTTTGTGTTTGATGCGTTCATGAGGAAGAACAAGAAACGTGGTTAAAAACCGTTGACTTCGGGCCCTGAATTCGCCTGATTTGTGTGAAAGAAGAAACTGCAGTTCCTGTGCTAGACTGTTCGCTGATGGGGGCTGTCCATATCAGGTAGAGCTATGAAATTATTTGTTTTCTTCCTGACCGATTCTTATTTCTTCGTCCACAGATTAGCGTCGCAGCCGTCCTTGCGTTGGCCGCCCCTCTGTGCTTCGCGGCTCCCCAGGGGTACAGCTACGGTTTGCCGAGT
>NC_051400.1:26092141-26094198 GCF_015228065.2 Penaeus monodon
TACAGCTTCGCCTATGACGTCAATGCCGTCGATGCCCAGAACCGCCCCTTGCAGTACGGACACCAGGAGATCAGCCCAGGAACCGGAGTCACGAGTGGCAGATATCACATCCTGCTGCCCGACACTCGAGTCATGACGGTCGACTACACGGTCAACAGCACAGGTTTCTACCCGACGTACACGTTCCTGGGCGAGGCAGTGATCCCTCAGCAACACGCAGGAGGCCAGGCAGCACACTCCGCGGCTTCTCAGGTCTCTGCATCTTCCGGGGGCCAGACGGCACTGTCATCTGCCTCACAGACTTCTGCGCCTTCCGGAGGTCATGCAGCACATTCTTCTATCCCCCAGACGTTTGCTTCTTCCGGAGGTCACGCTGCACCCTCTTCTGCGCCTTCAGGTGGTCAGGTAGGACATTCTTCGTCCCCTCAGACATTTGCTCCTTCTGGAGGTCAGGTCACACCATCTACTTCTCACACTTCTGCGCCTTCCGGAGGTCAGGTGACACATACCTCAGTCCCTCAAACATTTGCTCCTTCCGGTGGTCAGGTCGCACCATCTTCCGCGCCATCTGGTGGCCAGGTGACGCATCAGACCTTTGCTCCTTCCGGTGGTCAGGTCGCACCATCTTCCGCGCCATCTGGTGGTCAGGTGACGCATCAGACCTTTGCTCCTTCTGGTGGTCATGTCGCACCCTCTTCTGCTTCTCACACCTCTGCGCCTTTCGGAGGTCAGAACACACTCTCTTCTGCCTCACAAACGCCTTCCGGAGGCCAGGGCGCCGTCGCCACCCCGACTCAGCTCTACTCCGCTCCGTCAGGAAGTCACTTGGGGTCCACAGCCTCGGCGCCTTCCAGCGGAGGAAGCCAGGTTGCCTCGACCGGACAAGGCTCCGGCAGCGTGACAGCAGCTGCAGTCATTCCAATTCCCTTTGACACCCACGCCTCTCTCGCCAGCCAGGTAGCCTCAGCAGCAGCTGCCACCCCTTCTGGAGCAGGCGGCCAGTCAAGCCTTGCAACTCCTCAGCAGCAGACTTCGGTTGCCCCTGGGTCTACTCAGCAACAGACTACATTTTCCCTTGCAACTCCTCAGCAGCAGACTTCGGTTGCATCTAACCAGGCTTCCGCCGGCCCCTTTGGTACCCAGGCGGCCATTATCTTCCCGCAGCAGCTCTCCTCGCTGCCCCTCCAGGTCGCCCCCGCCGCCACCACGGGGAGCCAGGGCGCCATCTTGCTCCCTGCGCCCATCACTTCCGGTCTCCAGAGCCAGGCCTTCCCGGCGGGGCTGCAGACGGCCTTCCTCATCCCCCAGCAGCACCTCCACCAGCTGTTCCAGACAACCCCAGGGGGCCAGGGGACCATCGTCCTCCCCCAGACTGCCTCGCAGGGTTCTGTTCAACTCCCCCAGACTCTCACCCTGGGCCAGCTCTCTCAGTTCCTCCCCCAGGGATCCGGACAGGCTCCTCAGACGCACGCCTCAGTCCAGGTGGGAGTGAATCCCCAGGGCCATTCCTCAGGACCCACAGGTGCTCACACGTCCCCGGGATCTTCCTCCTCCCAGGGCCACTCGTCCCTGTCACAAGGGTCAGCAGGGCCAGTCAGCAGCCAGATCAGCGTCGCCAGACCAAGCGGACTTTATTCGACGCCACTTTAAGATTTCATGGGGGAGAGAGCCTCGTCTTGGGACAAAACGCTTACCGATGCGCCCAGGGTTCCTCCGGGAGTCAACACGGTGTCTCTGAAATATATTTTTGTAACTGCTTCACGGCCCGCGCGGACACCACGATGATTGTTATGTTAGGATACAGTATTTTATTTAGTTGTTTTCAAATTGTTGAATAAAATGTTGACAAACGTTACTCTTGAGTTATTTTTCTCAACCACAGAGATTCCGAGGTATCATGTTTCTAATAATTAGAATATACCTATTTATCTATGCATAACATTTAAACAAGATTAAGTAAATCTATATTATTGTCATATAAGTAAACACATAAATTCTTATATGCATATTATCACAGATCCACACACTCAGTCACACACACGCATACATGTGTGTAA
>NC_051400.1:26094551-26095278 GCF_015228065.2 Penaeus monodon
CATATACCCATCATAAAGACATATTACATTTTCAACCATTTACAGAATGCAGCCCCGTGAGCGATAGTACGCGAGGCACCATCTATTGACTGGACGCTCCGTGTCACAAAATATCACTTTCACTTTCCCATCTTCCGGGTACAACACCAGGGGTCTCTGCCCTCGATTCATAAGTAAAACCTATCAATATCTTATTTTCTGTATTGTGGCTGTAAATGTTCTTTGTCTTATCATGTTTTCAGTATGATTTATACCCATTATTTATCAGTACCCATTTGTATGTATATATTTCCAAATTTTACTAAACATGGTAAAGAACGAATGCACCAAAGATAAAGTTAAACAAAAGAGAAACACTATCGAATATAAAAAGTACACGAAAAATAAGATGAGTATGAAAGAAAATAGATCATAAACACAAAACAAGCAAACAAAAAAGCACATGATAAAAGTTGATAAAAAAAAATAAAAACACAAAAAATAACAGCGTGATAAGAGTAAGACATGAAAATAAATGAACAAATCCTATCGCTGTGGCTGTCAGTTGACAAGCAGCCATTTGCTTATACTGACGGACCTTTTTGTTTCAGAATATATCAGTCGACGTGTGTTTTAGCGTTTCACTGTTTCTGCTCACTTACAACACTTATAAATGCGTAAAGTTACCATTAACAGGGCTTTCGCTCGAGTATGTGTTTGGTGCGTTAGTGATGAAACAATAAAGATA
>NC_051400.1:26095554-26095658 GCF_015228065.2 Penaeus monodon
ATGCAATAAAATAGAAAGCTCCTAATCAATGAATGAAATATGTATGGTAACACTGCCGGTTCTGAAAGCCATAAACACAATAACATTAGTGTAGAAAGATGTTA
>NC_051400.1:26095701-26095964 GCF_015228065.2 Penaeus monodon
GTGAGAGAAACACTTGACAAGGAGACTATTAGGACTTGAAATGTCACGTCAAATATCCCTAGTCGCCCCTAATCCCGATGAGAAAGGATAAGAATTGATAAGAATAGGGACCGAGAGGCAGCTGATCGCTTATCCCTAATTGCTGACACGGATTCTGGAGTTTATGAAAACCCCGGATGTAAACAAATCGCAAGTAGAGGGCTGACCTACACGTTTCGGCCACCGCACCTATGCTACATTTATTTCACTATTTTTTAAATGAT
>NC_051400.1:26096000-26096392 GCF_015228065.2 Penaeus monodon
ACACCCTAGGTATTATAAAATGTTCGTGTATTAGAAATTGCTTACGCGGGTAACCCCGGGTGTAAACAAATCGCATCGTGGCTATTTGTAATTTCACTTATTTTTAATTAATTTCACTTTTTTTTCTTTGTATTACACCCTAGATATAATAAGATACTAATTATTTAATGTCTGCTCAAGTTCCTTTTCAGTATTTATCCGAAATTGAACTACACGTAATTCAAAGTCTGTTGATTTGGTAAATTGTACGCTGTATAAATCAAGTTTTAGAAGCCCAGCATTGAATTTCCACACCTAGACTAGCCAAAGAATGCTATTGATAGCAGAAATAATAGTAAAACGCTGAGTGAGGGAAAAGGAAAAGGGCTGGTAAGATATTATCAGTCATCTTA
>NC_051400.1:26096451-26096698 GCF_015228065.2 Penaeus monodon
AACACAAATACACACGCGTGTGTGCGTACGCATCTAAATATTATCTTCGTAGATGGGTATATCATAAGTTTATCATAAGAACAGGTGTCGTGTCGGTGGCTTTTCAGAAAGGAGCATTGCAATGTCGTTATCTCTTTAGTAGCATTGCTATCGATTTAATAGTGTTTCGCCTGTTAATGAGGGAAGGTAAATGAAACACAGGTAGCTCTTGGTCTGAGTACTCTGACGACATCCCTGTTGGGGAAGT
>NC_051400.1:26097353-26097923 GCF_015228065.2 Penaeus monodon
TCGAGTGTCAGCGTGTTAGAATTTTTGAGGAATTTCCGCCAGCTGACGTTCAGTGTTGATGGCGCAGATTGATCACGTGTACTTAATCGATAGAGATGGAATAATCCCACAATACAAGATATGGGAATTACTTTTCGTTATCTTCATAAGACCTATGTTGATTTCACCTAATTCTAAAACTTTAGAATTATTTTTTTTATGTCTTTTCATCTATTTTTCTATGTATCTCTTGTACTAATTTATCTTTCTCATCTTTTTTTTTCTATCCATTTCTTTTTCCTTCATTACATTCTGTTTATCTATCTGTTTCCTATTCATTCCTCTTCATTCTATGTATACGTATTCACACCCTTTTAATTCTTTCTTTCAGTCTTTCTTTCTTTTTCATTCTTTTCTTTTTTTTCCCACAATGAACTCTCCTCGTCGAATTCGTTCACTGCGGTTCAGGTCAAGGCTGAAGAGGGGCAGCTGTGTTCCTGTTTTGAAAGGAAGGTATATGGCTTGAAATGAGCTTTTTGTCTCGCTCTCCCAGGATGCTGAAGCCGGTTGACATTTAGACGAGGCGGTTGG
>NC_051400.1:26098442-26099131 GCF_015228065.2 Penaeus monodon
TCTTTTTTTCTTCGACGAAGGGATGCGCAGGTGAGTTGTGACAGGTGTTGGTTAATTAATTCAGGTGAAAGAGGAGTCTGTGATATCAATGTTAGTTCTTTTTTTATATTCTGGGGAATTCACAGTCTATCTGTTCACTGACCCCCTTTCTTGTAACGAATTATAGATGATTATGATAATTTTTTGGTGTGTGTGTTTGTTTGAAAGTATATTTATGTTTTAATTCGGTAAGTAAAAAGTACCCTAGCAGACAGATAACTGTTGTAGAAAAGGTATGTAAAAAGGAAATGGAATTATTCTGCAGTGGAAAACAAGAAATGACACTTTTAGACAAGATCTTCAGTGGTGATGTAATATCGAAACTCATTACATAGTATTGTCTTTTTTTATCACACGGGTTCGATTTATGTAACGCGGTGAAGAGGAGAAGAGAAGTGCGACTTTCTGCCCTTGGAGCTTTGTTAAAGAAAATAGACTCTTGATAACTTAGTGTTGGGAGCTAAAGTAGGAATTAGAAGGTTTACATGTCATGCTCATCATCGATTCTCAATTTTCAACATTTGACATAGGCACATTTTCCACTTCTTTCAATTTGGGGAACGAGATTGGGGTAGCGAATGGACTAAATTTTTGATTTCAGATTTCGTGTTGTTAAGAGGATTGTGTAATAGGTTTGAATATTATGGCAC
>NC_051400.1:26099439-26099587 GCF_015228065.2 Penaeus monodon
TTATTATGTATTTAGATAAATATGGCCACTGAAAATATAAACTCTTTAACGCTTATTTCGCTATAATCCGTCACTTTGATCACCACAAGGAAGCACAAATATTAAGAGGAAAGTTGAACCTGAGAAAAAAAAAGCCTAATTATAGGCC
>NC_051400.1:26100717-26100798 GCF_015228065.2 Penaeus monodon
TTGTTGTCTTCGGTCCCAGCCATGTTACCGTAGATCATACCTTGTGTGACTGACAGAATTAGTGAAATACTGGGGTGAAGA
>NC_051400.1:26100970-26102176 GCF_015228065.2 Penaeus monodon
CTAATTCGGATTATGAAATGTAATTGAGATACGGCAATGTGTGGTGGCGCAGGGTGATCATATGTTTCAAAAGTGGGCTAATTTGCAATCAGCAATACAGGGAATCATATAGAGTATTAGTAACAAACGTTGTTGATGAATTAGATAGAGAATAAGTAACAAACGTTTTTTTCATGAATTATACAGGTAGACAGAACAATTGACAAACGTGTTTCATAAATTATATAAAGATACAAAGTGACAAACGTTTTTGATTCATTATATAGACAGAATCTTTAACACACGCTTTTCATGCCAAATGGAGAGAGCTGTTAACGCGACTGATCAGTGTTCAACAGAGTTCAGTTAGGTGAAGCTAATACGAGAAATTATTTTGGAGATTGCGATGAATAAAGCAAAAAAAATGCTTTCCATAAACAATAAGGACGTATCATACAAAGAAACAAATTAAATATAAATAGATACAATAAGTGATAAACGCTTTTCGACCGTCTAGTTGCTAGACTTCACAAGTTTTCTTCATTAGTTGACGAAAAAAAAGTGCCACTGGTTGAGTAATGGCAAAAATGCGCGGATTGTCAATGAGTCAGTAAGCCGGATTATGAGCTTATCTGACAATTGACACAGCTGTCAAGATGAATTGGTTTTAGATGAGCTTCCAGTAAAATAAAGAAGTTTGGCCAGTTCGCAAGAAACGAGATGGGAAAAAAATCAGTGCCATTGCTAAGTCTAAAAATACAAGTTTGCTTAAATTTATCTGAAACTAGTTTAGGGTAAACTTGCTACAAATCGATTTTGTATCATTATTACTAGAGGTAGGTAGGTGGGGGGGAAGCTAATGATAAGGGGGGGGTGGAATATAAAGTTGAAATGTTTTTAAATAAATTTCCTACAGCTGCATCCAATCAAGATGAGTGGCAAATGCACGGTGACATGTATCTCTGTTAACTTGCGTTACAAGATTTTTTCACTTTGATAATCCATTTGTTTGGTCTGTTCAACACATAGTCAGGTATGTTTAGATGTTAGACCTTTTGCGACAATTCATTATCATTACTTGGGTTTTCATGAGAATTCTTCTTTAGTAACTAAAATATGGAATTGCTGGAGCAGGGATTACCGCAGCTCCACAAATCATTTGAAATAACAGTAATCATATTGAAGTGGTTCCTGTGTTAAAACCGAAGCTACGGTAAAGTAATCACA
>NC_051400.1:26102241-26102331 GCF_015228065.2 Penaeus monodon
AGTTCGTTATTGCATTTTAACCAGCTGCTTCCTCGGTCAGCTAATTCTGAACTAAGCACTGGCCAAGCTGCTGTATCGAGTCACCAATTG
>NC_051400.1:26102613-26103151 GCF_015228065.2 Penaeus monodon
CAAAGTAAGAGAAATGTATGATGTATATTTGACCATGAAGATACGTTATCAATGGTTCTAGTTCATGTCTTCGTAACCTCAAAGATCAGTTCCATTTCTTGCAGCGTGCAATTGTCCTTTCTCATCCTTGCCATTGTGAAGATATATCAAGGGAGTATAATATATATACACCTATCATTATTTCTTTGCATGGGGATGTTGTAAAGCTCACTGGCAGGCAATTTTGTATAGAGAGAAGAGCGATTAAAGCACGAAAACCCAGAAAACAAAAAGAAATTCCTTGGTGTGGACAGCCATTCAATAGACAACGAGTGCTGAGCGGCGTAACCTAACTCTCTCCTTCAGTGGTTTTCGAGTATAGCGATAGTAGATAATGGGATATCGATTCCCCAACAAACCTTTAATGCTATAAGATAACGCTCTTTAAACGGCTTCCCGCTCGCTCCAGCTCAAACCTTCTCCTTCGGCCGAGCCAAGGGCGGGGTCGAGCGCAACGATAGCAGAGCACCTATTTTTTCTTGTTCATTCCCCCCCCCCC
>NC_051400.1:26103297-26103426 GCF_015228065.2 Penaeus monodon
AAAGTAAAAGGAAGTAAATATGAGAGTCTGCTACCACCGCATAATGAAGCGCCCATACACAGCCTCCCCATTCTCCCCCGTCGCTTCTGAGCCAAACGACGAAAAAAGGGAAATGGACTCCTAAGTTTA
>NC_051400.1:26103464-26103882 GCF_015228065.2 Penaeus monodon
AAAAAGCGACCCGACCAGCCGACCCGACCAGCCGACCCGACCCGACGTCTGTAAGTCGGGTGTGCGGGACCATCCGGGCCGTGCGAAATGCCCTCTTTGCGCGACCTAGGTGCAAGGGAGCAATGTTGCACAGGTTCCTTTGCGTAAAAGAAAGCGGAGGAAAAGATATAACATTAAACCACAAAGATTCATGGAATTTGATTACTTCAGTTTATTTTATATAAACATTTAACAGTTTGCTGCCTGTGACAAGAAAAAAAAAGAAAACATGTCTAGATAAAAATAATATGTATATATATTTTAACGAACAGACAAACAAGTGAACAAATAAAATAATACAGAGCGGTTACAGAAGTAGATTTGCAGACAGACTTCTTGTATCTCAAATGGAGTTTGTTGCCCATCAATGAATCACTCG
>NC_051400.1:26103917-26104033 GCF_015228065.2 Penaeus monodon
CCTGCGGATAATGCAACGGAACGTGAACCGAAGTAGGTGCCGACTGAGAACCAGTTCGGTGAGATCATCTTACGCAACCGACCCGCGGAGACTTCAGCGTGGGGTTGCGTATGTAG
>NC_051400.1:26104218-26104410 GCF_015228065.2 Penaeus monodon
AGAATGCGGTTTTCCATTAGAACCGAAGGCAGTGACTAAAACCAAACTAAACAACACAGGAAATATTATGAAAACACCAAACACAACACGAATCTACGCGGATTCTAACACCCAGCATGCGTCGGCTCGAAGGGAGAATTTTTTCTGAACTTTTTTCCCTTGGGCGCCACGCGGGGGGGGGGGGGGGGCCCC
>NC_051400.1:26106237-26106704 GCF_015228065.2 Penaeus monodon
TGCATTTTTACGTAAATAGCATTCGTTGTGAAATGTTTTTATGTATATATTTTTTATTCTCGCCTTATCAACAATAAACCCCCACTCAAAAAGGAAATCGATATAGTGTACTATAATAATTGATTATCAAAGGATCTTGAAAGAACCCCAAAACGTTTTTCTTCCGGTGTTTCACTTCGTAAAAAAAACTAAAAGGCTAAAAAAAAAAACATTAGTAATCAAGGACGGGGTTTTGTCTCACGAAAGTTGTTGGGCGGGATAGTGCGGTCTATATATAGGGCTCCGTCGAACGCGAACGTAGCATTCACCCTCTCGAAGCCAGCATGAAGGTACGGCGACGTCGCTCAGTGAGATAGTGCTAAATACTAGTTTAAATACTAGTTTATACTTTATACTAGTGTGGTCGTGCTAAGTCGAGTTTTGGATTTCGATTCGAGAGAAGTAGCTGAGTGACTTTCAGAAGAACG
>NC_051400.1:26106951-26107213 GCF_015228065.2 Penaeus monodon
CTTACTACTCGAACTCATATAGTTTTAATTCTGGTTTTAATCCTCTGCCTTTTCTTTGCATCTTCGGTCCATCTTTAACCAGGCCTGTTTACGCCCATAGGTCCCAGGTGGCGCCCTCCTGCTCCTGCTTGCGCCGCTTTGCCTCGCCGGCCCGCAGGGCTACAACTATGCCTCGCCCGCTGATGCGGCTTTCGCTCTAGCGCCTTCTCAAGCCCCTGCCACTGCTCCTGCTCAAGCCCCTGCTCAATTCCCTGCCTTTGCC
>NC_051400.1:26107256-26109799 GCF_015228065.2 Penaeus monodon
AATTCCCTGCCTTTGCCCCTGCCCCTGCTCCTGCTCAAATCCCTGCCTTTGTTCCTCCTCCTGCTCCTGCTCAAGTCCCTGCCCTTGCCCCTGCTCCAGCTCAAGTCCCTGCCCTTGCCCCTGCTCCAGCTCAGGCTCTCGCTCCAGCTCCTGCCCCAGCCAATGGCCCTGCATTTGCCTTGACCGCTGCTCAAGCTCCGGCTTCTGCCCCTGCCGTAGCCCCTGCCCCTGTCCCCATGCCCTACGCCTATGGGTATGACGTTAACTCGCTCGACGCCCAGAACCGCCCCGTCGCCTTCGGGCACCAGGAGGAGGGCCGGGCCGATGGGCAAACCGTCGGTCGCTACTACGTCCAGCACCCGGACACGCGGCTCATGATCGTCGACTACGTCAGCGATAACACAGGCTTCCATCCCACCTACAGCTTCCGGGGCCAGGCCGTGAAGCCTCAGGTCTCTGCTCCACAGCCTGCTCCTCAGATTGCCCCTGCTCCTGCTCCTGCTCCACAGCCTGCTCCTCAGATTGCCCCTGCTCCTGCCCCTGCTCCCCAGCCTGCTCCTCAGATTGCCCCTGCTCCTGCTCCTGCTCCTCAGATTGCCCCTGCTCCTGCTCCTCAGATTGCCCCTGCTCCTGCTACTGCTCCTGCTCTTTCCCCTGCTCCTGCCCCTGTCCCTGCTCCTGCCCCTGCCCCTGCCCCTGCCCCTGCCCCCGCCCCTGCTCCTGCCCCCGCCCCTGCTCCTGCCCCCGCCCCTGCCCCTGCTCCTCAGCTTGCTCCTTTTAACAGACCAATTATCCTCCTTACCCAGCCCCCCCTGACAACTCCAAATTCTGCTGCCCGTCCTGCTTCGTCATCTCCCACACAAGCTGCTCCTGCCTCTCTTACCCCTACATCAGCTCCTCAGCCTACCTTCCCTGCCTTTGCACAGTTCCCGCAGGCTGTCCCTGCCCCACAGTTGGCCTCTGCTCCTGCTAGACTTCAGCCAATTCCTCAGTTGGCCACTGCCCCAGCTCCTGCCAGAAGCCAGCCTGCTTTCCCTGTTGCTCAGCCTCTTCAGTCTGCCCCTGTTCCTACTGGTGGCCAGGCTGCTCTCTCCTCTCCTTCAGCTCCTGCACAGCCTGCTCAGTTTGCGCCTGCTCCTACTAGTGGCCAGGCTACCCTTTCTTCTCCAACATCTGCCCAGACTCCGCAGGCTTCTGCTGCTCCAGCAAGAAATCAATCACCCCTTCCACCGCCTCGTCTTCCAGTACAAGCTTCTGCCCCTGTTGCTACTGGTGGCCAGGCTGCTCTCTCCTCTCCGTCAGCTCCTGCACAGCCTGTTCAGTTTGTGCCTGTTCCTATTGGTGGCCAGGCTGGCCTTTCCTCTCCATTAGATCCTGCACAGGCTTCGCAGGCTTCTGCTGCTCCAGGAAGAAGTCAGTCACCCCTTCCACCTCCCAGTCTTCCAGTACAGGCGTCTGCCCCTGTTAGTGGCAAGGCTGCTCTCTCTTCTCCATCAGCCCCTGCACAACTTGCTCAATTTGCGCCTGTTCCTACTGGTGGCCAGGCTGCTCTCTCTTCTCCATCAGCCCCTGCACAACTTGCTCAGTTTGCGCCTGTTCCTACTGGTGGCCAGGCTGCTCTCTCTTCTCCATCAGCCCCTGCACAACTTGCTCAGTTTGCGCCTGTTCCTACTGGTGGCCAGGCTGCTCTCTCTTCTCCATCAGCCCCTGCACAACCTGCTCAGTTTGCGCCTGTTCCTACTGGTGGCCAGGCTGCTCTTTCTTCCCCATCAGCTCCTGCACAGGCTGCTCAAGCTTCACCTTTCACAACACCTTTTGTCTTCCTTTTACAAAACCCACTGTCTCCCATATCTAATGGATTCCCAGCGGCTCCTGCTTCAACAGGGCCTGTACTGGCTGCTCAGTCTCCTCCTGCTCTCGTTCCTTCTAGAAGTCGGGCTCCATTCCCTGTTTCTCCAGCTCAGGCTCCTCAGCTTTCGCCTGTGCCTTCTAGAAATCCAGTTTTCCGTCCTACACAGCCTGTCCAGTTTTCTTCTGTTCCTGGTAGAAGTCAGCCTGCTCCAGTATTACCTGTACAAGCTCCTCAGCTTTCCCCTGTACCAAACAGAAGCCAGGCTGCCTTATCTGCACCAGCTCCCAGACCTATCCTTGCACCAACTAGAAATCAGGCTGCTCTTCCTGTTCCACAAACTTCGCTTGCTCCTGTCAGAAGTCAGGCTGCATCTCCAGCTCCTCAGCCATCTTCTGCCCCTGCTAGAAGTCAGCCTACCCTTCTATCTCCAGTTCAGGTCCGCCAGCCTTCCATCGTGCCAACCAGGGCACAAGTCTTCCCTATATCACAGGTCCAACAGCCCTCAGCCCCTCTCCTGCTGCAACAAGTGTCATCTTTGCCTTCCCAGTCGTCCTTCAACATCAACAGGGGTCAAGTCTTCCTTCCCAACCAGTCTATAGTTTCTTCATCAACAGGTTCTTCCGCTTTCTTCATCCCTTCCACGGTCTCTCAGTTTAATGATAGACGCAACAACAGTGAAGAAGAGTCGAGG
>NC_051400.1:26109825-26110176 GCF_015228065.2 Penaeus monodon
CAGCGGTAAGGAAGATGACAATTAAGAGCGAGGTAAAGAAACCCTCCTTTCTCTCAGGGCCGTTTTGCAGTGTTTGCAGAATCTATTTACCAGGAACACTGACAGACGTGTGAGAATTCCTGGCTTATTGTAGAAATGTGTGGCTAATATTTCGTGATTTTATTCTTAAACTGCAAAATGTTACGTTGCATTTTTTTTTAGGGTATTCTAAAGACTGAGTGTAGCTTCGTCTAGAAGTATTAATAATCAAAGAATATGGTGATAGACTTAGCACATATATGCGATATGTACTGATGTCTATTGCTTAAAACAAATACGTGTATATTATTCTCAACTTTTATATCTTTCAAG
>NC_051400.1:26110304-26110685 GCF_015228065.2 Penaeus monodon
TGTAATCGTATATTTCTTAGTTGTATTGTTACTTATATTATTGTTAATTAAAACATTACTTTCCCTTCTTTCATTTTTATACACACGCCTCTACGTAAAATGTTGCATATCCATTATTGCACCAACCAAAGAATGATAGAGGAAGTATGAAAAATAAGTTAACAGTATTTTGATTGTTTAACGAAGTCTAATATATGAAAAAAAATATATATATAGTCTGACAGAAGGTAGAAGAAAATGAAAGGTTTGTACGTGTGTGCATATGTGTGAGAAAAAAATTATTCTAAGGCACACTTTTGATTTATCATAGGGAATTAGGTGAATTCCCTATTATCATAGGAAATTCTGAGAGACTGTAAAAGAAATATAACGAGAGAATTT
>NC_051400.1:26110817-26110930 GCF_015228065.2 Penaeus monodon
GGTCGAGATCATAATTTACTTCATAGCTTAACAACCAAAAAACCTAGTTCGAGGTAAGTATATGTAGTAAGGGGTTGTTCTCTTATGCTTGTTAAGGGGAGGTTAAGGTCGTT
>NC_051400.1:26111070-26111183 GCF_015228065.2 Penaeus monodon
GAGTGGTAAAATTAATATATGTCCACTATTGGTGAAAGTGTGGGCCGAGAAGGATAAAATCGGCATTGTGCTTTGATTCCAGTTACTCTTTAACTAGAGACGGACATGCATTT
>NC_051400.1:26111737-26112379 GCF_015228065.2 Penaeus monodon
TCACAGAGTAGCGTTTTAAAGTATAAATATCTAACTGTTAAATTCATCATGTGATTTCGATGTAATCTACATACTGACAGACCTAAATGCATCGAAAGTAAGATTGATTAAGGGAGGGTTCAACGTGTAATATGAAAATATGTTGTCAAGACTGTTATCATTGTGGTGTAAAATGATAGGGATACGGATAGGATGGGGATGAATACTGAGCTGAGATAGATAGAGGTTGAACAATTACGAATGGGTGTTAAGAAAAAAATAAATAATAATGACAGGTATGTATGGTTCGGGTGGTTTGTCTGGTTGACTCGTGGTTGTCTGGGTAATCGTACTTTTTTCTGGTTGAAAGTGATTTTTTAATCAGCTCGTACTCTTAGTCTCTCCTCTCCTTTTGGAATAATAATTTTGAACAATATATATTTGCACACATAAATATGGTCATATAGGGTTTGTGTTAAAAAAGCTTGCTTCCAAGTGCATATTTCGAGAGAAGATATTTCAGCGTGTCTTCCATACAAGGACGTGTGAACGTACCATTCTGTACCATGGTATGTTTTTTTTATGTAAATTATATTTTGCTGCTCTCTCTTAGACAAGCACCTAAAATCAGTAATTTGATTAAGCACTTTCAGGTGATTCTGA
>NC_051400.1:26112506-26112665 GCF_015228065.2 Penaeus monodon
GCTAATACGAATTTCCTACACTTCATAGTGCAAATGTAAATTCTAAAGTTTTAATTTCATTTGCTAAAGGAGATTCTGAACACTATTTTGTGCTGAAATTTATGAAACAATTTATAATAGATTCTGAAAATTCTCTTTTTATGATTATGTATTCCATGC
>NC_051400.1:26112717-26112908 GCF_015228065.2 Penaeus monodon
CAAATCATAACACAAAGATACAAGTATTGCACAGACTTTGAACTAAAACACAACCACAGTCAGAAAAGTTAACACCGAACCGCAAAATGTTGTACAAGTGTTTCATTAAACTTCATAGGCCTACAAGCGTTACCGCATTTGCTTCCACGAGCACAAACTTATTCCTTAAAGTAAAGATGATTAAGTTACAG
>NC_051400.1:26113093-26113181 GCF_015228065.2 Penaeus monodon
CGAAAATACCATGGTATGTGGTGACAGTAAACAAAATAAAAAAACATATGGATGTTGTAATATTTTCTTCAAAAGGCATAAGTTCTTT
>NC_051400.1:26113841-26113925 GCF_015228065.2 Penaeus monodon
TAGCTGTTTGTTTAATGATGTATATCCTCCACTGAGCCTGCTAAATTTATTACATAAAGTTTATTTTACTAAGGATTATTGTGA
>NC_051400.1:26113978-26114150 GCF_015228065.2 Penaeus monodon
ACTGCATTAGAGAGGAACAAGACCATCTCGAAGTTCTGGAAAGTTCGATGAATTGTTTTTGTTGTATGTAAAGTGAAGAAGTATGATTATATCCGGAATGGTGATTATATAATGTGAAATCCCAATTGATCTTCTTTCAGTGAGTATATAGATTGTTTTCTTTTGCTACACA
>NC_051400.1:26114274-26114353 GCF_015228065.2 Penaeus monodon
ATTTGAAAAATCTATTACAAAAGCAGTTTATGAGATATCTAAACCAGATTGGTTTTAGTATAATAAGTATTTATTAAAG
>NC_051400.1:26114686-26114772 GCF_015228065.2 Penaeus monodon
AATAACTTTACGATCTTTTAGGATTGATGGAGTCCTAAACCCGCCAGTGAGTTTCTGGGGAACTGCGTTTCAGCACCTTCAATTGG
>NC_051400.1:26118825-26118932 GCF_015228065.2 Penaeus monodon
CCCGAAAGCATGACTGAGAGAAGGAGAATCAGGAAAAAATAAACGCATAACAATGAGGCTAAGCCCCAGGTACCCCTGACCCTCCTTTTCCCACCGCAAGCTTAGCC
>NC_051400.1:26119266-26119462 GCF_015228065.2 Penaeus monodon
ATCTTCCCCGAACTCAGAAATACAGTCGAAGTTACACTTAACAAAACGATCCTTTACCTCGTTGACTACGGCCTGGGTGGGTTGCACGTTGGGGCTGTGCTGTTTTTGCCCCTATTATGCCAGGTGTCTCTCTGCACAGTGCTTTCCTCGATCCCTCTCGCTCCCAGAAACCTCTTACTTTTTAGTTCAAAGTGTG
>NC_051400.1:26119537-26119751 GCF_015228065.2 Penaeus monodon
AGGTTTTTTTAAAACATATCTCCGTGTCAGAAAATTTAGTTTTGGAAGATTTTGACATACAATCCCCTTCTGCCTCTTGAAGATTTTAGCTAAATAAGCAATGCAAAGTTTGGCTGTGTGTTCGACTATCTGTTAAAATATTGAGACCGGAAACATATATCGACTTGTGATTTTTAGCAGGTAGTTGGGTCAGTTCTCGAGACTGCATAGGAGC
>NC_051400.1:26119920-26120387 GCF_015228065.2 Penaeus monodon
CATTCATATATCTAATGCTCCATTGGTATCCTTTTCGTACCCAAAATTGTATGCATAGAAAGAGAGAGGAGGAAGCTAACAAAAAAAAATCGCAGGCAGTCACTGTTCATCATTCCCATTGTTACTAACCCGCGTCATCACTTACGAACCACTATAAGGAGAATGTTGCAAAAACTGAAAAAAAAAATATAAAAAATAACCCTCGTTTCACTCCGATAAATCGACTGCATAGTGGCTACTTTATAGTGTCAATTATCGGTCCCTCACAGTACCAGTCAAGGACGGAAATTTAGACTCACACGAAAGTTGCTCCGGTGCCTAGGGAGAGCCTTATAAAGGGCGAGCCGGGCGGGGTCGCAGCATTCGGCGCTCGGAAGGCAGTATGAAGGTATGGCATCTGCACTGCGCCGCCGGACTGTGCTTGAGCGGACACTGTGCTTTGATCTGGAGTGAGACGAAGTGTTTGA
>NC_051400.1:26121902-26122460 GCF_015228065.2 Penaeus monodon
CTGGTCCTGCTCGCCCCCCTTTGCTTGGCCGAGTACAGCTATGATCCTCCCCCTGCTGGCCTGGCTCTCTCCTTAGCCCCCGCTGAAGCTCCTGCTGCATCTCCATCACAAGGCTACCGCTATGACGCTCCAGTAGGCGGTCAGCTCGCTCTTTCGGCCGGCGGGCAGCTCCTGCGCGCCAACCAACCTGCACTGCCCGTTGCCCAGCCTGCCCCCGCGCCCGTTGGAGGCCAGGCTGCGCTCTCTGCTCCTGCACAGGCTCCGCGACCTGCCGTTAGAAGCCGGCCAGTTTTCCCTGCTCCTGCTACAAGCCAGCCTTCCTTCCGTGCTCCTGCACAGGCTCCTCGACCTTCCTTTTCTTTTGTCAGAAGCCAGCCTACTTTCCCAGCTGCTGCTCAGGGCCTCCGACTCTCCGTGGCCCCTTCGCCGGTTCCGCAGTTCGCCCCTGCCCCTACTCCTGCTAGATCTCAGCCTGCTTTCCCTGCTCCTCAACCCACCCCCGTACCTGCTAGAAGTCAACCTGCCTTCTCTGCCCCGGCACCGGTTCCCCAACCTTTC
>NC_051400.1:26122511-26122850 GCF_015228065.2 Penaeus monodon
CAGCTCTCCTTCGGTTTCGTCAGGAGCCAGCCTGCCTTCCCTGGCACTCAGGCTTCCCAGTTCTCCCCTGCTCAGCCCCCCCAGCCCTCTCCTCTGCCTGCCAGACCCCAGCCTGCTCTCCCTGCTCCAGCTCCTTCTCTGCCTTTCCAGCTCTCCCCCGTACCCAGCAGGGGCCAGCTTTCCCCTGCTCCTGCCCCAGCTCCCCAGCCTTCCCCTGCTCCTGCTATTAGCCAGCCTGCCCTCTCTGCTCCCCAGCCTGCTTCAGTAGCTCCTGCGCGTGTCATTCAGTCTTCACCTGTACCAAATCGAGGCCAGGTGACCCCTGCACAGGCTGCCCGG
>NC_051400.1:26122952-26123682 GCF_015228065.2 Penaeus monodon
AGAAGCCAGCCTGCTCTCCCTGCTCCAGTTCCTTCTCTGCCTTTCCAGCTCTCCCCCGTGCCGAACAGAGGCCGCGTCTTCCGTGTCCAGCCTTCCCTTGCTCCTGCTAGAAGCCAGCCTACCTTCTCTGCTCCTGCCCCTGCTCCTGCTAGAAGCCAGCCTACCTTCTCTGCCCCTGCCCCTGCTCCTGTCAGAAGCCAGCCTACCTTCTCTGCCCCTGCTCCTGCTAGAAGCCAGCCTACCTTCTCTGCCCCTGCCCCTGCTCCTGCTAGAAGCCAGCCTACCCTCTCTGCTCCTGCCCCTGCTCCTGCTAGAAGCCAGCCTTCCCTCTCTGCTCCTGCTAGAAGCCAGCCTGCTTTCTCTGCTCCTGCTAGAAGCCAGCCTGCTTTCTCTGCTCCTGCTAGAATCCAGCCTGCTTTCTCTGCTCTTGCCGCTGCCCCTGCTCCTGCTAGAAGCCAGCCTGCCCTCGGCCTGCGCCCCCAGTCGCCGAGCTTCCCCTCCAACCGGGGGCAGGCCGCCTTCTTCATCCCCTCAGCGTCGCAGCCTCTTTCGGGCCTGCGGGACGACCTCTCAAGGGAGGACGACGAGGACAGCCGGGAGAGCCTGGAGGACGACAAATAGAACGCGGGGAAACAAATAAAAAGACGAAACAATAAACACAGTGACAAAGGAAAATAGAAAGACAAAAGCAATAAATACGATGACAGGAAAAGAGTAAACAGATAGAACG
>NC_051400.1:26123882-26124102 GCF_015228065.2 Penaeus monodon
ATCAATACTTCCCAAGAGGAGTGTATTGACTTATTCAACTTATTTATATCTTTTTGTATAAGAGAATAAAGGAGTATATTTGTAAGTTATACTCTGCTAGTTGTAAGGCGCAGCTCATATGCATAAAGTACCAATGAATGCTCATGTAGAAATATATTTTCTTATTTTTCTAAATGTTCTAAATATAATCTAATAGCATTTCTTACCTTCTTTTCTCATC
>NC_051400.1:26125669-26125735 GCF_015228065.2 Penaeus monodon
TCTTTTATAACGTTCTGCCACTGTTTCTTATGTTATTTTTTATTGTGTTCAACTACATGAATTTAA
>NC_051400.1:26126316-26126540 GCF_015228065.2 Penaeus monodon
CGATTTACGATTTTTTTTGTTGTATAACACCTTTAGTCCATGGCGTCTATTTCTGTTTCACCCGTAAAGAATCTTAACATTACTCCTTTTCACTATCCGTGTTAGGACTCGACAGAGGAGGCCGCCTTTCGTGAAATGGTGTGAAGAAAGAGACAAGGAAGGTTTAAGGATGATTGGTGTAGGAGAGAACTAAAGCTAGTGGGAGACAATAGCGAGGGAAAAAG
>NC_051400.1:26126600-26127217 GCF_015228065.2 Penaeus monodon
CACAATGTTTTTTTTTCTGAATTCTGTTAATTAATGAAATTTTCTGTTGCACTTGCATATTATCGACGATGTGATACTGAAACCTGGTAGATAATTTTGAAATTAATGAATTTAAAACAAATATCTTTGATTTAAGAGAAATTAACTATTCAGAGATTTGTCTTAGAAAAAAAGAAACTGAGGATAATGAATTTAAAGGAATTGGTTGGGTTTCCACTAGAAGGGGGACTTTTGGTTTACATTAAAATTGTATTCTTTGTTAAGCTTTTGCAGGCAACAGGCAGTAAGTAACGTTAACTGAAACATATTAGTGAAGGCTCAGCTGAGTAAATATTAATAAAGTTATTCGTCGTAAAAGCAAAACTATGCATCAATATTATTTTAATATGGTTTGTACATTTTTATAAGGTTTGAATATGTAGTTTGTTTATGAATAGTATTTACCCAATTGCCAAACTGTCCCATCCACTTGCTAATATATTTTACCTTAATTGTATAACAGAAAGATTATATAACACATGGCTTCTCTGGACCGATTTTTTGTATAAGAGATATTTCATTTCCTTCCATGAATTCGTCCGTCGGTCGTAGTAGTTTTTTCAGAAAGTCGTTGAGAT
>NC_051400.1:26129500-26129761 GCF_015228065.2 Penaeus monodon
ATTTCACCCCGATATCCTGTTTCGGGTTAACTACCGTATAATGCCACATTCCCTCAGGCAACGGTCAAGGACGAACTCGTATCGCCGACGAAAGTTGTCCGGCAGTGAAATGCATTTAAGGAGGTCCTTATATAGAGGGAATCGTACAGAGACGTAGCATTCTCCCTCAAGAGGCCATCATGGAGGTACAGTCAAGTGGCCGCTGGTTGTTAAGTGTATTTGTGCAGAGGAAAGGCTCCAGATCCTTTACTTTAACGTGAC
>NC_051400.1:26131061-26131208 GCF_015228065.2 Penaeus monodon
TGCGTTTTGTTGATGAGTTTTATTGATGTTTGTTTCGATGACGTGTCCAGGTTCCCGTCGCAGCCATCTTGTCGCTCTTCGCGCCGCTCTGCCTCGCCGCTCCTCAAGGGTACAATTATGCAACGCCCAGCCCACCTCCTTCCAACT
>NC_051400.1:26131314-26132279 GCF_015228065.2 Penaeus monodon
CCGGGCCCCTATGCCCTACGCATACGGATACGACGTCGGTTCGCTGGACGCCCAGAACCGCCCCGTCAATTTCGGCCACGTGGAAAACAGCGCGGCCGACGGAACCACCTCCGGCCGCTACTACGTCAGGCTCCCAGACACGCGGCTCATGATCGTCGACTACGTCAGCGACAGCAGAGGCTTCCACCCCACTTACACTTTCCAGGGCCAGGCGGTACAGCCGCAGCCCGCCCGCACCCCAGCCGGCGGCCAGAGTGTCGCCTCTGCGCCTAACAGATTGTACATCGCACCGGCTCGGGGTGGCTCTGCTGCCACTCAGCCTGCCTCTCCTGCACCAGCTCCTGCTCGACGCCAGCCTTCCCTTGCACCTACTCGGCCTGCTCCAGCAGTGACAGCACAGGCAACTCAACCTTCACCTGCTTCCCTTAGGTTTCCATCTGCCTCTCCTGCCTCTGCCATTCCAACACAGGCTCCTCAGCCTTCTTCAGTGCCTGTTCAAACTCCCACAAATGTTCAGGCTCCTCGAACTTCCCCTGTTCCTGCTCGATCCCAGGCTCCCCTTCCTGCTCCGGCACAGAGCCCTTCGGCCGCAGTTCCTTCACCTGTCCCGCAAGCCAGTCCTGCCCTCGCTCCTGTGGGACGTCAGCCTGCTCCTCCTGCTCCTCCTGCTCCTCCTGCTCCACAGATCGCTTCTGCTCTCCCTGCCCAAGTCTTCTTTGTCCCCGCTGTAAGCCAGCCCGGCTTGCCTGCCCCTGTGCCCGCCCCACAGCCCTCCCCCGCTCCGGTTAGAAGCCAGTCGGCTCTCCCTTCCCCTGCGCCGGCCCCCCAGCCTCCCACGGTCCTTGCCAGGACTCAACCTGCCTCCCCGGCCCCTCTACAGCTTGCTCCTGCAGCAGCGCTCCAATCTGCCTCTGCTAGAAGCCAGCCTGCTCTCCCTGCTCCTGCTAGAAGTCAGCCAGTCTTTA
>NC_051400.1:26132458-26132968 GCF_015228065.2 Penaeus monodon
AGAATCCAGCCAGTCTTTTCCGCTTCTGCAGCACCCCCCCAGCCGTCTCCTGCTCCATCAGCTCGTGCGTCCGCTCCTCCAGCCGCCGCGCCCCTGCCCGCAGGGGCCCCGCCGGCCCCTCCCGCGTCCGGCCCCCTCCTTCAAACTGCCCCCCCACCTTCGCCTGCGTCGCCAGTACCCCAGGTTTTCTTCCTGCTACAGAATCCTCAGTCTCTCCTCGCAGCCACGCCCTTCCAAGCGGTTTCCCCGTCCTTAGCAGGTCCTCAACCTACCTCTGCTCCTGCTGGAAGCCAGGTTACCTCTCCTGCTGCCGTTGGTAGTCCAGTGCAGCAGGCTTCCGCAGTTCCTCGTCAGGCGCCGCAGACGCAAGCTGCTAACCCAGTGTTCCTTATTGCACAGGTTCCTCAGCCTTCCCCTGTTTCTGCCGGAGCTTAATCGCTGCCCTCAGCCCTCGACCCTTTAGTCAGTGCCCTTAGTTCTCTCCCCTAAAGTCATTATCTCTATCACTGT
>NC_051400.1:26133114-26133641 GCF_015228065.2 Penaeus monodon
TAAGTCACTGTCTTTAATTCTCGGTCCTTAAGTCAATGTCTTAAGTCCTCAGCTTCTAAGTCACTGTCTTCAGTCCTCGACCCTTAAGTCACTGCCCTAAATCCTCAGCCCTTGTCACTGTCCTCAGCCCACGGCCCGTAAGTCCCTGATTAATCAGACTTACATTTTTTTACTTTTTTTACACAACTACCTCATCACTGCTATGGCAACATGGCAATATGACAACGCCATATGTGCTGAGTAAAACTTTCATGAATTCAAGTACAAAGTCACCGTCATTTCATGTTCCGCCTACGTCGTACTTTGCCTGCGATCACATTTAAAAGGTGTGTGTATATATGATGTTTTTTTTTCTTGCATTTACACAATTTATGGGTGCTCTGAGGAATGCCCAGTGTCGTTATTCATATTGCATTTCTGTTGTTGTTGTTTTTTGGAATATCTAATAAAGGATGAATAACATGCAAATAAATGTAGTTTTTTATTTTTTTTCCATTCTTCCTAAAAATGCACATTTTAAAAATAAA
>NC_051400.1:26134460-26134738 GCF_015228065.2 Penaeus monodon
CCAACTTCGTAGCTCCATATCTCCTGTGTACATACAACATATATATTTTTCCTTCTTATTACATACTTCAATTTCCCCCCCCCCCCCCTACGTGGCTGTCCCCTTCACGCAAGTCCTGTGGCCCAAGCAGCGGTCCCAGCAGCATAGCTCGCCCTTCTTGCATTGCCTTACGCTGTAGCAGATCTAGGAGGAGACAGGTATGAATGCGTGAATGCCAGTGGAAGGGAAGGGAAGCGCGAAGAATGGGGCGGAGATGGAATACCGATAAATGCATCTTC
>NC_051400.1:26137131-26137316 GCF_015228065.2 Penaeus monodon
GGCTTATAGGAAGGGATAAAAGTGCACGGAGGAAGGACCCTTGGGCACGAATAGCGGAGCGGATTCCCAACGCCGACACCACTTACATCAGACCACTCTGTTGGAGGAGTGAGAGAGACGTAGAGACTAGAAACCACGTGTGAATTTGGTTATTCTGATTGCTAGGAGTATTTTTTTTCTGTGGG
>NC_051400.1:26139447-26139701 GCF_015228065.2 Penaeus monodon
ACCAGTGCCAGCGAAGAGCGACTCACCGCCGGCCTCCCCGTCGACCTCGAAGGAGTCATCTGCCGACGCAGCCGCAGCGGCCGCGAGGAGCCATGTCCAGAAGGCGATCTGCAAGGAACCAGGTTTTGCGTCTGCGTGACATCTTGCGAATGAAGACTTTTAGAGATGATGTTGGCCTTTATTACGTGGGTTGTATTACGTGTGAATAGGAAGCTTGGGTAAGTGCTGCATGGTGGCTTAGCGATAGGTTTTTG
>NC_051400.1:26141011-26141248 GCF_015228065.2 Penaeus monodon
TAACAGATAAAACTGGAACCTACCTTCATGATGCTACAGAGGGTCCGCGTCTTCAGGGCAAACGGGCGCGTCTGCCTTCAGGGATTTGCGAAACACCCGAGGAACCCCGCGCGCAGGTGCCGGTTCGTCCATTTTGGCCTTCTTCTTTTTTTCTAATTTACTTCTTTACCTCTTTATGTTTTTTTTCTGATCATGTTTTGTTGTTGTTGTTGTTGTTTCGTTTCCCTTACATCTCTC
>NC_051400.1:26141287-26141352 GCF_015228065.2 Penaeus monodon
CTCCTTTTTTCTACGGAATTCCGAGTGGGAGGGGGGGAGCGTTTTTCTTCTCATGCTATGCCGTA
>NC_051400.1:26141468-26141714 GCF_015228065.2 Penaeus monodon
CTTTTCACAAATATTCACAAACCTTCACTTTCTTCACTTTCGTTTTTCATTCTTCAAATCCCGTTTCCACCTCCCCCCCCCCTTATTCCTTTATCACTAATTATTCTTCTATCCTTCATCAAAAATTTCGATCTATCTCTTTTACAATCATTGATATTCTTTCGTTTTATTTATTCCCTGCTTCCATTGGTCCCTACTTTATCGCTCTTTCCTTTTCCTCCTTTCGCTAAAAGGATTGTAGCTGTC
>NC_051400.1:26141980-26142063 GCF_015228065.2 Penaeus monodon
GCCCAGCTGCCCTGAGGAGTTCTGAGCGGGCCAGGACTCGAGCGAAACCGGTTCCTTATCTCAGGCATAGCAGAGGCGTCGAG
>NC_051400.1:26146976-26147264 GCF_015228065.2 Penaeus monodon
AAAAAACGAAAACAAATCCCGATATAACAAACCGATTACTATTTCCTTTGTTATCATCATTGTCATTAACATTATTTTGATGACTAGAATAACTAGGGTAATAACAATGAAGTAAATATCCCTTATGTACTTTCTACGCCATTGCTTTACGTTAATATGTATCTTCCCCTTTGGCCTCTATCGTATTTCATAGAGTGCACATCCGGTTCATTTTCACTTCCATCTTTCCATTTGTTTATTAATATTTCGTTTTATCTTATGTAATTCGATCGCAGTATTTGTATCCTG
>NC_051400.1:26147324-26147474 GCF_015228065.2 Penaeus monodon
CCCGGCCTACTCTCCCTTCCCGATTCTCTCCCTATCATCATCATCGTTATTACTATTATCATCTCAGTTGCCCTCATCTTTGCTCTCACCACTTCCTTATCTTCTTTCTAAACCATGCGCTTCCTTCGTTTCTTTTGTGGATTCCTCCGC
>NC_051400.1:26147526-26147690 GCF_015228065.2 Penaeus monodon
TGTATTACCTTTCTCCATTTACCATTCCACTGCCCTTTTAAATGGCCCGGAGCTGATCATCTGAATCTCGCGCCTTGAAGGGAAAAAATCGTGTGCTGTTGGTGTGGGGGGGGGGGGGAATAAAAACCTTACGCCTTGTTCAAAACTGAAAATCTTGCGCCTTG
>NC_051400.1:26148871-26149153 GCF_015228065.2 Penaeus monodon
TTTTCGTGAGATATTACAGTACAAAATTTTTGCCGTAAGCTAGAAAGGGAAGATAATAAAAACATCATAAGTATAAACGTTAATAATTTTTAAGTAAATGAATGTGTGAAAAAAACAATCACGGGGAGTTTTTATTTTATCAGTTTTTTAAAAATTATGCATATCTGCCCTATTATGAGCACGGGGAAACTGGTCAGATATTTAATGTGACCGTTTTTTAAAATGATATATGAAATGGGCAAAGGAAAACTTATGCACAATTCCATAAGTGTATGTTTTACT
>NC_051400.1:26150722-26150840 GCF_015228065.2 Penaeus monodon
GGTATATTGTGCAAATATAATAATAATGTTATCATTCTTTTATCATTACACTGATCTTTATTGCCGCTAATAAATTATTTGCTTTATCTTTATGTCATTACTCTTGTAATTGCATTTC
>NC_051400.1:26151360-26151431 GCF_015228065.2 Penaeus monodon
ATTTTGATAATACTAGTGTAATAATTATGTGAAAAAAAACAACATAAATGATAACAAAAATTTTTAATGAT
>NC_051400.1:26153457-26153596 GCF_015228065.2 Penaeus monodon
GGGCACGAGGTTACCCCCCCAACCCCCCAAATAAAAATCAAAAAACAAACGCGCTGTCTTTCATCAAGCCGTTGGGAAAGAAAAGGGAATACTTTTTGTGTTAAAAGAATACGCCGAAGGGAACGATCTCTAAGGTAGC
>NC_051400.1:26153741-26154053 GCF_015228065.2 Penaeus monodon
TTTTGTAACGGAACGAAATGCAGTTCGTTCATGGAGCTGTAGACCGAAAAACCCATAGCTAGAGGAACGGCGTTATCAACGGTACGATATGTTGGGCCAGGAAATCCATAAAATTTACAGATAGAATATTTTTTTCGTAGACACAAATGGATGACTGAAATTTTGGGGAAAACCTTTTAGTATATCGTTGTTTTTTCTTTCCTAAAAAACTGTACTAAGCCGAGTGCTATTCAAATTTATGATATTAAGCAATAATGTCTTCCCTTCGAGAAAAAACAGCTCACAAGCGGGCTTGTGATGTTATTACGTCCC
>NC_051400.1:26154500-26154715 GCF_015228065.2 Penaeus monodon
TTGGGATCTGAGGTTGCCACAAAATTTAAATCGACCCCGCTTTTCTTCTAAATTTTTCCCCTACACCGCCCTGTCAGTTGACTTAGGCGGTTAGAATTGGCTTAGAAAAGCCCTCTCGGGTATGTTTTAGGGGTTCTGTACCCGATTACTAAATACCAGGGCTCCCTCTACACAGCATAATGTTATTCACTCATGGACTGTTTGGAAGAGGACGC
>NC_051400.1:26154771-26155385 GCF_015228065.2 Penaeus monodon
AAACTTCAAATAAATTAAAAGGATAAAAAAGGCAGAATAAACAAAAGCTTTTACTGCTTTAAATTTAATTTTAAAAAAAAACTAGTATAAAATTTTTTCTGTCGTATGAAAAGGTAAAGGTTTTTTTAAAAAAATGTGCTGTACTACTCAATTTTCTTTTTTAGATCAAAATTCCGTGAATATCACGTTTTAAAGTAACGCTACGACCTTTTATGCCCAAATAACCGAAAAACAAAAAAACGCAAAAAAAATATAAAATCTAAAACCCTATCACGTTATTAACAAAATAACTATTTCCCCTCAAAAGAAAAATTAACCTAAAACCCCCTTTTTTCTTTGGCAAAGGGGTTGGGGGGACAAACAGCCTCCTTCGCCCCATAAACCCGGGGTGAGGTCAGCTCAAGTCCTCGTGCCGGGGGCGCCCTCCCTCGAATCCCGCACGGTCCTCGCCAGGGGCCCTTTTCCTCCATCAAGCGAACCGCATGGCTGGTACGGAAGGGGGGGAAACTTTGAACTCTGACGCACGTTTTATACTGAGCATGTAAGGCATTTGGGGTGTATACTTCCCAATCACCAGTCTTATGTATGCATATTATAAATTAAAAAGACCCAAA
>NC_051400.1:26158091-26158677 GCF_015228065.2 Penaeus monodon
CCCTAAGACTGGTGCTTTTTGGAATATACACACCAAAAGCCTTACATGCCAGTAAAAACGTGCTCAGAGTTCAAAACTTCCTCCCCTTCCGACCAGCCATGCGGGTTTGCTCTATGGAGGGAAAAAGGCCCTGGGGGAGGACCCGGCTGGAGTTCGAGTGAGGTGCGCCCCCGGCCACGAGGAGTTTTGGCTACCTCCCCCCGGGGTTTTCGGCGAAGGAGGACGTGTTTGTCACCCCAAAGCCCATTGCCAAGAATAAAATGGGATTTTTAGGTTTTTTTTTTTATTTGATGGGAAAATGTTTTTTGTGATTTAAAAAGGATAGGAGTTTTAGATTTTTTTTTTTTGTTTCGATTTTTTGTTCTTCCGGGTTTTTTTGGGCATGAAAAGGGCGAGCGTTTTTTGAACGTGATATTAAAAGGGATATTATCTACACAAAACAAAAATGAGTAGTACTGACATTTGTGTGAAAAAAAAGCATTACCATTATTCCCCACGGAACATTTTTCTAGTATTTTTTAAAATAAAGTTAAGGCAGTAACACTGTTTCTTATTCTGCTTTTTATCCCTTACATTTTTTGAAATT
>NC_051400.1:26158706-26158932 GCF_015228065.2 Penaeus monodon
TGATAAATTAAATCAGTTAAATATAAAAACAGCCTCTTCCAATCAGTCATGAGTGAGTAACATTAGGCTTGTAGGAGATCCGAGTATTTGTCATCAGGTACAAACCACCTACAAGCATGCCGGACGGCTTTCAAAAGCCCAATTCCCCCCCCCTCCTAAGCTCAACTGGTAATGGCGGTGATATGGGAAATTAAAGGAATGGGGTCTGTCTTAAATTTGGGGCAAC
>NC_051400.1:26159387-26159684 GCF_015228065.2 Penaeus monodon
ACAGTAATAACGCTCACAACCTATCTTGTGGGTGTTATTTCTGAAAGGGGAAGATCATTATTGCTATAATTATCATAATTAGAAAAGCATCTCGGTTAGTACGTTTTTTTAGGAAAGAAAAGCAAAGATAACTAAGGTTTCACCCAAAAAACAGTCTCATTAGTGTCTTACGAAAAAAAATTTATTCGTAATTCATGGATTCCTGAGCCCAAAATATTACCCTTGTATAACCCCGTTCCCCTAGCTATCTTGACGGTCTACACTCCATGAAGCGAACTGCCTGGTTCCGTTACAAAC
>NC_051400.1:26159822-26159989 GCF_015228065.2 Penaeus monodon
GGCCCCTACCTTGAAGATCGTTTCCCTTCGAGCGTATTTTTGTAACAAAAAGTATTCCTTTTCTTCCAAGGCTTGAGGAAAACACGCGTTTGTTTTTGGGGATTTTGACTTTGCTTGGGATAACCCTCGCTGCTCTTCTCTCTCTCTCCCTTTTTTCTACTCCTTTT
>NC_051400.1:26162555-26162684 GCF_015228065.2 Penaeus monodon
AAAAAACCCAATATAATGGAATAGCAATTACAAAGTAATGTCAAAGTAAAGCAAAATTTTTAAAAGGGAAATAAAGTTATCAGGTAATGTAAAAGAAATGAAAACATTTTATTCTATTAGCACTTTATC
>NC_051400.1:26163194-26163293 GCF_015228065.2 Penaeus monodon
AGAGATGAAAATAATGAAAGTCTACTTATTTAACGTAACAGAAAGTGTTATTATATTACAATAATTTAAGTGTAATGAAAAACTAATTATTACACATCA
>NC_051400.1:26163365-26163455 GCF_015228065.2 Penaeus monodon
ATGATAATGTTAAAAATATTTTATCATTATTGAATTAATGATTTAAAAGTAGTAAAATAACTATATTAAATTTTGTTTTTTAAAAATTTT
>NC_051400.1:26164222-26165062 GCF_015228065.2 Penaeus monodon
CTACACTTATGAGAATTTCTGCATAAGTTACCTATTGCCTATTATCATATTCTTTTTAAAAAACATTCAAGGGATTTCTACCTTTTTCCTGTGACTCTAATATGGCAGATATGCATAATTTTAAAATCTGATAAAAAAAAATCTCCCCCGTGATTGTTTTTGCACCCATTCCTTTCACTTAAATATTATTAACGTTTTTTATTTTATGACTGTTCCCAATATTTATTTTCCTCTTTCTAGCTTACGGAAAGGTTGTGTACTGTAATAATCTCCCCGAACAAAAAAAAAAACTGGGTTGGATACTGATGATTTTCCCTTTTTTTTCCTAATACAAACCCGCATTGATAAAACGTAACGAATTGATAAGTACTAAAAATGAAAAGTCAGGGTGACTATACGTTTCGGGGTTGTATCGTCGTCGGGGCCCCAGGGACCCCCTTTTTTTTTGGGGCCCCTTTTGTCATCGGATGGGGTGGGCAACATCTACATCCTCCATATTATCTTTTGTATCAAATTTATACCCTGCTTATATCTACCTGCCCTTTTTATCTACTATCTGTCTTTATTATTCGTGTCTTTTTATAGGGTCTCTATCTACCCGGGTCTATCTCCCATCTTGTTGAAAAATATGTACATCCAGATTCACTAAAGTAAAAAAAACCCTTTTCCCTTTAGCCCTTTCGCCTTATTTTTTGGGTTAAAGGGGGTTAAACCTTGGCGGCTTTTTACATTTTTTTTTGTTTTTTCGCCAAAGCCTTATAGTGAAATTGACATAAAAACGATTACATTCCAATTTTTTTATTATATTTTGGGGAGTTTATATATAATTTTAAATAAAAA
>NC_051400.1:26170038-26170547 GCF_015228065.2 Penaeus monodon
ACAGAGAGAGAGAGAGATAAGAAAAAAAATCGGTCGATTTTTTATTCCTCCCAGAATACTTCACAGTCGCTGAGGTTATCAAATAACGCCTTATTTGGGAAACATCATTCCATTATTCCCCAAAGCAAATATTAATACTTCGATCTTGAAAGTGTCATCGATTTAGATAAGGTTCAGATAACAGAATGGAAAAAGGTGATCAAACAGATTTAAAACGATTCTTTTTTTCTCTCTCTCGAAACAAAAATCGGGTTAGATACGAAGCGATTAAGCTATTATTGTGAAGTATTTTAAATTTGCAGGTGATATAATTTTAATTTCTGAAACCGCATGCCCTTATCTGTATGATAAAGATAGATAGGAAGATTAATGAGACAGAATCGACAGATTGATATCTCACTCATATGTTCTTACTTCGTTAGTTTTGGTTTCGTCAGCACCGCCCTTACCTGATTTGGCAGATGAATATAGATATACATACCTAAATATATAATCAAACTGATATAGAG
>NC_051400.1:26173824-26173975 GCF_015228065.2 Penaeus monodon
ATAGGTACCCATCTTACTGTCAGATTATATAATTTTTTTTATATAAATGTAGGCAATAATGTTCGTAGTGAAGCAGATAAGAATAAGATTGTACAAGGAGATAAGATAAAAGCGAGACAAGCCAAAACTGATGGATAACATGGCATGGCCA
>NC_051400.1:26174991-26175116 GCF_015228065.2 Penaeus monodon
TCTATTATCTTCTTGATATTGATTCGCACGCTTTCTGTCTAATCGAGGGATCGGAATCTTTTTTCAGGAATGGGTGCACATTTTTAACTTCCCCGTGTATCGATGTGCATCCTGGGGAAAGTATT
>NC_051400.1:26175257-26175350 GCF_015228065.2 Penaeus monodon
ATGTGGGGGGGGTTGTGTGTGGTGTGGGGTGTTTGGGGTGTGTGGGGTTTGGGTGGTGTGGTGTAAATATTACCAAGTATTGTGTTCAAAAAT
>NC_051400.1:26175590-26176247 GCF_015228065.2 Penaeus monodon
CGGAAAAACCCATTCGAGGTTACAGCCTAAGCGTAACCTTGTCGCTTTTGCTATTACAAAGCAAACCTGTAACACGGTTAAAGACACCTATTCATTCTCTGTACTGCATGCCCTTGGCCGGAAAGGTTGTGTTGGCTTACATTCTGAAGGTCTATTACGGCTTAAACTTTGCGTGACTTGCGCTCTCCGCATCTATAAATTGCCAGCATACTCAACACTCGTTCGACAGTTTAACACGGTAGTATGGCATTTGAAAATCAGGATTTGGCATACTTGCAACTTCGGGTGTTAAGGCGTCAAAGGCCATATGAATTCCTCACGGGGGATAGGTTTTCATGAGATAAAAAAAAAAACACGTAGAATATGTCCCGAAAAACACAGAAAATGTGGCAAAAACTTCAGGGATAACTTGAACATATCTTTTTACATGAGTGATTGAACTATTTCTTTGTCCTGAACACTACAAAATTCACATCATGAACTCGGGTTGTACGGTGTATAAACATTCATAAAAAAGTAAAAAATAGACTCTCTATTTCAAAAGGATTCAAAACATAAATCCCTTTGGGGGAGATCATAGCAAACGATGTGCGTTTGTTTTTATATACTTAAATGTCTGTGTGCTATGCCTGTATTTCCTTACACATGATTCAGTAC
>NC_051400.1:26176273-26176516 GCF_015228065.2 Penaeus monodon
ACTCTATACTTTGTGCCAGATTTTTCGAGACGATAATCGGCAGATTTTTAACTATTTCATCATAAAGTGATGCAAGAATAGTGACTAATTCCGATGACGTTATACGTCTGGCAACGGCGGTGATGCATGTTACCACAATTCCCAATAATTCATTTGCTTTTCTATTCCTTTCTGCGTCTTCGTGTTTAAATACAAATTTTTTCTTTTTTTGATTGGGGTATCCGTCATCAGGGATGAGATAAA
>NC_051400.1:26176549-26176770 GCF_015228065.2 Penaeus monodon
GTCACTCAAACTGATTCATAAGTACAACAACCATCTAAATAACGTTGCCGGCGGTTAAAACGACATACATACATCCGAAACCTGAAATTGTCTTCTGTGCACTGTCGAGGAAGGACCTGCTGAAGAACTGCATTCATTTTGTTCAGGTAAGAGGTTCCTTAATCTAAACATTGACACATTGGTTAATCATCAATGAACAAGTGGTTTTTTGTGTGTGCTCA
>NC_051400.1:26178050-26178335 GCF_015228065.2 Penaeus monodon
AGTGTTTTTTTGGAAAGATTTAAAAGTGGCTCAATTCTCTGGTGTGTTGCATGATTTTGTGTGTATGTAGTCTCTGTTTTCTTCGATGTTGTAGACCTCTAGAGAACCAGGGTAGTGTATCTACTTGAAGATATTTTTTGTGGTGTGTCATTTTCAATGGAAGTTTGTATGAAGTGTTTCACTCAAACCCAAACTCAACTCAAACCCATCTCACGCACCCAATCACATACGCTGTTGTTGGCTCATTAAGCAATGTAAATCGCCCGTTGAGGGTGAAACGGACTT
>NC_051400.1:26178400-26178547 GCF_015228065.2 Penaeus monodon
GCAAGGGTAAACGGAATATGACATGGTACTAATCAGGCAGCGCTGCTGCCAACTCCACCCCATAGCTTCACTGAACCACATCTCATCCTACGTCTGATTTGTCTTGTCATTAGATATCTTGTGAATTTCTTTCCTTTATAGTACAAG
>NC_051400.1:26178582-26181344 GCF_015228065.2 Penaeus monodon
ACCTGTACCTTTGCCCATATCATCAGTCATCTCTCCCTCTCCATACTCGTTTACAAAAATGCTGTTATCAATACGGGTTAGATTGGAGTGATACATGGTGGTTTGTTTTCTGTATGTCTTGTGTCAGAAAGTTTAATGAAGTGTGGCATCGCAGGTAAAGCATGATCACATGGGCGCTGCTGGCGGTGCTGGTGGCGACGGCGCTGCTGTACTCCCGATGGCGTCACAGCTACTGGTCCTCGAGGGGCGTGCCGACAGCACCCGGCTCCATCCCCTTCTTTGGACACACATTGAAGCTGCTCTCTAGGAGCAAGTATCGGTGGCTGGTTGTTGACGAGGTGAGTTCCACTTTTGCACCTGAAAGGTGGTCGTAAACTAGCTCTTGGTGACGTAGCCAGTCAACATGACCGAAAATAGGGTAGAAAACTGCAGTAGAATCACAAAGCTTAAACCCTCTGAATTAGTCCTTGTATGATTTGTAAGGCATTCAGAAAAGAACTAAATTTGTGTGAATGTGAATAGTCTAGCAGCTCCTGATAGTTTTTTCTTTTTTTTTTCTCCAACATCAGTATCTAGGATAGCAAAAATTGAGTAAAATCTACTGAAAATGCAGGAATGTTATATATACAGTAAAATAACGAAAACATGATACAGATCAGGAAATCCGAATGGTTCATATCTTGTGTTTCCTCTTTACAATTGCTCAATGAGAGTTGAGATCCAGCCAGACCTTGATTCTAGCCATGATAATCAGTTCATTCGTCCAAAGGTCAGGGAAGCCTAATCTCCTGACATTGTTCCATGTCTGTTTCAGATGTACCACAATCACGGAGGCTCATTGTACTGTGGCCAGTATGAAATGCACAAACCAAATCTTATGATTGGTGATCCTGACTTGGTGAAGGCTGTTCTAATCAAGGATTTCGACCATTTCACTGATCGGCGGTCTTTTAAGTCATCTAATCCCAAAGATAAAATTATAAATGAAATGTTAACCGCAACCACGGGTGAACACTGGAAGGGCATTCGATCAGTTCTGTCTACTAGTTTCACGTCAGGGCGGATGAAGGGCATGTTCCCTTTGATAGAAATCAAGGCCCAAGGTTTGGTTGATTACCTCTATGGACAGCTGAAAAAGGACCCAGTGGTGCGCATGAAGCACAGCTTTGGCATGTACACGATGGAGGTCATTTCATCATGTGCCTTTGGCTTGGAGACAAATTCATTTGAAGGAGACGATAGCATCTTTGCCAAAAAAGCCATGGAACTGTTTACACTTAAGCCTCTGAGACTTGTGAAATTTATGTTCCTTTTTATGTTTCCCAAGATCGCAACACTTCTAAATATTCAGTTAACACATGAAAACATGGAATTTTTCACTGATGTTGTAGTAGAGACCTTGAGGCAGAGAAAGGCAGGTGTGAAAAGAGGAGACTTCTTAGACATAATGCTGGAGGCCAGAGAAGATCAAGATCAAAGTACTGACAAAAAGAAACCCAAGTATCGTAAGTGCATTAGCTGCCTCTTTTGGGTGATATCTAGGGATTCTGTGTAGTATTTGGATTAATATGCATGTACATTATTGTTTATCTCATATATATTGTGTCTGTGTCACTGAAGACAAATAGAGTGCTGTGAATGTGGCCTTGCAGCTGAGTAAACTAAATCGATAAGTCATTCGTACTGCACAGTAATATGAGACTGAATGCACATCTTATGATATCCATAACTGTGCCTTTGCACTTAATAACTTTTGTACTTATTTTTTTTTCTAAATATAACAAAAAATCTCATACAGCCTTGAGTGACGACACCATCATAGCATCTTCAGTTCTCTTCATAATTGCCGGGTACGACACCACAGCCAACACCCTCGGCAATACATCCTTCCTCTTAGCTAAACACACCAAGGAGCAGGAACTCCTTCGAGAAGAGCTGAGGAAGCTGATTGCAGAGCACGGGTCTCTCACTTACCAGGCGATCATGGAAGCCAAGTACTTGGATGGCTGTATATCAGGTAAGAGAGAAAGCCTGCCACTTAACGACTGTAGATGGAGTGTGGACAGTGATTCTTTTATGTTGATAAATGAATAGAGAGGGTCTCTTTACTTGTTTTCCTTTCAGAGGCCTTAAGAATTTACCCACCCGCTCATGTTACTGAAAGATGTTGCACCAAGAATTATATGTAAGTTAACATACTGATTTATGTATAATTCTTTCTGAATCCTTTTGTGTTGTGCATTTGAACTTTTTCCCTCTTATCAGGGATGGTAGTTCTCGAAGTCTACATTTTGTAGTTACTGCATATTCCTTTTGAATGTTCATATTCCTTTTGAATGTATTAAACTCAAATTGGGGGACCACCAGTTAAATAAGAGGAGGCCTAGGATACTAGGAATGATTCTCAGAGAAAGGTAATTCGGTAAACTTTCATTTCTGTATCGACAGCCTTCCGGGAACAGACCTTCTCATCCCCAAAGGACAAATGATATCAGTCCCTATCTGGAGCCTCCACCACGATCAGAAGTACTGGCCAGAACCTGAGAAGTTCGACCCAACGCGCTTCTTCCCTGAGAATAAGGACAGGATTGTGAGTGGGACTTACCTTCCCTTTGGCCTCGGTCCCAGGAACTGCATAGGTAAGCGATCTATAAAGTCACTAGGCGAAGCTTCATGTGAAGTACTGTCAACCATCTCCCACTAAGTCTGTCGTTCAAAATAAGTCATTGGCAGCTCAACTTCAGTTTCAGGTATCTACAGGT
>NC_051400.1:26181566-26181687 GCF_015228065.2 Penaeus monodon
GTAAATTAAAATTGATTTGGTGGATCGGAGTGCTCCAGACGCCGGGTTGAGTTGCCAGTTTTTCTTTTCTTAGATGGTTAATGAATGTAGGATTACTGACAGTTTCCTTCGCTGATTTAAG
>NC_051400.1:26183030-26183849 GCF_015228065.2 Penaeus monodon
AGACTGGTGCATCTGTGAAGTATATACACACCAATAGCCTTACATGCTCAGTATAAAACGTGCGTCAGAGTTCAAAGCTTCCTCCCCTTCCGTACCAGCCATGCGGTTCGCTCTGATGGAGGCAAAGCTGGCCCTGGCGAGGACCGTGCTGGAGTTCGAGCTGAGGTGCGCCCCCGGCCACGAGGAGCTTGAGCTGAGCCTCACCCCCGGGATTATGCGGCCGAAGGAGGACGTGTTTGTCACCCTAACGCCCATTGCCAAAGAATAAAAGTGGGATTATTAGGTTAATTTTTCATTTGATGAGGAATATGTTATTTGTGATTAATAACGTGATAGGAGTTTTAGATTTTATATTTTTGTTGCGATTTTTTGTTTCTTCCGGTTATTTTGGTGCATGAAAGGTCGTAGCGTTACTTTGAACGTGATATATCATCGGGAATATTGATCATACACAAAGCAAAATATGAGTAGTACATGCACATTTTGTGTGAAAAAAACGCATTTACCATTCATTACCGACAGGAAACACTTTATACTATGTATTTTTTAAAATAAAGTTAAGCAGTAACAGCTGTTGCTTATTCTGCCTTTTTTATCCTCTTACATTATTTGAAGATTAAAAAAATAAATAAATGAAAAATAAAAATATGATAAATTAAATCAGTTAAATATAAAAGCAGTCCTCTTCCAAATCAGTCCATGAGTGAGATAACATTAGTGCTGTGTAGAGAGGACGTCCTGAGTATTTAGTACATCAGGTACAGAACCACGCTACAAGCATAGCCGAGACGGCTATTCTAAGCCACAATTCTCAACCCT
>NC_051400.1:26184416-26184733 GCF_015228065.2 Penaeus monodon
ACAGTAATAACAGCTCACAAGCCTATGCTTGTGAGCTGTTATTCTCTGAAGGTGAAGATCATTATTGCTATAATTATCATAATTAGAATAGCATCTCGGCTTAGTACAGTTTTTCAGGAAAAGAAAAGCAACGATATACTAAAGGTTTCACCTAAATTACAGTCATCCATTAGTGTCTTACGAAAAATATATTCATATCTGTAATTCTATGGATTACCTGAGCCCAACATATCGTACCGTTGTATAACGCCCGTTCCTCTAGCTATGGCTTGACGGTCTACAGCTCCATGAAGCGAACTGCACTGCGTTCCGTTACA
>NC_051400.1:26184956-26185021 GCF_015228065.2 Penaeus monodon
CTTGAGTGAATAGACAGCGCGTTTGTTTTGGTGATTTTGACTTCGTCTTGGGATAACCGTCGCTG
>NC_051400.1:26189455-26189833 GCF_015228065.2 Penaeus monodon
GTCACATGTAATTATATCTGACCAGTTTACCTGTGACTCATAATAGTGGCAGATATGCATAATTTTAAAATACTGATAAAATAAAATCTCCGCTGTGATTGTTGTTTGCATCACATTCCATTCACTTAAATATTATTAACAGTTTATTACTTATGACTGTTACAATATTTATCTTCCTCTTTCTAGCTTACGGCAAAGTTGTGTACTGTAATGATCTCACGAACAAAAAAAAAAACTCGTTGGATACTGATGACTTTTCCTTTTTTTCTAATACAAAGCAGCATTGATAAATACGTCACGAATTGATAAGTACTAAAAATGCTTAGTCATGGTGACTATACGTTTCTGGTTGTATCGTACGTCTGGCACCACGACTCC
>NC_051400.1:26190022-26190184 GCF_015228065.2 Penaeus monodon
GAACATATGTACATCCAGATTCAACTGAGTGAGAAAACCTTTCCTTTAGCCACTTTCTGCCTTATATTTCTGGTTAAGTTGTAAACCTTGGCGGCTTATTACATTTTGTTTTGCTTTTCGCCGAGCACGTATAGTGACATGTGCACATAAAAACGATTACAT
>NC_051400.1:26191622-26191746 GCF_015228065.2 Penaeus monodon
ATTTTCCCCTTAAAAAAGGGGCCCGGGTTGCGGCCATTTAAGAAGGGGCCCAAAACCCCTTTCTTTTTTAAAATTTAAAATTTCCAAAATTTTTAAATTTTTAAAAGATTTTTTTCTTAATAAA
>NC_051400.1:26194992-26195591 GCF_015228065.2 Penaeus monodon
CCGGGCCCCATTTTTTTCCTCCCCCAATCCCTTTACGTGCTGAGGGTTTTCAAATAACGCCTTTTTTGGGGAAAAAAATTTCCCTTATTCCCCAAACAAAAAATTAAACTTTGAAACTTGAAAATGTCCGATTTGATAAGGTTCAGATAACCCGAATTTAAAAAAAGGGGGCAAAAAAGATTTTAAAAAGATTTTTTTTTTCTCTCTCTCGAAAAAAAAATCGGGGTTTGATCCCAACGGGTTTAAAATTATTGTGAATATTTTTTAAAATTTGGGTTATATTTAATTTTTTAAATTTTTGAAAAACCCCCTGCCCCTTATCTGTATGATAAAGAAAATGGAAGATTAATGAGACAGGGAAACGACGATTGATATCTCAATCCTATTTCTTACTTCGTTTGTTTTTGGGTTTTGTCGCACCGCCCTTTCCGATTTGGGGGATGAATATAGAAAAACATACCTAAAATATAACCAAAATGATATAAGTGTGAGGTTGGAAAACCCCTTCTCCGCCAGAGTCCTCCCCCCTTTTTCACGCTCCCCTCCCGGCTCCACGGGACCCTCCCTCTGTCCCTAAACATACTCTCCCCCCCCCCTCT
>NC_051400.1:26196581-26196779 GCF_015228065.2 Penaeus monodon
AATTTTTTTCTCTAAGCAAAAACCCCCAAAAACCCGCCAAAACCTTTTTCGGTGTGTACATAGTGTGTCATTTTATAAATAAACCCCGCATGCGTTTTTTTGCACATGATCCCCCCAAAAGGTTTTCAAATATGGGGGTTTAAATTTTACTAGGTATATAGGGTGAAACCCACTTTCTGGCCTTTTGGGGGGTTGTGG
>NC_051400.1:26196958-26197022 GCF_015228065.2 Penaeus monodon
GTTTTTTTACTCGGGAGCAGATTAAAAAGAACCCATCGCTAGTTGATTCGGAAAAAGGGGACGG
>NC_051400.1:26197467-26197574 GCF_015228065.2 Penaeus monodon
AAAAATCCAAAAACACTACAAGGGATTTTAAAATCCTTTTTTAAGTTTAATTTAGTATGCAGACTGTAGCCGCTGGGATACACATCTTCACACCCGCAAACGGGGAT
>NC_051400.1:26198141-26198211 GCF_015228065.2 Penaeus monodon
AAGACTGTAAAAAACGCTGAGCAGATTTAGTGGATGAAAAAAAAGCCCGTGTCGGGGAGTTGAAGGATGT
>NC_051400.1:26198285-26198989 GCF_015228065.2 Penaeus monodon
ATGCTCTGCAAAGAGACGTATTAAAGGCTTCGTTATGCACCATACCTGGCATGTTCGCCCAAACTGGTTTCGGGAAGTAAAAATCAATAGAACATATATTTTAAAAAAAAATTTTTTAATGTAGCCGGGGGAAAGGGAAAAAACATTTAGAGAAAAATTTGTTATTGGGGGGCCCCTTTTAAGCGGTGTTTTAATTTGTAAAAAAAGTTTAAATTGGCCCTTTAAAAGGGGAAAAAGTCAGGGTTTAAAAGATCCCCCTGCCCCCCTCCCAAATGACGCCCCCTTGGGGGGTATCAATATAGGTTTGGACAAAAGAATTTTTTCCAAACCCTTTTTATCCCCCATATCCCTATTTTTAAAATTGAAAGAGTAAAAAATACTTTTTTTAGGGGGTGGGGGCCCTAATGGTCCCGGTTTTACTAAATTTTTCCCAGTGTTTTAGGCTTACAAAACCATTATTTGAGGGGGCCAACAACTTTCGCAATAAATTCTGAATCCATGATTTGGAAAAACTGGGTACGTCTTCGTGTGCGCCCTAAAAGTTAATCCAGTTTTTAAATTAAAATTTGGGTTTAAAGCAGGATTTTTCAAATGCGCCCGGGCCGCAGTTGAAAAAAAACCCCCAACCAAAAAAAAGGATTTTTAAAAAATACCCCCAGGTTGGGAAAAAGGCACGCCGTCAGGGGGGGAAAGGGACGAATTTG
>NC_051400.1:26199518-26199635 GCF_015228065.2 Penaeus monodon
GCTCTACACACACACATGTGGGTATTTATAGTCGCTAAAATATAAAAAAAAAAAGTTTCTTTACTCGGGAGCAGATTAAACCGAAACGATCGCTAGTTGATTCGGAAATGTTGGTAC
>NC_051400.1:26200013-26200087 GCF_015228065.2 Penaeus monodon
CCCCTTACCTCCAACAGGGTGTGAGGAGGGGATGTGGCCGGTAGTTAGTGACTCATTTTCTTTTTTTCTTTCTT
>NC_051400.1:26200759-26200823 GCF_015228065.2 Penaeus monodon
GACTGTCAGAAATCGCTGAGCAGATTGAGTGGATGCACAGCAGCAGTGTCGGGGAGTTGACGGA
>NC_051400.1:26200983-26201193 GCF_015228065.2 Penaeus monodon
GTAAAATATCAATAGTAACATATATTTCAAAACCTAAATTTTTGAAATGTAGCCGGGAGAAGTGAACAACATTTAGAGAAAATTAGTTATTCTGGGGTCATTTCAAGCGGTGTAATTAGTAAGAAAGTTAAGTGTGGCCCTTAAGAGGGCAAACAGTCTAGGGGTAGACAGATGCCCCCTGCCCCCCTCTCCCAAATGACGCCCGTCTTG
>NC_051400.1:26201289-26201414 GCF_015228065.2 Penaeus monodon
TAGGGTGTGTACATAATGGTCCGGTTTATACTAAATTTTCGAGTGTTCTTAGGCTTACAAAACCATTATTAGAGACCAACAACTTTCGCATAAACTCTCTGAATCCATGAGTGGAAAAACTGATA
>NC_051400.1:26204170-26204280 GCF_015228065.2 Penaeus monodon
TACAAAAATCAGTAAATTGTGTACTTTCAGCTATAAACCGTAAGACTTTCTCATCACAGTTATATTATTAGACAATGCAGTAAGATTATTCAGGGGCCTTTTTAATTATA
>NC_051400.1:26209591-26209998 GCF_015228065.2 Penaeus monodon
TATGGATGTTGTTCGAATAATTGTTCAGGATGCCACATTAAAAATAATACATAGATTGACAGTATAGAGAATGCAGCGTGACTTCCTGTTTCATTCTCGAAAATCCACTTTTCTCGCCATTATTAAGCTCTTTGCTTTAAAAAATTTATTTATTTTGACGACGAAAAACATAATGCATCTGAAAAGGCTTAACATAACAAACTAATTTTTATACGTAAATAAAGGCTCACGGTACGACAACCTTTAATCGTAACCTATCTGAGATTTCAGTCCCAGTGTTGCCAGATTCCCAAGAAGAAAAAGGAGAGAGGGACAGGGACAGGGACATGCAAACAAAGAAACAGAAACAGAGAGATAAGGAGGTGTTTTGTCTTTCTCTATATTTCCTACATATTATACTGTGGTCA
>NC_051400.1:26210028-26210263 GCF_015228065.2 Penaeus monodon
CTGCTAAGTCACATTGTGAATTATACTTAAGAATTATGTTCAAAGATTGAAAATCATTTTATAAACATAAATATATGCTTTAAGAAATGTAAACATTGCCCCTGTTCCTTATAGTACTTCGCAAGGAAATATATTTCATAATTCAAGCCATATATCATTATTAAATACCATTAAATGTTAAAATATCCAGATTTTTCTAGACATATTGTTAATTACCAGTATTTCTTTCTGTTAA
>NC_051400.1:26210380-26211239 GCF_015228065.2 Penaeus monodon
ACTGCAGTGACCCATGCTTCTCAGTCGTGTTGGTCGGTGGACACTTACACAACCGATGTTCTCATGAGACCGCGTTAGTTTAGACGGTGCTAAATTGCCAGTGTTTTCCCTGTTAAATATTTATATATATAAGTGTTGTGACCCTCGTTTCTCCGTCATATCGGCCAGTGCTGCCGTGCTTGTCTGTAGCGGTCTGAAGTGGAGCATTTAATTTTAGTGAACAGACTGACAGCGACGGTTGTTCACCACATTATTGTCTTGGTCTATGCTAAACTTGTATTACTCATCCAAATGGAAGATAACAAGCAACATGCATACATATACGAAATTTAATTATTCATATAAATACGCACACACATGTTGTCCATATGCTTTTTAATAACCTAAGCAAGTGGCAGAATGAACAACAATTATAGTTGTAATACTCTATTCTAAATATAGTGTAGTAAAATCTCATCTCTGTCAACAATGAGTGAAATACAAGTTGTTTTGTTTATAAAATATCTACATTGTGCAGGGTCTGCCTTTAGCTTGCAGTATATATAATCACAATCAAAACACTGGCACACCTGCAAATATATTTCATATTACAAATCAAGACAAATACAAAAATAACCTAATAATCCCACTTTCATTCATTGGCAATGGGCGTTAGAGTGACAAACACGTCCTCCTTCGGCCGCATAACCCCGGGGGTGAGGCTCAGCTCAAGCTCCTCGTGGCCGGGGGCGCACCTCAGCTCGAACTCCAGCACGGTCCTCGCCAGGGCCAGCTTTGCCTCCATCAGAGCAAACCGCATGGCTGGTACAGAGAGAGAAGGAAGCTGATGCTTGTACTATAATACTATGCATGTATGGTG
>NC_051400.1:26211393-26211631 GCF_015228065.2 Penaeus monodon
CAGAATACGAATATCTGTCGTATCCATTCAGCCAGCCCAGGGGGCCAGAAGATAATGGTAACCTTGCCATGGTGATTTCTGGATGTGACCTGAGGTCAAACAGAGTCAGCTTTAATTAATGACCCCATTTGACCTGAAGTTCATCTCCAGAAGTCACTGTGTCCAGGTCATCATTACACTCCGGCTAATGATGACACCACACACTGCTCAGCACTTGCACCCAGATATTTGTATCCTG
>NC_051400.1:26211699-26211767 GCF_015228065.2 Penaeus monodon
CCATTCCATTAGGGCAATTACAGCTTCTCACACACACACACATGTATATGCGTACCATTACTGTATGC
>NC_051400.1:26212928-26214935 GCF_015228065.2 Penaeus monodon
TATGTAAGAAATAATAAAAATCACTTCTTGTTTAAAAACTTTGTATGTCAGTATAAACTTTGTAGTGACCTTGATGCAACTTGAAGTGTATCAAAATCATTAACTATTGCTTGCTTCTTTTCCTTCGGAAAGTTATGAACAGATACACCTATATTTTGAACGACAGACTTAGTGGGAGATGGTTGACAGTACTTCACATGAAGCTTCGCCTAGTGACTTTATAGATCGCTTACCTATGCAGTTCCTGGGACCGAGGCCAAAGGGAAGGTAAGTCCCACTCACAATCCTGTCCTTATTCTCAGGGAAGAAACGCGTTGGGTCGAACTTCTCAGGTTCTGGCCAGTACTTCTGATCGTGGTGGAGGCTCCATACAGGGATTGATATCATTTGTCCTTTGCGGATGAGAAGGTCTGTTCCTGGAAGGCTGCCATTAGAGAAATGAAAGATTAACTATTGCCTGGTCTTGAAACATTCTTGGTATTCTTCATTGTGTAGTTCGTTGCATCACATCTAACAGGTTTATATCAGTTTTATTTATTCAGTGGATGCAGATGCAACTGCATTGTATCATCTAAACAACCCTGCAAGAATTAGTCTCAATGGTCTTGCCGTTGTTGAATCTAGCATTCTGTTGGTGACTGGATCAGATGCTCCGGTCATTCATTTACGAGGGGTGATTAGGAAGTAAAGACAGCGAATGCATGTTTTTTTATGGGAGGAATCCTTTACAATACTCCCTTCCCACGTCTGTCCATCGTTTCATCGGTTTTCACCACTTCATGAAGTAATTATGGTATGCAAAAGCTGGTATGGAATTAATTTTTTTATTTACTGCTCATCCCAAATCTTGGATGCGATCCTAGCCTCAATCATAGGGAACAGCTAAGAAACTGCAGAAGGCGAGGTTGGGTGAGTAGGGTGAATGTACTCTTGTACCCTTGCTGCTCCAGGAACTACACTGCAAGGTGAAATTTGTGAAGTACAGCAGGCGTCGTTGGATATAGCTGGGTGATGACTGTTCCAGAATGTGTGGAAGAACTGACTGATGCAGTGCTGAACAGTAATAGTAGACTATTGGAGCATCATGTCCATGCAGATTAGTCTTTCGTAATACAAGATGGTGAAGACATTTCCAATTGCAAGAATTGGAGTTCACTATTTCGGATTAGAACTCTTCATCGTCTAATCATTCTAACCGTCTAACCATTGGACTGGCTGTCCTTTTTGGCGAAAAAGGATATTTAACAACTCATCTTATAAGGTACATCCAAGAACCGTATTGGACCATTAGGTTCAATTTGAGCTAGCCTTTCTCAGCCAAAACTCTTCATGCACCATGTCAAGTGCACTCCCGTAGCTGAAGCTAAGCTCTAAGAATAAAAACTAAAGAGAAATGGTTGGATCTTCCTCAAGGAAGTAGCACACAGGCTGTTGTTTCTTCAGTCACAAGAAATGTACAGCACCCATCTTCAGCTCAGTATCATTTGATTATACTTGCTACAGTTACCCTTGACCCTCTGTCACCTACTTGTCCAGTTTCCGAGTTAAAACACAAAACCGTCAACACGCCGGTAATTCACCAATTCCAGTCACAGAGCAAAACCAGAGACTGGTACTATCACACAGCAAAACAAGAAAAAGGAAGCCAGGAAAACGGTGACAGGTGCAAACATGTCAGAACTTGTTTCCTCCTGCCCACCTATCAGATCTCCTAGCCAACACCTAAAGCTTCTATTGCAGCAACTACAAGCCGTTTAACATTACTTTATGTTCATTCGTTGCAGAGAAGCCTTGCGAATGGAATTATCCCAATGAAAATACAGGTTAATTTACTTAATATTAATTACTGCTTATCAGTTTTCTGTCACTGAATATTTATGGTTCTGCAAGCTATTCCCGATCAATAGCCAGGTCTGGACAAAAACCAAGGCCCTGCACTTGGTAGCCCATAATATACAACTCCTAAACCTGCCTAAAACTGAATCCATCATTGATTATTCAAGAACC
>NC_051400.1:26215064-26215776 GCF_015228065.2 Penaeus monodon
TTAGATCAGTCTGTGGGATCTTTAGCCCATTCCAAGACTGTCACACTGACTTATTTTAAATGTATAATATGCAACAACCAAACTATTAGAATATGTTTGATGAAATACCCTACCAGCTAACATTAATTGTTTATAGAGTCGGAAGTCAAAACTGAGGTTAAGAGCGGTTGTATAATATAGTATGAAGTAATAACAATCTGATGTTTTTTTTATATAAAATGCATGTATTAGGCCTAACATGAAAGAAGTAATTCCGAAACCACTATAGTTATTCAATAGTATGTTAACGTATGATGCTTAGGGCAACAACTTCAAGTGAATTGTTAACTTACTTATAATCCATAGTGCAACATCTTGCATTTACAACAACAGGCGGGTAAATTCTCAAGGTCTCTGGGAAAGAAAAAAGGTAAGAGATCTCCATTCGAAGTTCCTTTATCAATGTAAAAGAATCAGTGTCCACATTCCGTCAAGTGGTAGACTTTCTCTTACCGGATACACAGCCATCCAGGTACTTGGCCTCCATAATCGCCTGGTAAGTGAGAGACCCGTGCTCTGCAATCAGCTTCCTCAGCTCTTCTCGAAGGAGTTCCTGCTCCTTGGTGTGTTTAGCTAAGAGGAAGGATGCAATGCCAAGGGTGTTGGATGTGGTGTCGTAGCCGGCAATTATGAAGAGGACTGCAGATGCTATGATGGTGTCGTCACTCAAGGC
>NC_051400.1:26216672-26219561 GCF_015228065.2 Penaeus monodon
CACAAAAATTAAGTACATGAAAGGCACAATTCTAGATAATTCAGGATATGTATTCAGTCACATATTACTGTGCAGTGCGAATGAATTTATCGGTTTAGTTTACTCAGCTGCACGGCCACATTCATAGCATTCTATTATTTACCTTCAGTGACACAATACAAATGAGGTAAACAATAATGTACATGCATATTAATCCAAGTACTACACAGAATCCCTAGATATCACCCAAAAGAGGCAGCAAATGCACTTACGATACTTGGGTTTCTTTTTGTCAGTACTTTGATCTTGATCTTCTCTGGCCTCCAGCATTATGTCTAAGAAGTCTCCTCTCTTCACACCTGCCTTTCTCTGCCTCAAGGTCTCTACTACAACATCAATGAAAAAATCCATGTTTTCATGTGTTAATTGAAAATTTAGAAGATTTGCGAGCTTGGGAAAGATAGAAAAACATAGGAATTTCACAAGCCTCAGAGGCTTAATTGTAAACAGTTCCATGGCTTTTTTGGCAAAGATGCTATCGTCTCCTTCAAATGAATTTGTCTCCAAGCCAAAGGCACATGATGAAATGACCTCCATCGTGTACATGCCAAAGCTGTGCTTCATGCGCACCACTGGGTCCTTTTTCAGCTGTCCATAGAGGTAATCAACCAAACCTTGGGCCTTGGTTTCTATCAAAGGGAACATGCCCTTCATCCGCCCTGACGTGAAACTAGTAGACAGAACTGATCGAATGCCCTTCCAGTGTTCACCCGTGGTTGCGTTTAACATTTCATTTATAATTTTATCTTTGGGATTAGATGACTTAAAAGACCGCCGATTAGTGAAATGGTCGAAATCCTTGATCAGAACAGCTTTTAGCAAACCAGGATCACCAATCAGAAGAACTGGCTGGAATACCTCATACAAGCCACAGAAGAGTGAGCCTCTATGCTTATGGTAAATCTGAAACAGACATGGAATAATGTCAAAGGGGTTGTGCTCAGTATTTCAGACGCATGAACTCGTTAGTATGACCATGGTCATGCTTTTATTTTACTTTCTATCTAATGGTCCTATATTTTCATAAATTGTTGACGGGCTTATTTCTTAAGCTACACTATATTCACACATGTATTCCTGACGACAAACCCTTACAAATCACACAATTAATAATTCAGAGCTTTTAAGCTTTGTGATTTTTCTACTGTTTTGTACCCTATTTTCAGCTATGAAGACCGCCTACATCGCCAAGAGCTTGTTTATGCCTTTCAGGTGTAGAAGTGGAACTCACCTCGTCAACAATCAGCCACCGATACTTGCTCCTAGAGAGCAGCTTGAATGTGTGTCCAAAGAAGGGGATGGAGCCGGGTGCTGTCGGCACGCCCCTCGAGGACCAGTAGCTGTGACGCCATCGGGAGTACAGCAGCGCCGTCGCCACCAGCACCGCCACCAGCCCCCATGTGATCATGCTTTACCTGCGATGCCACGCTTCATTAAACTTTATGGCATTCACACACACCCATGCATAAATTCTGACAGGCTTAGCAACGGGAAGTTGCACGAGACTTGGGGAAATATACCCACTCGCATTGCATTTATCTGTTGGTTCTGCTGACTAAGACTATTATATTTGGACATCGACAGCAGTCTTAATACTTTCCTGATAATGAAAATGATGCTGACGATGTTGGCAATTATGATAAAACCATCAACACATCACAGCACCAAACATGTAACATGAATTTTCACTTCTTTAGGAACTCGGATCATAACAATAACAATTGATGTATGAAATAAAACAACAAAACAGCAATAATGATGACGATATCAAATAACACAAAAGTCCTTCTAAATACATTTCACTTGCTCCCACACTACTTGCTAACTGCACCAACGTTTAGGTTGTACCTCTTACTTGTATTAATTTAAATACTAGAATCGAACTGTTGCTGGAAGATGAACTCAAGTCGAACTTTTCATCTATATATGTATTTGCCAGACTGTCGGCATGCCAGGAAAGGTTGTTGTACGTTGTAATTGAGAATAAGTATATTAACGTATCTAGGGCATGGATGGCGGTTTTAAAGTAATCGAAATAGTGCGTAGATTTTATTTCAACCAAAAAATAGAGAAAAAAAATTAATTCCATAGGAACAATGGAATGAAGCATGACCACCGCTGCCAGACATATTTTGAGAATACATATCATGACTTTTGAGTGTGTGTTTAGATAAAATTGATAATACTCAACCACTTAATTCTAGGGCTAGCACTATTTAGGAGAGGTGAACATAAATTCTGAAATGCCTGAAAGTTGTACCATAAAGAATTATCCCCAGTTTACACACAAGCGAATCACCAATGGCCCACAGAAGGCAAGCAGGCGGCATGGTACTGTTTTATCTATTTTAGATTTTTAAAACCCCTTATCTGACGCATCAGTGGAAATTTTGAAGTTACATTGCCATGTTAGATTATGCTGTACAGTTGAACGGGTGGTATACATCCTTGATCGCGAGAAGCGTTGCCAGTGAAGACCAGCGACACTTTACAATGCCGTCAGACAGCGGAAACGAGGGTTCATTTGGCAGTTTATTGATGCGGACAGCGTGAGCAAACTCTGGTTAAGTTGTAATATCAAGGTCTATACAAAGAAGTCTCGTCACTTTGGTGTGTACGCTTCCGCAAGATGATGTCATTGGTGCTTTTTTCAGATGCCGCGGTTTCAATACTACTCAGGCGGTCAGATAAATGTTTGCCTCGGCCCGGTCAGCATCTCGGCGGAACTGGATTAAGGTGATAATCATTGTGCGCTGAATCGTCATATGTCAGTGTTTGCGTCATTTCAGCTTTTTGTGTGTGTGGGGGGGGGGGGGGTCGTTGAGCGTAGTGTGCACAAGTAGCTAGGGA
>NC_051400.1:26219585-26219684 GCF_015228065.2 Penaeus monodon
GGGGGGGGTACGGTAAATAAAACTCAATAGACTATAAACAAAATCCTATTGGATTAATGACAAATGTTATGGTGTCTTTTAAAGTTCTCTATATAACAT
>NC_051400.1:26219760-26219834 GCF_015228065.2 Penaeus monodon
AACATTTTTATGGAAAAAGAGTGAGTACATACATGTTTAGAAGCAAGCATCTGCTCTTGAAACTGTTGGTTAAG
>NC_051400.1:26219907-26220020 GCF_015228065.2 Penaeus monodon
ACATAAAGATCGATGATAACCAGGGGCGTCAGTTGGGGGGGGGGGGGCAGTTACTGTGCTAGTCTGTGCCTTGTATATGTGTAATCAAATTCGATAGCTCTAAAATTTGTTGG
>NC_051400.1:26220102-26220574 GCF_015228065.2 Penaeus monodon
GGCTGCCTAGCAAAAGATCATCACATGCATGTTCGTTAGTACAGGCTACCAAAAGACATGTGTAAAACTTTGGCAGACCGTAATTGCGTTATTTAAAAACGGTTATTCCCAAGGACAACCAAGAGAAAAAAATGCACCTTTTTTCACCATCTGTATCATTCGCCTCATCGCTCTTTTCCTCGTTTGGTTTCATGTATCTTATCTACAGAGTTAAGCTTATCTGATTCTTGCCTACCGCATCGCAAATCCATAAAATATCACTCTAATAAGAGCTGGAGATCAATTCATATTCAGTGATATGTAAATTGTTATCTAATGCGTGTTACGATGTGACTTTTTACATGACACCATTCTCTTTTTCTTTCCGCCTAAGGTAAGAGTATAAGGGTTTGCATCTTCCTTGTTAATGATGAATAGGAAAGTGTGCTAGAAAACACTGAAACCATTTGTTATGTCTATCCTAATCTAACTC
>NC_051400.1:26221207-26221792 GCF_015228065.2 Penaeus monodon
GCTTGTAGGAGATAGAGATTTTGGTTATCACTTTTAGCTCTTTAGTAAATAAGATAAGATAAGTTAACGGATGGATAAAACCTGAATAGTGATGGATATGCCAGCCTTTACTATATCCACGATATTGCAAAAGGAAAATATTGAAATCAACAACAATAACTCTAACAGACCTATGATAATATTGGTGATGCTAATGTTAAAGACGACGATGATGAGTTTGCTAAAAAGTACCGAAAAACAAATAAAAAGTTAAACAAGGAAATTTCATAAGCAAAGGAATCATGAATTAACCAACAATGTTCGGACATTTTAGGATTGTTATTAACAATAATGCCAAAGCTGCATTTAGTACGGTAAAGCAACTCACCGCAGAAAAGAGGCCCAAATATTTTGTGGCTGAAGACAAACAAGGCAAACTGCTACCCAAGATAGAGGATGTCATTGAAAGATGGAGACAGTATTGTGAAGAGCTTTACAACCACCAGGCGGACACTTCAGATGATTACTTGATCGAAATCGAACAGACTGTTTCACCGCCAGAAAAAAGAGGAGCCACCGATAATTCGAGCAGAAACAGAATCAAGC
>NC_051400.1:26221860-26221926 GCF_015228065.2 Penaeus monodon
ATCATGTCGATCGAAATGATCGATATGTTGCTTAAGAGCTGCAACCTGACAATGTAAACTGGCGAA
>NC_051400.1:26222056-26223271 GCF_015228065.2 Penaeus monodon
ACAGCTAAAGCTGTGAAATTAAACTATCCAATAACTAGACTAGAACAAGTAAACTGTTTCAAATAAATGGGTGGTCAAATTAGTAGCAATCTACATTCTGTAAATGAGATCAAAAGTCGCATAGCAGTAGCAACGGCAGCATTAGTCAAATTAAATACCCTTTGGGAGAATGGAGGTATTACAATCAAGACAAAGTTCAAGCGAGTTATTGTGTTATCCACAAAGACCTATGGCTGTGAATCATGGACATTGACTGCTGAATCAGAACAAAGAATCAACGTATTTGAAATGAAGTGTTGCCGAAAACTTTTGCAAATATCATACTCAGCACATAAAACGAATGCAAGAGTGAGAGATGAAATTGCTCGCATTAGTGGGAATCATAAAACGTTGCTATCAACTGTCAAAAGGAGAAAACTGCAATGGTTCGGACACGTTACTCGCCAACCCGAACAACTCAACTTAGCCAACACGATTATGCATGGCAGAGTACCTGGGTCAAGAGGTAGGGGGAGACCAAGAAAGAGCTGGATGACCAACATCAGGGAATAGACAAACGTGTCTGCGGGTGATGCTACAAAGAGTGCAGCCGACAGAAGGAAATGGTGGATGGCAACAAAGTGCACCTACGGAGATGCAGAAACCGAACTCGCCTTTTTAATATAGATTTTGATGGCAGCAGCGGTATTATCTCCGATTTTTATGTTGCACATCCAAAGTCGAAACCAGGGCTGTCAATCCAGTAATATCTTCTACTTTTCTAGTACCCTACGACGAAGTGATGAAGTAGTAATGGCAGAGTCGTTGGGTGTGATGTCTTACCGGTATGGTATGACGTCCGAGTCGGTTGATGACAGGTATCGGAAATGACAGGATAAATGTTTATGTAATATCATACAGATATATAAAAGCTATTGCCTAATTTTCTTGCCTTTGATACATCACTTATGTATGTATGTAAAAAAATGTAGCCCACATAGTAATGACAGAGAAAATGTAAAAGAAAGGCGAAACTCCCATTAGTTTCTATAGTGAAAAAAGTATTTTCTGAAGGTTGCTAATAACTTGGAGGGGAAGTAACAGCGAATATTTTGAGTTTACTTCAGAGGTGAAATATACATAAACCAGATATCTTTATAGCGGTTCTTGGCATTAATATGTGTGACATCAAATTCTGGAGTGTAGCTATGCAAATACATTTTGGGAAGTCTGTGG
>NC_051400.1:26223302-26223489 GCF_015228065.2 Penaeus monodon
GTTGATGAAAGGGATTACAAAAATAAGCTTTCAAAAAAACAACAGTTGTGCCTTCAGTTTCGGAGCCAGTGACGGCTCGACCGATCTCAGGCAGTCACAGCCGATCCAGTAACCCCAAGTCCGTTATTACGAGAGCTCTGTGGTCGACGCAGGAAATTAGCAGGTGTTGTTGGTTTATAGTTTACAA
>NC_051400.1:26224432-26225682 GCF_015228065.2 Penaeus monodon
GTTATCGGCCGGAAGCAGTGATACTTTAATTAAGCAATATATTTATTGCATTAGCTGATGAAATGTAACCCATATTTACCTGACTGATAGGAAAAAAGTAGAAGATTTAAAACCACGAAAAAGAATTGGTGGTAGTGAGGCCGGGGTGATAGTAGATGTGCTCATGTTAGGGATAATGCACTTGTAGGCGATTTCTATTACATTGGCATTAACTTTAACGCGAGATAAGGGCCGAGGTAATGCTATTTAAAACTGTTACCCAAATTTCCCTAAACAACCAGCCCCTATGTCTGCCTTCCCCAAGTCTACCTCCTTGGAATCAGTTCAGCGAGAGGCAACTTTGAGTGAATTTCAATCAGTGTTGACTCATCGAACTCATTATAATTTTTTTTTTAAAAATGCGTAATGAGCCGTAAAAACTATAAGGAGAGATGGAGATGCTAAACTCTAGATTCCAAGTTCGAATTTCTCCCGAACTGAGTGGACGGCGAGGCAAGGAATTACAGTCAATTTGTAAGGTATTTTACTAAATAAAACTGTAAGCTGTTTTATACACAGTGTGTAATACAATCCCATTTTGCCATTCCTATACATACAATACATAATAGGACACTGAAAAAAGAAGGGAACCACACCTTAGAGGCACGGTGGTGGACGAAACAAAAAGAAACTACACATAGATCAGTGAAATCATCTGAAGTTTATTACATGTACAATATCTGTAAAAGAAACCATATGTCTCTTTGATGATAATGATATAAGTATGAATATATCAATAGTGATGACATATGTGAAGTTAAAAATAAAGTTAATTCGTAGCATTTTTCTTCTTTTTCTTTTTTACAGTAACAGTAATGTGAATAACAATGATTATGAGGGTAAAAATATGTTATCAGTAATTTCGAATACCTGATGAAAATAATTCAATTCTGTGCATCGCATTGAATGCATAAAATATAAAGTCGTTCGAAAAGGTAGACAAATACAAAAAAAAAATACAGCTATTATCAAAAAAGAAAAATTGAATGACGTCATTAACTACGTTCTTGTATTCAATCTTCATTGAATCCGGATCGTCTCCTTCACGAACTCCGGCAAATGTAAACAACTTTTGACACCTGTTTATTTACAGGTGTACGAAAAAAAACGTTCAAACTGATTTTCGAAAAGGCATGGGTTTTTAGTCAATGTTGGTAAGACTGGTACAAAATTGAGCTCACTTTACGTCGGTGGTTAATGTTGATAGAGTA
>NC_051400.1:26225845-26226400 GCF_015228065.2 Penaeus monodon
TTTGTCCCCTGCTTGAGGAATAAATTGGGAAGATTAGGTGTGGAAAGTTGGGTTTCACAATATAGCCTGGTTTCTGGACTAAGTCTGTGGAGTGCAGTAATAAACACCATGTCATTTATTACTCAGCATTAGGCCGGTAATTTTGAATGATAATAAAATGGCATGGCTACTTCGAGTGATCGCTGTAGCTTGTGTGTCTTTACTGTTTTCAAAGGACAACAGACCTCCACCATATATATTCTGACAAGGGAGACTTTAGGCTAGTTCCTTATTGGGTTAGTTTGCTTGTTTGAGGATAGAACACTAGTGATGCATACAAGCTGCATTTTACCTTAATGCATATGGTGAAATTTATTGACCTTTGTCCAAGCACCAAAGGGTGCAGAGAATTCAGTAATCTCTTATATGAGATGTTTTCTATGTTAATTTAAGCTTGTTAGTATGCAGTTCTGTGAACAATGTACAGTGGAATATTTTGAAGATAATGATTTCTGTGACATAATTACATCAGATTTGCTGGATCAAGAAATGTGTGCAGTTATAAAAAATTATCTT
>NC_051400.1:26226696-26227934 GCF_015228065.2 Penaeus monodon
AGTCTGTACTTTTTTACCTTCGTTTTCTCCTTTTTTTTATCTTTAAACCATTATTTCAAAACTTTTATTAAAGGAGGTGATTTTGATATATATAACAATCATAATGAGAATTTCTAATACACTGCTTTTTTCACAGACTTATACAAGCTTGCAAAATGAAAGACCCAGAGACTCTTAAAAAAGGAGCATTAGTATCTGCTGCATATGATACTCTGTTACAGGTATGGTAGTGATGATATTTACTTGAAGACATTAGCTTTCAGATCCTCATCCCCACACACTATTTTGATTAATATTCTATGACAATTATTGATATGCCATTGTAATTTTATTGATATTTTAATGCATCAGTGCTTGAATGTCTCAATAATGGGTGGCATATTAGTACAGATTGGAGTAATGACATCATCAAATATCAGACACTAAGTGGCTTTTTCAGATATTTATTTTACAAAGCCACAGGATGCTGAAGTTAGGTGGTGCTTTTCATTCTACCATGGCTTTGACTGTTGCCTATGCCTTATATTTAATAAATTTTGAAGTCAAATACAGTTCATAGTATGATACTTTATAAAGATTCAAATGACAAAGAATTCAGTATCAGGAAGATGCAGTTGTCCTCATATGATATAAGCTTTGAAACAATAACAAAAAGTTGGATATTTTTTTTAACAGGTTAGTCTCCGAGTACTGTCTTTTGTCCTTAATGCCTTCATTGTTCGTCATGTGAGTCGGGAAGTTTTTGCAGTGATGACAGTCCGCCTTCACTTACTCTATGCCACAGGACTACTTCTGTCAAGAGAGGCTTTCAGGCGGGCTGCTCTCAGTTCCAAAAGTGCCGGAAGTATACAGAAAGTTATCAACCTCATTTGGATTGGGTAAGTTGTTGTTACCATATTTACATTCAGGAAATAGTCTTAATGAAATGGTGATTAATGAAAAAAAAAAATTATTTTAAAGATTTTGTTAACTTTCTAGTCAGAATCTGAGAGCTTATTTCAAATAGTTAATTATTGATGTAATAAAAGAAATTTATGTTATAAACATTATATGAGGCATACCCTTTCATGTTCTGGAAAGAGAGTAAAAATGACTTCCAATTTTGGATACAAATATAAAAAAAGAATCATTAGTTGATGCTTAATTAAGCATTGCATTCTAATTAATTAAGCTTTAAACATTATAATTGGCTTTTTGACTCTTAAAGACATAAAGTACAAAAGATAGTAAGTACATAT
>NC_051400.1:26227971-26228377 GCF_015228065.2 Penaeus monodon
TAGTAATGCAATATCTAGATTGATTAAGCTATAGCTAAGGGCAGAGTCAACAAAGGTTACAGTAACTGATAGAAGCTGCACCGTAGAAGAATATGTACTTTTGTGGATAGTATGTAAAGAAAACAGTATAAAAAGGACTGTATAGAGATCTGAGGTGAGTGGATAAATGGGCTGAAAATTAGTAATGTAATTTAGTCTTCAATAAATGTAAACTCAAAACCATTTCTATAAATAGTGAGAACAGTAGAAGCACTGAATAAGTAAGTCAGACAGCAGTAGAAACATAACTCAAACAAGAAGACAGCTATTTACTAAAACTTAGGATGACTAAAGATAATGAGCTTATGTCAGCCAACAGCATAGCTCATTGATGCCTTGAAGGTATTTATATATCCCCTGTCCATTC
>NC_051400.1:26228447-26228897 GCF_015228065.2 Penaeus monodon
TATCTCTCTAATTTGCATCATTACTGATTTTTTAAATTGTAATGGAATCAATAACAGGGTTAAAAGTATTCTTTGCATTGCCAAAGCTAGGAGAATTTTTTTTTACATTTAAACCAGACTGTTGTAAGAATGTTGAAAGGAAACTATTTCTTTTATTATTTGAATTTGATTCCTAACTTTAGAAAACAAGAAACCAGCTAAAAGAACACTATCACTTGATACCAGTACAGGTGAGTGCTAGTGTTACTAAAATCAACTGCAGTTAGATCCTAAAAAATGTGTAGAATTCAGATCCTATGAAGAGGTTCAGGCTCAAGATGATGTCACTACTGTTTAAATCAGAATATGAAATATTCATTTACCTTTCACATTACATAAACAATTTTCAGAAGAGTTTTGACAAGCCTTATATACTTGATTCATTCAGCATATGGTAAGAAAACTTTTTTT
>NC_051400.1:26228941-26230305 GCF_015228065.2 Penaeus monodon
CTCATTTTCTCCTTTTTGCAGGCCTTTAGTTTCAGGGCCAGTATGTCTTTTTGGCTGGTATGTTTGGTTACATGCTATGGAACAGCCACCAGAGACTGTCACCAGGAACTACAGTGCAGGAGTGACATTTATGGCTCTGAGTGTTGTAATCGAGGTGTTGGCTGAAGTGCCGTTTGTCCTTGCAGAACTTCAGCTTTGGAATAAAACAAAGGTGGGTAGTAGTGTCAGTTGGAGTTCATCTAAACATGTATTTTATTTTGTTTATTTTATTTTGTAATTATTTTTTTCTTCTTTTTCTTTTTTATGTTTCATGTATGTACATTTATGCATATAACTCTGAAGATAGAAATGGATTTTCTTGCTTTCTGTTATTAGGTAGACTTTATTGTTGAATGATTATGAGAGATGAGGTGGATGTATTCAGATATAAAGAATTTCCCTCTTTTGAGTAGATTTTATTGGAAGATTGAATCCACTAGTCATAAATCTTAACTCAGATGGGAAATAACAGTCATAAATGTATAAAGTAATTTGATAGACTCACACATTAATGCCAGTTGATTGACTTTTCAGGTTGTGATCGAAGGCTTAATGCAGTTGCTTCGATCAGTCCTCCTTGCATTATTTGTGTACATTTGGCCTTTTCAAGCAGTGCTTATGTATGGGGTCAGTCAGTTGATTGGCTCACTTTTATACTGTTTTGCATACTATGGCATCTTCATCCACACCTTTTCAAAGAAGGAAGAAGCCGCCAAATTGCCCATACAGAATATCTGGCAGATGCTTCCAAGAACTGAAGGAGACAAGATGCTGGTGAGTCCAAACTTCTGCAGGTCTTTGGATAGAGAGATTTCTAACAATGATTCTAAGGCAAAAGTGTGTTATACTGATTACAGGGTAAAGAGAAGGATTTGGCAAGTCCAACGTAAAGAGATTTTAGTTTCTTCCAAGGAAAGGGTGAATTGTATCATGTTATAAATATACTAGGACACTTTGCATGTTTATTAATTTGGGTATAGTGTATGTCAGCAAATCCTCTTATATTTACATTCTCTTGAATGAGAATTTGCATTTACAAATTTATATGCAAGAATAAGGCTAAAATATTATCTTCATTGATTGTTGATAAACCAATTGCAAATTTCTGATCTATATTTTTTTGACATAGACAAAGGAGGTTAATGAATATCATGTATTATTTAGAGTGTTTCAGACTTTTGAAAACTTTGAGTATATGACATAGTTTACTTCACCTATTTAGGGCGTATATATATTGTATATATCAGCATACACAAGATTCATCGTTGTATTTTTATTTTTTGTAGCCACTGTCAGACATTTGAATAATCAAGATGAAATGACAT
>NC_051400.1:26230526-26230845 GCF_015228065.2 Penaeus monodon
GAGCATTAATAGAACAGTTTTCTCTTCATTTGCTGGATGAGAATTATATTTTTGTCAATATACTTTTTTGATAAGCCAGTTTCATCTTTTGATCTCTCCCTTTTCAGCCAGAAATAGATACGGAGTTGGGATCAATCTCCTGGAGCTTCTTCAAGCAAGGCTGGCTCAAGGAAGCTCTCACAGAAGGGGAACTCTACCTCATGAACTTCTTCTCACTCATTTCTTTAGCCCAGCAAGGGGTTTATCAGGTAATGACTGAATTAGACCTTTACCTGTGTTGATTCCAGGTCCTCACTCACATGCATAGTACATGGATATG
>NC_051400.1:26231134-26231573 GCF_015228065.2 Penaeus monodon
CAATAAATTTATCCCTTTACAGTTAGTACCTTTCTTTCAAGAGCAGAAGTATTAGATAGTACAGTTCTTTTTCCACTGCAGGTTGTGAGCAACTTGGGGTCCCTTGCAGCTCGTCTCGTTTTCCGCAGCATCGAAGCAGCAGCTTACAAGTACTTTGCCCAGATGCTTTATCGAGGGAAGAGCATTGCTGAGCAAGACCAGGTAGAGTTGATTTAGGTATTTAAGTCTGTTGATTATGTTTGAGTTTTATTGCTAATAGATTCAGGTAGAGCTGTTAGTTCCAGTTCGAAGAAGTCTGTTGATTGTGTTTTAGTAATAAAGTCAACATGTTCGTCACACTCATGAAATTAAGAAAAGATTAAGCTCATTAAATCTTCATAATGTGGTTCTGGAGCATAAGTCTACTTGTATTACCAATTCTGTTATTTGTTAATATTTG
>NC_051400.1:26231608-26232442 GCF_015228065.2 Penaeus monodon
TTATTGAACAGATGCGAGTGACTGAAGTTGCAAGATTTTTATCGACATTACTCCGTAGCCTTATACTTGTCAGCCTCATTGTCCTCTCCTTTGGGTGGTCATATTCACATCTGCTTCTTCAGGTAAATCCAGAGACTTTTCAGTGCAATATTTACATGTTAGTTAGTTATTGGTATTTGCTTGTGATCTATGCCATGCCCTGTTTATTTATTGGCATGGAAATTACAAAAGGAAAACAAGATATTAGGTTTGCATTTTTTCTATGTCATGCCTAATTATTTTGGTGGAGTAGACATTTCAAACAACAATTTGAAAAATGAAGAAAGGTTACATTACGTTGTTTACCTTATTTAAAGGTCAAAATATGGAAAGTTAACTATACTGGTTAGGTAACTAATGTTTTCATAGCTTCTTTTCACAGCTGTATGGTGGCAGTCAGCTGAGTGATGGTGGAGGAACACCACTGATGAGAGCCCAGTGTTTCTTTGTTGTCTTCTTAGCGGTCAATGGAATCACAGAAGCATATACTTTTGCAGCCATGAATGACAAAGAATTAGAAAGGTTTGGGTTTTATTTTCTGTTATTAATTGGTGAGGGAATGGACAGGTTGTCAGTGGAATCACTGAAACATTAAATTTTACTACTTTGAATAATAAACCATTGAAAAGACTTAGGTCTTTCATATTGTGCTGTCACTGGAATTGCTGATGCATTTAGGCTTTTTGTCAAGGACGTTAAGGCTTTGGAAAAGTCTTGCATTTTGTGCATAAGATATTGAAGATGGAAATGCATGGGTTATATTTGGGAAGATAGATAAAGAGGTTTGATGATGGT
>NC_051400.1:26232853-26233327 GCF_015228065.2 Penaeus monodon
CTTTCCATGTTAGTCTAGTTACCTTTAAATTTTCAGATACAATTACCTGCTGGTCATGTTCTCAATTGCATACATCGGCATGGCAGTCGTTCTAACACAGATATTTGGTGCTCTAGGCTTCATTTATGCCAATTGCATCAACATGAGTTTCAGAATTATATATAGGTTAGTGTTTCCTGCATACCTTTTGTGTTTCTATAATTAACTCTAGAAGAATGCATCAGATTTGACAAATTTTTCGGTGCCTGACATATTACTAAGAATATCTTTATGTGTTATACTGATATGATGATGTTTTCAGCCTGTGGTTTATCCGTAATCAGTATGAGGAAACTGATCATGAACCTCTCACTGGTCTGTATATTCCCCTGAAGCTAGTTTTCATGTTCCTTGTGGCTGCAGTTGTAACAGCCCTGTCTGAGGTAAGGAGAATATGCTGTACAAGATTTGTATTTAGTTGTTGTTGTTGCTTTT
>NC_051400.1:26233493-26233883 GCF_015228065.2 Penaeus monodon
CTGTCTTTTTCTTGATATTATGTATCATTTCATTCAGTTCTGTTTCACAAACTTCATTTGATGATACCAGACTTTGTGCAGTTATGGTCTGCTTTTACTAACAGTAGTAAGAATATATCAGAACTTCACATGAGTTTTTTCCAACTTTAGAGGGAAACTCTTCCCCAAACTATGAATGTAACCAGAATTCTTCGGTATTATTCGTCCTTTCTTTTCCTTGGAGGCGATGACACAGGAAGAACGAACACACTGTACCAAGCCTAATTATCAGTACAAAGTAGGATAGTTGCAGTATCATCAAGAACATTAGATGTAAGATAATAATTGATAACATGAATAGCAGAGTAGTCTTATTAACCCATTAGATACTAGTGAGGGGGGACACTTCAT
>NC_051400.1:26233977-26234050 GCF_015228065.2 Penaeus monodon
AAGCCAAGCAGTTAGTGACCCCAATTCTTGTCCTCGAAAAATTTGGCCAAGGGGCAGGTAACAGGAATGTCTC
>NC_051400.1:26234702-26236294 GCF_015228065.2 Penaeus monodon
AAGGTGGAGTGCCAGCTACATAGAGGGCACTGTGTCCATGTGCAGAAACCTATTCCAGCAGCACAGAATGTGTTACAGAGAACTGGATAATACAAAAATATTTTTAAAAATACAAATATCAGTTACTTATTCTTACTGCTGTTGCACAGTATGCATAAATTATCCTCTAAGATATGCACAATAAAAACATAAAGTATAACAAATTTAGACCTTAATAAATGGTCATACAACAAAAAGGATAAGAGTTAATAGGTGCAGTATCAAGACTTCTTGTCGCTTTTCTGCAATGCTAAGTGTTGGTGTGGGCTGGGCTATAAACCAATCACCTGGGAGAGTGCCTACTTGAGGAAACTTAATGCCCAGATTTTCACCAAAGTAATACCCGGATCCAATAGGTTGATTGTTATTTTGTGATTAGGTTCAAACCAATTTTGTTCAACAGTAGATAAATGGGAGAATATATTGCCATTAGCAGTCAGTCTTGCAGGATTTCTTTATTCAAGAAATAACTGTAAAATGTAGTGTAAAACATATTCCTTACATTATGCAGTCATCCCCCCCCCCCCTTTTTTTCTTTCTTTTATCTCCCTCCCTAACAATATCCATTCCTCTGGCAAGTCATTAACTGGTACTATATTTAGGGTTTAGGCATAGTTCTTAGGACATATTATTCCGGTTCATCAACATGAGTATGCACGTTCATGCACTCCCCCCACATATTCCGTCTCCTCTCTTTCACATGAAAATACATTTGCCACTGTTCTAAAAGATTGCCCTGTTTATTTATATATTGCAGTTAAAATTAGAGAAGACTAGAGAAATTGTGTTAAATTGCATCCTACCTTTTTCACAAAGATATACAGAAGCTAATAAAATTTTTCTTTTTTCAGCTTATTGTTTATCCAAGAAGCATCATCATGCACATCTTAATTGGAGGAGTCTGTCTATTGGTAGTCGCCTATTTCTTGCGTTGGGAGTTGAAGACACTTTACGAAAAAATCTTAAGATTGCTAAGTAAATGTCTTACAAGGTCTGAATACAGGGATAGGCAGCCAAGTGGAGATAATTTTTCTCATACATGGATTGTTAATAAAATACATTCCATGTTATATAGCCATGTCAAAGAGAAAAGTGAATAATTGTATTTAAAATAAAGTTTTTTTTATAATGCTGGTATTTTTTTTTTTTCTACTAACATTTATGAAACAGAAACTGGCAATTGACATTTTCTGTACATTCACATGTAGATAAAAAAAATTATTTTATTAATCTCAATAACAAAAAACTAATAAGTTGCCAATCTCAGCAAAATTCTTTTTTTTTTTTTCTATGTCTATAGTGTGTTAATATTCATCAGTCCACATGATCATGCAAAGAGCTGTAAACTGCCACTAGCATGACCTTGATGGTTAATTTTAAAACGAATTTTACACATCAAAGTTCTAAAATATGTGCTTAATTAAGCCTCCTGATTTACCTTTGTAGATCATAGAAATTGAAACCTTTATTTTGTTTGTATTGGAAGTAATTTATGCATTTTTATCCTTGGTTACAACCAACAATAATACCAAGCAATTTAACCATATGACTAC
>NC_051400.1:26236934-26240388 GCF_015228065.2 Penaeus monodon
GCCAATCTTTTTCCCTATAAACACATTTATTCAGCAAACTTCAGCATTTTAGGTTTTGAAAGACAAATAGGGCTTTTGTTTTTAATGTTCCTTATATACACAATGAACCATCATACAGAACATTTCTTTCAGCTGGATATCACTTGGGAACATTACAACATTAAGATCTCTAAGACCTAGGACAAGAGGAGGACATGACTAGTCGAGACGAATATATTTTTAACAGACAAACACAGAATTTTGTTGGATCAATGCTTTAGTGTAAGCCAAAGCAAAATATACCCCTAACTTAAAGCTTCATCTCATATGGAATATTTCTATATATTCTGCTGGCAAAATTTGGGGAGCAAATTTTCAATAAAAAGACCATAGTTATTCACTCTTTGCAGGAAAAAAATAAATGATAACATTAATTAAAATGAATGTAGTAAAAAAAATATTACTTTTCAGATGCAAGGTTTTTGCAACCTAGACACTTATAACCCCCACAGGAGATAAGAGGCGTTTCATGAAAATAAAAATGCAGAGAACATATTGCTTGTATCCATCAAGCAGTAACATGCAAACTGCCTTTCAGCATTCGGAATTTCATGATACAACTTAGCAGGGTTTCCTGAACTTCTTGCCGGCAAACTTAGCATTGCCTCCAAGCTCCTCCTCAATGCGAAGGATCTGGTTGTACTTGGCCAAGCGCTCAGAGCGGCAGGGAGCACCAGTCTTGATCTGGCCAGTGCAGAGACCAACAACAAGATCAGCAATGAAGCAGTCCTCAGTCTCACCAGACCTTAAGGAGAGGAAAAGTTGTTAGAAGTTGTGAATTATACCTCACCTCATCAGTATTTAAATGGTCATATACAGAATCTGCCTTTGTAAATATTTCTTTTAGTTTGTCTTTCACTTTCTATCTTTTTTTATCTATATTTCCCTATTCTTAATTGTGGGTACTCACCTATGGGAAACCATAGTGCCCCAGCCATTCTTCTTGGCCAGAAGGTGAGCATCAATAGACTCTGTCACACTGCCAATCTGGTTGACCTTCAGGAGGAGGCAGTTGCAAGCCTTCTTTTCAACAGCTGTAGCAATGCGCTTGGGGTTGGTCACAGTCAAGTCATCACCAACAATCTGGATGTTGGTGGCAGAGGTCATCTTGGTCCAGTTCTCCCAGTCGTCCTAAGAAAGAGAAACATATGCTGTTGATGTATGCACAAATTGTCATTAATTACTGAATTGCCATTAGCTATTACACAAAAATATCTAGTTTTTAAAATACATAGTATTCTTGCTATTCAAGAACTGTCAGCAATAACTATCTACCTGGTCGAAGGGATCTTCAATAGAAACAATGGGGAACTCTTTGCAGAATTCCATATACATGTCCCTAAGTTGGTCCCCAGTGATCTTCTGAGAGCCATCGTTGTTGGCAGTCTTGAAATCCAGGTCGTAAATGTTCTCACCCTTGTAGAACTCTGAAGCAGCCACATCCATGCCAATCTCAATCTTGCCAGTGTAGCCAGCCTTCTCAATGGATTCCTGAATCAGGGTGAGAGCATCCTTGTTATTCAGGATGTTGGGAGCAAAGCCACCCTCATCACCAACAGCAGTGGCATCCAGACCAAAGCGGCCCTTGATCACAGCCTTGAGGTGATGGTACACCTCAGAGCCCATGCGCATGGCCTCAGTGAAGCTGGTGGCACCAGTGGGCAGGATCATGAACTCCTGCATGGCCAGCTTGTTGCCAGCGTGAGAACCACCATTGATGACGTTGAAGGCTGGCACAGGCAGGATCACATCGGAGTAGTTGGCAAGGTTAGCAATGTGTCTGGAAAAAAAAAAAAAACAGGATTAAAATATCAATATTGCTCAATAAGAAGTCACATCTAATTCATTCATATTAATAAAGTTCAGATCACTTGAAACAGTCTTACCTGTAGAGGGGAATGCCAAGCTCAGCAGCACCAGCCTTGCAAATGGCCAGGGAGACACCCAAGATGGCATTGGCACCAAGGCGGCTCTTGTTTTCAGTGCCGTCCAACTTGCACATGAAATCATCACACTCTTTCTGCTGAGTGACTTTCAGTCCCTGTGAATAAACGAATTCTTAATTATTCATCACTCAATAAGAATGGACACATCAGCAGAAAGACAACTGTTCAACACTATAGATGTATCAAGACAGTTCAAGACTAAAGGGTTTCACTATATCAAAAATTATCTATAAACAAGAGGTAATGCATTACCTTCAGACAAACAATGATACTCTACACCATTGCTTTTATCAAGAGAGTAAATATGTATTTGTTGCATGTAACCATATTCCAAAACTCCAAAACCAGCAAGTACTATAAACAAGAAAAATTCAACTTTCTGAAATCTTATAATTCAAGCTAAACTTTTTGACAACTCCAACAATTAGAATACATACACTCTTAATAATTTCAGGAGCAATGATGCTGTTCACGTTGTTGACGGCCTTGAAGACAGACTTGCCATGGTACTTTGACTTGTCTCCATCACGCATCTCCAGTGCCTCATGGACACCTGTGGATGCTCCAGAGGGAACAGCAGCACGGAATAGGCCCTTGTGGGTGTAGAGGTCAACCTCCACAGTGGGGTTACCACGGGAGTCAAAAATGGTACGGGCAAAAACCTTGGTGATAGACATCTTGGTGGCTGCTTGATGGAATCTGCAAAGAGCAACCCATTAAGACACATGCTGAAATCCATCAATCGTTTTATTCGCGTAAACACCTATTACCCAAAGCAACCCAAGGTTCAACATATTTAAAACTAGCTATTCTCCATAGTTGACCAACTCTTTTCCACTAAAATTATCTAATGTTATAAGATTCAGGGACCCTAGCCAAATCAACAAATGTGTTTTTTTTTTTACTAATAAACTTTTATATATGAATAAAGTAAAATAAAATGGAGAAAAAGGGTACAAAAACATTGATTTACTCAATTTCTTACTCTTCAAGTCAAAAACATTATAAATATACCCTCCCTATAAACAAGATTGTAAACACTACTTGTGTAACAAAATAGCAACTTGAGCATGTGACTGGCACAGTGCCAAACCCTACAACTTTACTTGGCAAAGTCACCACCACATCGCACCTGCCACTTCCTCTTTGAGAACACTTCTAAGAATTCTCTGCAACAGTTATTAATAAATAATAATATAATCCATAAAACTTGGGAATGTATAGTACACAAAAAAGTGAAAGGTTATTAGATCTAAGGATATACCAATCTGATTTTATAAACATCCCATCATGAGACTTAATATATTTTATAATTTTTCTTCGTTTTCATAGTTGATAATATTGGCTCTTGTATGAAAATGCATAAATTTAATTTTCTCACACCTGCAAGTTCAATATTCTTAAAACAGGCCAAGACATTCATGTCAGCCTACTAAGAAAGTGCTATAATCAATAGCTAATTTAGCTCC
>NC_051400.1:26240449-26240873 GCF_015228065.2 Penaeus monodon
TTTTTTTTTCTACCCACAAGAATAGTTAATATGAACATTTTTAGTATAAAAAATATTAATCAAAAAGGTCTTATAGGATCCATTTGTTGCAAATATACAAGTGATCACATTTACCATCTAAATTACATAAAGAAAAAAAAAAAACTTTCATAAGCAAATTCTTTCCTGACAGACATTTCTCAACTCATGAAGACTGTAGACATATCCAATCATTTAAATGTATACATCATTTCATTTTTCCTCAAGCAATTTATATAGTTTTATTTTCTACCAACCAAGACATCTTCTCATCACAATATGACCATCTAAAATTTTGTGCACATGTTAAGATCCCTCCCATCTGCATCCCATTTGTTAATAGGCACAACAGCTATTCCTGTCAGCACTGGCAAAGGCTAACAAAATTCTACCAAGCTGGAGTATG
>NC_051400.1:26240970-26241389 GCF_015228065.2 Penaeus monodon
CGCCGACTACCGATTATGGGAAATTAATCATACATCACTGCACATTTCAAGTGGATTTTGAAAAAAATACACCTAATATAAATAATCACAAGAAATTCACAACATTCTGAAAGCCACCGAGGGTCTGCTAAACATATCTGTACTTGTGCCCTATTCTTTTAAACTTATCTGTAGGGTTCCACATCCAACATTTATACTAGTCTTCTCTATTTTTTATTATTACATTTTTTTTTTATGTCAATCCAAATGCAAGCAAGCACCCATTTCACACCATGTATATACGGATTATTTTAAAATGGACTGATAATTTTTAAAATACACTTAATATGCTTACATAAATACTAATTTGTAATAATGGATTAAATTTAAAAAATAAAATGTAGTAATTTTGTTTCACAGACATCTAATCTTGAAATTAT
>NC_051400.1:26241838-26242336 GCF_015228065.2 Penaeus monodon
TTGTATTACATGTCTGTGGGGAAACAAACTACACCAAGTTTTAATATACACACGTTAACTGAATTATTATACCAAGAATTAAATAATCTTCTGACTGTATTTCCCATCTTTACAAATAAACTGGCTGAGCTCTAACATATAAAAAAGAACCTCAACAGACTTCAAAACTCCTAATTAATAGCATGCTCCACCCCTTTTTTTTCAAAATTACATTCATTATCAACCAAGATCCAATATAATGCATTTATCTTCTACATAAACGATACAAACAATTTACAAACCGGGAAGTCATTTCGTCTGGAAAATTATTTCCTCCTCAAACAAGCCATCAATACCTTTTAAAATATCGTCTTCCTATAAAAAAAATAACGAAGTACAATCAGTGCTTCGACATGCAAGTTATATTAAAAGCTATGTGTTAACTAGGTATGACATTGTATTATGTAAGCTGCAAGACTCGGTACCCTACACCCAACTCCCAAGTATAGCGTATTTCCA
>NC_051400.1:26242379-26245420 GCF_015228065.2 Penaeus monodon
ATTTCCCAAACTTTTAATGCAACTATAAAGCCGTTAATAAGAAGACTCGAGATGTTCCGCCTCCGAGTGCTGGGCGAGCGCCGGCCGCGTCCCCTCCGCCGGCTCCGGCGTCGTCTGCTCGCGGCCAAGGTCACCTTCCCAGCATCACGTGACCGGGAGGCGCCTCATCTAGATGGCTCTTTTGGTCTCTTTTCAGCTTTCCTCGCTTCCTCACCTGACCTTTTTAGTGTTTGATATGTTGTGCTTGACTGAGGGGAGAACGGAGTGAGGAGTGTAAAGGAGTTGTGTGGGTTTGGTAATGTATGTTCAAAAGTGGATGTGGCTTGGGACCAGGGATCGTATTTTTTTCCCCTTTCGATGGGAACTAGAGTGGAAATTCGGTATGTAGGTGTGTCATGCAATGTGTGATACAAAGCCGACGCCGGATTGGTTGGTTAAGAACGAACGTGATACAAATAAATCTGAGAAATATTCATAATGAGAAATTGTGGGAAAAACGACAGCTTATCACCAGCGTTACCCGTCAACGTTACAGGTGTCACGTAGCACAACCCACCCTTCATCTACATCAATAACGTCTAAACAAAAGGTTTCGAGATGTCACACGATTCACTGTCAATTCCGAAATAAAACGTCAACTGCATAGTAACAAATTCACACAATGTTATCGATTGGCAAAAGCACTGCTACAAAGCACAGATCCTCACCGGCAAGTTTCACGTCTCCGACTGGCACCGGGCGAAGGCAGGCAACTGGTTTTGTAGCCGAGGCAGGGGCGCCCTCTGGCTCAAGACTATAATTGTAGTGGCCTCTGTGAAGCCCTGGCGTATGGGTTGGAATCCCTCGCCTCCTCACCTTCTCGTGTCCCCGCCAACCTTCACACGGCAACGGAGAAACAGCGGACGAAAATGTTGAGGGTTATGTCCTGTGGGCAAGGTCGTGGCAAAGTGACACAGGCCGCGCCCCTCTAGACCAGGCACCATGCCACTACGCTACTTTTGGCACCGTAATTCATGCTCTTCCTCATTTTCCCTGCTCTAACGACATTTATTGACTTGTGTTACTTGAATGTCAATACTGTATTGCCATTCCATGCTCAGCAAAAATGTCGTTTTATTTCAGTAATTAGACTGCACTTTATCTTGGCACCCGAAGGCTTTGATAATCGTTTGCGATGCATGGAATTGAGCTTATCTATCCAGAGACATTTGGACATCCCAAACAAAGACTACCTTAGACGCTGCAATTGAACCAATTATAAAACCGATGCAGTATAAATAATATGCGGTTTCATGGCGAATCATACCTTTTCAAATTAAATTCATTCTTTAACTTTTGCAGGCGACTATTTTCATTCAGTCACAATTACCTACGTTGTTAAAATCCCCACGACCTTAGCAGTGCCGTTGAATTAAGGTTAATGATGGTTTCCTAACGCAGCTATTTAAAGATTTTTGCAGTGGTAGTTTTCATTTAACTGCCCATTCATTGTTGGTGAAACAGAAGACGAAGATCTACGTCACTGCTTCACATATTATGGAGGATATGCCTAATAACCACACAAATTCTGAATCAGTTATCCATCAGTATACTTTATATATGAAAGCATGTACTAAAATTATATAGAACAATTTTTTTTCTTTAAGTTTCTATTGTAAAATGAAAACGGATCAGTAGTTTTCATTGTATTAAATTTCGTGTCAATTTATCAAGTATAAGCGCCTTAAATAAATAAATTGTACTTAAAACCATTTTTACTCAACCGGTATTTCTGAATTCGTGGAAAATTACCAGCAAAAAAGTAAAGTATCATCTCATCTTTTTCACTCAGATTTTTTTACCGTAACAATTGTCATGAGTTACCCATTTCCTGTCTTGTTCCAGAAGCTTCTGGACATTTTGAGATCTTGCAAGAAGGGGAGTTCTAGCAACTTGAATGGAAAATATGGCAACATGATGGGGGAGTTTAGCCACATAATGGGACACTATGGCTAATGAAGGGAAACTATGGCAATATGATGCGAAACTACGATGACAGAAAACTGGCAGCATGATGGAAAGCTATGACAAAGCTCGCTGCAACAAAAGGGAAAAGACAGTCATACCGAGAGAACAAGTACACACACAAAAAAAAGCTGCTCTGGCATTACTCGGCGGCGTCATCTCAAGCCGACCGAGAAAGCCGAGTCACGGGTCGTCCCTGTTCAGTCGGCCGAGACGTGAGAAAAACTGGAACTTTCCAGCGGCGACATTCCAGCCATTCTAAAGTATGCCTCCTCGAACGAAATGCGAGCTGGCCTGGAATGTTTTTAGTTATCAGCAGGTGACTCGTTTGCACTGCATTGATTAGGTACAAAGACTGCATCGATACGTCTTAACGATTCTTTGGTTTGTAATAATCGGTTGAGATTTTTCCTTTAAAGGGAGGGGGGGGGGGGGTTATGATATATAAGTGAGAACATGATCAATATTTCTGTCGCTATTTGGAATTTTAGCTGCTAATGTCAAATTCGTAAAACGTAATAAACCGAAATAACCAATCCAGTGCAGACAATCCATATTTTTTAGATCTAGACTGGTATCCTCTCTGTCCCAACCCCATATTAGGAAACTGCCCAGACGACGGAACCTACCAAGCAGACAATCTTACGAGCCACCTAGCGTAAAAAAAATCCATCAATGAACACCCCAGCCTTCTTTGGATGAAACGAACTGAATTAACCTTTGAGTAGTTATTTAAATTTTAGCTGGGAGCCAACAAGTAAATCGGTTATTCTCAATTTTAAAAATATTCAACTGCAGAAAGATTTGATGGAATTCGTTACCCTTTCTAACGTGCTTCATGCTGTTTTCATAAATGAACTTATAACGTTGGCCGGGTTGGGTGTGCTTGGACATGGATTGGGCGGTTCTTTCAGACATGCACATATGCACTCTCGACCACTCTGATGAAGGTTACAACGTCAATCTTTTGTGCACATGTTAATTCGCTCACTCAAGTCTACAGCCGATAAACATTACAACACATTGAACGTTCCAGC
>NC_051400.1:26245478-26245808 GCF_015228065.2 Penaeus monodon
CCAATTTTAAACAGACTTCTCTCTATTAATAAACCACATTGCTACTCTCGATTCCAGTTTCACCCTCTCCCATCATTTCGAAACCTCTTTACCACGAAGAGTCAAGGGTGGGTCTTTTACGTTAGAAGACGTGGCCGGGCCGGTCGATCTCGAGCCCTACCCCCCCCCTACCCACCCAAACCTGCATCCACCCCAGCCTGCATTTTCGAGATCGATGACCTACAGACCTCGGCAGACGTTACAGACTTTGAAGTGGATGAATTCTTTTTAATTTTTTGCAGACATAATATCGAATAAGTATAACACGTTTATATTATGATAGTTTTTGTT
>NC_051400.1:26245928-26246859 GCF_015228065.2 Penaeus monodon
ATTTGTGATGCACGTTACCTGGGATATAACAATTCCATTCTTCCTTGGACTCTACTAGAATAATATTTTTGAAAGCAATAGACATTGAACATTTAGGTAATGAACATATTTTCGCTCGCCTTAATATATGTCAGGAAAGTTTATTTGATATCTTTCATGTCACTGCTGCTACATACAATCAAGCTAGCTATATTTTTATTTCCTGTTGAGAAATGGTTAACCGGTTTTAGCTGTCTCCCTTGTTACCATTTCTAATCAAATATCTAAATATACAATTCGTGTGTACGTGTACGTGTTCGCAATTTCTAGAAAAGCAGACCTAGTGTGTGCGTGTACGTACGTGTGCGAATAAAAAATAAAAAAAAACGTTATCTACGTATGTGATAAGGAGTGCCTCCGGCAGCCTAGCTTGACGAATTGGAAAAAAAAAACTACGCAAGGAACCCGTGCATACAGACACGTGGGCGGTCAGCATGAATGAAAAGCACGTATTCACAAAAGCCTATAATCTTGAAGTCACTCGGAGCAAAGCAAAAGATCTGGCAACCAAACCGTTGCCTTTGAGAAGTTATTTTCTTTGTCATGCCTTTCCTTTTTCTTCTTTTTCGTGCACATGATTATTTACGAAATTTACAAGCACTTGCAAAGAACAGCTTCTAACATTTCCATTATTTCTTCCAAAGACACAAAATCTCATCCATACGAACAGCTTTTTGGTTAATATGTTTTATATATATACAACCGTCGCACTTCGTTACCACGTTTTGTATATATGAAATAGAACTATCAAACAATATAGGTTGCGCTACTATTTTGTGGATTTTGGGCGAGGTTAGGTAATAGTTATGTTAAGATGTTAGGCTTACCCAATAGGCTACAGGTTAATGTATACCAGGCCAAGAAAGGCGTAGTATGTGGATGGGGTTGCATG
>NC_051400.1:26248669-26249593 GCF_015228065.2 Penaeus monodon
GCTAAGCGTGCAGTCCGTGTTGGTCCAAGTCTCTTTCCACGTAGCCCGGAAATGGTTGTCCAAAGATCACTCCTCACTCAACACCGCTTTGTCCCTTTTTGCAGCTCATGATTTCTATAAATCATTCACACAAGTGACAAGAGGAAATCAACGAAAGGTACTGACATATTCACGCTATGATTTACCCTTTATCTAACAAAATATTCCAGTACTATTACAACTGTTTGATCGTTTGAGATAATGGATTTTACCAGCAGAAAAATCTTTATGAATAATAGTTCAGTCAATCATCCTCTAGTTACTAAAATAATACGTGGGTTCTAAACAACAGCAAGGCCTCTAATAATAAGGAAATAGCTCAAATCAAAACATCCAACGCCTTTATTTAAACAGGATGAGGTTCATATCTCCATTAAACCCTTTGACAAGATATACCACGTCACCTAACACCACCCTTTGAAAATACGAAGAGTCAAAATAACTCCCTAAATATACCCTTCCACACATAAAACACAGCTTTATATCATAAAGAAGTATTTTTTTAAATGCCTTAAAATGGAAATAGCAGCTACTCACCGGCGAAAGGAGAGCGTCTGCACCGGTGGCTGTGCGGGAAGCAAGTGACGTAATACGACCTTCCGAATGACGAACAGGACGGACGCAAGAACGGAAATCCAAAAATAACTTTGTTCTAGGTCTCAGCCTCTAATTCTTCTTCGATCGCCTTTTCCATTTTCAGTGACGGCGAAGAAGAGGAAGATTTCGACATGTGAGCAAGATGAAGCTTCCATGTCTAAATTCGTCGGTGCTTTGATCCACATTACTTCCTCTATGAAAACATTCCGCATCGCCGGGGACGAATCAAGGGCGAGGGTTCGGCCGCGGCAAAATCGAAACCTCCTTCGTGACAAAGATCATGCTTCT
>NC_051400.1:26250218-26250642 GCF_015228065.2 Penaeus monodon
GGGAAGGAATGGGCAGCCGAGTCCCTTGAGGAGCCAAGCCAACCAGAACAAGAGACGAACATTTAATAATTCAACCTGAAGTAACTACAGAGAAACTAAGTACGCCTACAATACGCCTCTTAAAAGGGTTTAGACTACATATGTCTTCCAACCGTACATGACAGGACATACCTGCTTGTACAAATATATATTTATAATCTCTGCGTGCGTATTTTGATCTGTAAACGTATCCATATTAGAATATCGAAAGTACCCCTAAAAACTGCGTATCTAATATATGGATATCAAATATATCCCTATAAGTTATCCCATCCTGTTATCTGTTATCTCCAGATATGACGTTTTCATTCACAAACCCACGAAACCCCAGCTGATTAGCATGGTAAGTGGCTCTCTTATCAAGCCACACACACACACATATGTG
>NC_051400.1:26251098-26251203 GCF_015228065.2 Penaeus monodon
AAGGATGATAATAAAAACAATAGCATTGATAAACCTCGTGTACACTTAATATTACAGACAAACTTTATTGCAATCACAGTGTACGGAATAACAGAATATAATAGA
>NC_051400.1:26251311-26251549 GCF_015228065.2 Penaeus monodon
TATTGCAATATAACGCTATTCACTTGCAGAATAAGGAGGAAAATATCAGCGATTACATAATTAGTAAAACAGTTAGATAATCTGGTAACCAAGAATAATGTACAGACACTTATCAACCTTTTTATAACGCTTACAGAAGATTAGATCGAGTGATAAGGACTTACCTCTACATTGTAGCAAAGAATATCATTGAAAATTATTCTCTTGCTCTTATTGAAGTAAAGAAAATAGCTGAAAG
>NC_051400.1:26251575-26251701 GCF_015228065.2 Penaeus monodon
GCGTGCCGAGAAATAAGTAAAAAAAAAAAAGCATAGATTCTCCGCATATCGTTTGACCGAAATAAAAGCTGGGTGGTTGCTGGTGATTTCTCAGTAACGCATGCAGACACACCTACACAAGCGTAC
>NC_051400.1:26251824-26252113 GCF_015228065.2 Penaeus monodon
GCGCGCGTGTGTGTGATGTTGACACTGCCTGCAAAGTTTTAGAATATTTTTAGATTATTGATATTACATTACATTTCCCTCTGAAACTTGCACATTTCTTGTAAATGTCTAAAGAGAAATCACTTTATCAATCAAAACAATTAAATAGAAAATATTGGTTTGAATTTTCGCGAAACTTCCTCATTGTTTTTTCGAGGTTGGCAACCGAAGCCTCCTACAAGTACTTCGAAAATACCACCGGCTGCACCTTCGCAACAAGGTGGCAACAAAATCAACGCACCTAGTTTAT
>NC_051400.1:26252333-26252654 GCF_015228065.2 Penaeus monodon
CCCACATCCAAAAATCAAGAAGTGCAGTTAGTATAAGTGCAGGACGCTTGCCTTTGTTTCTGGGTATTCGTCCAACAGGTTTGCCATTCTTGCGAGTTTCTTGGGTTGATCTCCTGGCACCTGGAGCTCGACACGTGAGTTGCTTTCAAGGTCAATGGGGTACCGCCGGTCAAGTTCATACAAAGTCGTCTTTGATTAGTCATTAATATTAACAATGCCCTCTTGGCGCCACTCCCAAGATATCGCCTCTCTGTACCTTTCGTTTTCCTGACTATGGGGAAATATTGCAGCCCTAAACCTAACACACCACACACATATATA
>NC_051400.1:26253867-26254117 GCF_015228065.2 Penaeus monodon
ATAAGCACTGAACTGGACTAAACTAAAACGAATCGCCTGACGCCTCCTCTCCGAAACCATACAGAAAGTACGAATATGATCTCTCCTGCCCTTCACCCACGCACAACATTTGCAAAGTTTGTGCAGCACATCATTGGCAACGAACGCATTGCAGATGTACTTTTCCTCTGCACTTCTTATGAGAAAATTTGGCTCATGCTGCACACCAACATTACTAGCATGTAAACGAGAGAAGTCATGAGGTTAGTTG
>NC_051400.1:26255038-26255705 GCF_015228065.2 Penaeus monodon
CCTCATACTTTCGTTCTTATTACTTTCCCATCATTTACATTATATCAAAAGAAAGTCTTTCGATAACAATGTAATTAACAATGAACCGATTTAACTTCTTTCTTAGCCTTGTTGTCAAGTTGTATTTTGGCGGGACACTCAGGCCAAATTTTTCTTGCTTCATCTTGCAACTGTATACTGGTATGATGTAACAGTGTTTTAAGTAATCAGGTCTGATAAATCTGTTGCTGGATGAAATTAATCTAAATAAGGTTACTTATTTTCGTAGAACAGTGTTACGTGATGTTACTATACAGTTTGCATTTTTTGTTAAAAATCGGGTGTTGATATTTTGATCAGCTTGATTAAAGAAAATAATTGTTTTTGTTTTTTTCCTCAATTTATTTATTTATTTTTCCTTTTAGGTACGGTTTCCTTGTCATTGATAATTAATCGAAATTTCCAGGTTACGTTTTCTGACGACATAATGTGAATCTGACGTCATAGCTGTGATGTTCCCTTGAAGCAATAATTTTCTTTCTTTTTTTTTACACAAGGAAGATCAGAAATGTAAAGTTCTTTCTTTCCTTTTTCGTTTAAAAATAACCTTTTTGACACTCACTTTTGTCAGCTGTTGCACGGAAATTCCAGTTCTATTTTCTGATGAAAGAATATGGATATAGTATGA
>NC_051400.1:26255963-26256434 GCF_015228065.2 Penaeus monodon
ACTGAGGCTTACGCCTCTTGGCTCTCTGCCTCATCTCTCTTTTTCTTTCTCACTCACCTTTTTCGCTACTGACATTTGAACACTATCATAACTATTATTAAAATTTCCTATGTACTCTATACTTTATATGATTACGCTGCTTTTTTATTCACTATGCTCATAGATGATACATGGCAATTCATCACATACAGTTTATACTATATTAGAAGCAATCATCACTTCGACAGTGACTTCGACTTCATTCATCTAAGATAAGTTCTGCCACGCGAAGTCCCTAATCCTCCCTCTCAATCACAGTCAAACAGATAACTAATTACAATCACCAGACCATTATGATATCTGAGGAGAATTTACTGTTGATGACCCGAGGAGCATCTTATCAAGCTACGTAAATAAAGACAAAAAAGTGTGTATCATCTGCGTTGGTCCTCCTGCTCTTAGCTGATCACTAGTATTTATATAAGGCCTCAC
>NC_051400.1:26256524-26256631 GCF_015228065.2 Penaeus monodon
GTATTTGTATCTGATGTATTTAACTTACTTGGATCATCGTTATTATTAGTATTACCAGACGTAGCAGGCACAAAATCATTAACATAAACATTATTATTGTTACCATT
>NC_051400.1:26257913-26258218 GCF_015228065.2 Penaeus monodon
GGGGTTGGGAAAGTTATAATATAATTTTTAAAATTTTATATTTTTATAAAAATAAGATATTATAAAAAAATAATAAATATTATAAATAAATAATTTTTATATTTATAAATAATAATTTATATATATTATATAAAAAATTTAAATTTTTTATAGATATTAAATCATATATTAAAAATATATAAATATTTTAATTATTTATTTTTTTAAATATAATAATTTATATTATATTTTTTTTATATATAATATATAATATATAAAATATATAATTTGGTTTTATATTTTATAAAATATATTTAAAAAAAAAT
>NC_051400.1:26262357-26262708 GCF_015228065.2 Penaeus monodon
GTTTTCCTATGTATGGATAAAAAACAAAAAGTTACTGTGCTCAAGACATTAAGAGAAAAAAAACAAATTAGATCCTATATGTATCTCTTAATGTGAAATAAAACATAACTAGAGCAGTGTGTGTACAAAGATAAAATGAAACACTGCCACAGTAATAAAGGTAACACGATGTATATCGTGTTCATGAATCTGAGTACACTCCCCTTCAGAGGGTGAACAAAAATCTAATTGACTCCCAAGAATCCAAGAATCATGGTTTGCTGTTTCTGGTACTACTGTAGGTAAGTTCCATTTAACTTTTGTTCAAATGTTGTAATAAGTTTTCAAGTCATCAATTAGCTGCATATATGC
>NC_051400.1:26262801-26264178 GCF_015228065.2 Penaeus monodon
AATAATCCAAAGGTAAATTTTCTAAAGCATATTGTAAAATGATACACCAAATATACTTCATAAAATATATTCCACAGGAATAACAGACAATTGCTAGTCCTTAACCAAGACCAATTACACAAAACTTGAAATCCTGATCACCTCATGTTCAAAAATGTTTTCAAGTATTTTATAAGATTTCCTTCTGCAAAGCAGATTAAGACACTAAGATATTGTACCATTTGATTACCTCTCTCAGTCTAACTACACCTTTAAAATGCAATACAATAAGCTAAGCTTAATACCTAACATTTAGGCTTACACTTAGGCAAACTGTTTCCAATCCTGATAGGGTATTTTAGGCAAGCAACTTCTACCAAGATTTCTTTGCATGTAAGAGTGATTTGTTTTCCTTTGTGTTTAACTAAGCCAAAAGGAGAATCTCTTCATGTATATAACACTTTGTGGAAAATCACGAAGCAATATATCTCAATAGATGCTCTTTCCCAAAATGTGCTTTTAGTTTTACCTGCAGGTTATCTACTTCACAGTCATGCATTTGTCTACAGCCTATATAACAGGCTAATGATATATGACACACTGGGACTCTTTAAAGGTAAGTCTAAACCAACTTACTTTACACTGGTATACTATCAAAGAACTTGTAATACATTTCTGCTACAGATTGTTGAAACATTAAAAGGGAGAAAAATATGATTATTAAGAAAAAAAAAAGACAGAAATCTCAAATTCTCGACTGCTTATAAGCATTTCCTATACTATAAAATAAAAAAATATATATGTAGTAGAAAGAAAGGCAATTAAATTAGTAGAAAAATAGAGAAAAAAATATAGACAAGAAACATATTTGCTAATGACACCCTTACCTTCTTTCACATCTATCTTAATTAAGTAAACTTTACAAATCAACTAGTCTTTTCTCTACAAGATATGTCTCACTAGGATGGAAACTTTTACCAAAAAAGAACTTTTTACTTTCTTTCCACCCTTCAAGTTTTTTTTACTTTTTTTAATGGGGTGTGAAGACCTGAAACCTCTTCCTAACATAAAAGGTTTATACATGAACTCCTTTAATTCTTATGGAAATTAAACCAAAAAAGAGAAATTAATTACCCTTTTTTATTTCACTTCTATCTTTTAAACTTTTAAAACTCCCATTAGTTATTCCATGCAATAATCAACATCCTAAAAGGCATGAAACTGTTTTGTTTTTACTTTCTCTGTCATCCTTTGGAAAACATTACAAACTGAACTGAAGTAATTATCTTTTTTTTCCCTTGTAATTCTATACAATGCTAACTCAAACACATTACAAAAAGAAAAAAATAAATGCAACTATCGAAGCTGAACAAAATGACGGCTCTGATGCAACTATAC
>NC_051400.1:26264316-26264554 GCF_015228065.2 Penaeus monodon
AAAAAAAGGGGGGGGGGGGAGGGGGGAAAAAGGAAAGGTGGGGGGAAGGGGGAGGGGGGGAAAGGGGGGGGAAAAAGGGGCAGAAAAAAGGGGGAAGGGGGGAGGGAATAGGGAGGGAGGGAGAAATTGAGGGGGGGGAGGGGAGAGGAAAGGGGAAAAGGGGAAAAAAGAGAGAAGAAGAAGAAAACCCAAAAGAGAAGGGAAAAAAAAAAGGGGGAAAAGGGGGGGAAAAAGGGGG
>NC_051400.1:26264583-26264702 GCF_015228065.2 Penaeus monodon
GGGGGAAAGGGGGGAAAAAAGAGAGGGAAAAAAAGGGGGAAAGGGGGGGGGGAAAAATTTAAAAAACAATAAAAAATGGGGGGGGAAAAAAAAAAAAAAATGGGAGGGGGGGGGGGGGG
>NC_051400.1:26264781-26264854 GCF_015228065.2 Penaeus monodon
GGGGGGGGGGGAAAAAAAAAAGGGGGGGGGGGGGGAAAAAAAAAAGGGGGGGGGGAAAAAAAAAAGGGAAAAA
>NC_051400.1:26265227-26265421 GCF_015228065.2 Penaeus monodon
CCCAAATCCCGACATTTTTATTTTGTATTTTTATACCAAAAAAAAAATTTTTTTTAAAATTAATATCATTATTTCAGGGGGAATCAAATATTTGCAAAGTAAGTAGACAATACCTTCATGAATCTAAATATTCAGCCCGAGTTTTATTGCACCACACTGATATTTGCTATGAAAATATTTTTTATACGATCACC
>NC_051400.1:26265855-26266739 GCF_015228065.2 Penaeus monodon
AAAAAAAGGAAAGGGGAAAAGAAAAAAGGGGAAAGAAAAAAAAAAAAGGGAAAAAAAAAAAGGGAAAAAAAAAAAAAAAAAAAAAAAAAGAAAAAAAAGGGGGGAAAAAAAAAAAGGGGGGGAAAAGAAAAAAAAAAAAAAAAAAAATTTTTTTTTTTAAAAAACTTTAAAATACATTGGAAAATTCTGTATTCAACAAAACATCCTCAATCACTAGTAATATTAAGAAACTTTCAGAAAACAAAAGAGAAATATCAAATACTTTGTCTTTTCCCCTATTCCTAAGCCTGAAAAAAAATATTTAGCAACTAAAATACATTTAAAAACTTTAAAATACAACATCACATAAAAACACTTGACCCATCTTCTTATATGTCAGATAAAAAGGCTCAAAAAAATACTTATGAGTTTAAGTAATTCTGTAAAAAGGCAAAATATATCTTAATTGCAATTATGTAATAATGATACCAAACTATATGTGTGCTACTGCACCATAACTTCATTCTGATTTTTCAACAACTGTCACAATGCATGCAAAGACCTTTAAAAACTCTATAAAAAGAAATAGATACAGAAGCCCAAGCTAAAACTGCTTCAACTGCTACGGAAATGGAGTGCAGCAGAATACACGACACACTAAGATTTACAGATGCAAACATAACTCGGGGGAGGGGTTAAGTTTTATGTGATTAATATACCTTGCAAAGAGTTTGTGCTGTGAAACTTAGGTCACTGATTTACTAAAAACAGCAATTACTTTCAGCTGCTTCTTTCTTATTTAAAAATCAATCATGAAATGCTGATAGGTTGGTTATTCAAGTTTACTACAAAGGGTTTTAAAAGAAATACGGAAAGAAAAAAACGTGTTGAAAATTGAGAAAATA
>NC_051400.1:26266771-26267499 GCF_015228065.2 Penaeus monodon
ACAATATTCTGATACTGCCACAGGCATTAATCATAATCTTTATTATAGAGCAAAGGTGTTTATATGTAATGAATTCAACTTTGCAACAGAAATTCTAATTTTGAAAAAAAATATTATCTAGGCCTAGGCCTAAAGAAAGGCCCTGTTCAAATAATAAAGGTTCAGGTTCAATTACCTTAAGTTAGGAAACTGAGGTCTTATGAAGTAACAATACACACAATATAAGAAAATAAAAGAAATGTTCGAAGCTTATTTTGGGTCACCTTCAAGTACTATGGTTGATTTAAACTTACTAATAACAAGCGATACTTATTAACACCCAAGAGATGCACTGTGCTGTTCCCTGAGGTGTTTTTCCTTCACAAAATACATAAAGGTGTAACTAAATCCATTTCATAACAAGGTCACCAGTGAAAAAAATTCAAGAACTGATGAAATGCCAAAGAACATGAGAAGAGTAGTAATTACCATCTATGATATCTTTTTGTATACTGGGTATGTCCCTGATTATAAACTATTTAAAGCTATATTTTGTATGTCAATTATAGAGTTAAATAGGAAATGTAATAATCAATTTAACAGCAAAGGCTTCTGTACTCATTACCGGTATTACCAAAATATGTAAATTTCATCCAGACATGGATTAGACATGGTTTCACACTTGGGTTGAATAATGTGTTTATATACCACCTTAAACAAAATAAACTGGGTGTGATTTTTGAAGGAAG
>NC_051400.1:26267526-26268012 GCF_015228065.2 Penaeus monodon
CTCTTTGTAATCTTAACAAAATGTGCCACAATCTAATTCAATACTTAGAAAAACTTGATAATCAATGATGTCCATTAAAACAAATAGCTTGACTGTTTAACAACAAGTCATTAAACCCTCATCTTGAATGGTATAATCAATCCTAAAAGTTTGTATACCTCTACAAAATATACAATAAATTTGCTTCCTCTAACCTCTACCACTGGGTCAAAAATAACTTCTAACTCTTTAGCTGCATTTCGTATTTACTTCTTCACATACTTTTCCTTCTCCTTACATCTCGTTTGGGTATATCTACGGCTTTTTAACACTGGGAATGAAGGGAATGAGGAAGAATGGTATGCTGACATGCCTGTCAAAACAATTTGGAAAAAAAAGTATATAGGAATATGAAATCAAGCCTTACCCTCTTATGTCCTTGTTTCAGCATGTCTCATACATCATGGTGTATGTTCTGCTGCATGAACAGCTAACCTTTAATGTGTA
>NC_051400.1:26269179-26269432 GCF_015228065.2 Penaeus monodon
GTATTTTCCAGCATCAACAATGAGATGTTAATAGCAAGAGTCAGGATTGATTATAAAAACAAGTCGGGCAATATAAATATCTAAGATGTAATTGGGGGAAAAAAAAGTCCACAAGATACAAACAGCTTAGTAAATTATTAAGGGTAGAGACATTCGGCACTGAATTACACTTTTGTTATTTACTCTTTTGCTCTCTGAAGCTCCTAACTTTTGGCCTCTTCACTTTCCAAGAATTGGTTCCACTTCTCCAGTC
>NC_051400.1:26269460-26269751 GCF_015228065.2 Penaeus monodon
AATTCTGGGGAGAAAGAGAGAAAATTAAGGTGTGTTTGGACAAAAAGGACAAAAATATCAGCTCATCTTCTGTAGCAACAAGAGGACAACAATAATTTACACAACTATGATTAGAATGCTATGTACATAATTGACATTTTGATATTCCATATTCAAAACTACCTAATCATGTGGCTATAAAAAAAAATTAATATCAAAACATTAAGCAATTACATAACCACATAGTTCTGTAGATCAAAATAGACAAAACATCAAAACTCTTATGCTCTTTAAAAAGTGTAAAAATAAAAT
>NC_051400.1:26270554-26271263 GCF_015228065.2 Penaeus monodon
TCCTACTTGTATTTTGTTCTGCCATCCCATGTTGCGACCTGTAGTGTGCGTCCTTCATACAGACGGTTGTTCAGCGTCGCTACACACATGTCAGCTGCTTCCACTTCTTGAAATACCACTTGCACAACACCGTCAGGATGAAGCTAAAAGATGATATTGGTCAGATACCATAGTTAAGTATATCTCATTGAATTTCTGTCTATGAATGCTTACACACCTACACGCACAAATAATATCTATTCATAAGTGAAAATTTTTAATATTTTCATTAATATAACAAATTCAATCAATTAAAATGTGTATCACAAATTCAAACAGAAACTCAGGATCACACACTGTTCTGCTATAAAAAAGAAGAAAAAAGTCACAACTACTCATTACTTTTGCTAAAGGCAACATAAACTTACATCATACAGCTCTATTTTCCTCACATGACCAAAATTCAAACACTGGTTGCGGATTGCCTCCTTGTGCGTGAGCATTTTCTCTATCACCTTCTCAAACTCCTTGGGGTCAAACACATTCTTTATTATAACAGTGTTTTCATGCTTCTGCCTTTGGCCACGAAGAGGTTCTGGTCTCCAGTCAAACAACCTGTTACAAGCATTTGAAAAGTTTCTTCATTAAGAAAAAACAAATCTAACAAAATAGATCTAAAAGCTCATGAGTATATGTATTTGATATGGATGTATTAACCCAATGCCGCCAA
>NC_051400.1:26271637-26272308 GCF_015228065.2 Penaeus monodon
ATAAAGAAAAACTACTTTAGAGCTAACAGATGTGACAGTAAAAGAAGACAAATAATGGCCACACATAAACATCTGGTAATAACACAGGACTCTAAGAAGGAAGCTGCAACTAAGAATTAGAGGGATAAAGCAACTTCTTTAGTTTAAACCTTTCCCCCATATCCTCGTTTTCTTTTATTCTTTCTCCCTTTTTATCATAATGCTTCCATTCCTAATTAATCCAGTATAAAACCATCTATACATTCCTAAGAAATTATACTGAAGTTATTGCTTTCCATGTACTTAAAAGAATCCAAAGGTTCTAAAGTTTTGTTCATAGTTCACTAACAGCTAAATACAAATTTTCATCTTATAATGACAATGGTAAAGATATAAATATATATTCCCTCTGGCACAGAAAGACAGATAGTCTAGGCAACTTACTTTTGCTGTTGTTTTTGAATCTTTTCAAGATCCTTTTTTTTCTTTTTGGGTGGCCTGAGTTTCGGATTGTATTCACCTTTCTGCTCAAATTTTGCTCGTTCCACTCTGATCATCTTATTTCCAACCTGATATCCATCAAGAATTTGTAGTGCGAGATCCACTGACTCTATCTGTGAGAAGAGAACATAATTCTGTTAAAGTGAAGGGAAAAGATGCATCATTAACCACTTGCCGCTGGGGAAAATGCA
>NC_051400.1:26273021-26273218 GCF_015228065.2 Penaeus monodon
TTGTAATAAATATCTTGAAGGAAAGAGTCACATGGTCATTTCATATGAAAGTTCTACATTTACTCTCACACACACACACTCACCAACATAAAGAAACTAGAGTAAAATATATATTTCTCTTTCTTCTCTATTCTTAACAAATGGAATCTAATATTTTTGAAAATTTTACTTCTTTTCTTAAAGCTTCTTTAGTCACA
>NC_051400.1:26276186-26277296 GCF_015228065.2 Penaeus monodon
GTAGCAATCAATGAGGAAAAACAACTTCAAATACCTTGCCTAACTATTAAGCAAAAAAATAAAGAATTTAATCTGAATGACACAAATACTGCCCAGTCAGCCTTATCTCTTTCAGTAAACACCTAAAGATATCCCAAGATTTGAAGGTCATCAGGGAGATAGATAACATAAGTTGACAAAAACATAGTTCATGCAGTCCTGATCTCATCCTATGCCTCCTTCTCTTAGGATGAGCCATCACCACAGCTGGGCAGGCACTTAATGTCAAAACCATGTAGTCAACTGTAAAAATAGAACTCTAAGAATACCCAGCAGCCAAGTAGCAAAAAATTTCCCCTCCTGTGAGTAAGTGGCAACCGCCTGGGTACGCTTCACATCCTCTGATCTCTTGAGGTCATCTTTTTCTTTTACTTACAACCTACTACACGCGGGAGGCATCATGAATGGAAGTTCTGGATATCTGTTGATCTTGGTCCTGTTTGCTGCATCAGGTAATTATAATTCTTTTAAATGTTTATCCTTTTTGTTTTTTTCCATTTGCCTTTTTCTACTGCAAAAATGTTATATTTAATTTTGGACTGAAATACACTATGGAATTAAACATCAACTGCTGTAGAGAAAAGCATTATCTTTAAATACATCAAGGAATAAAAGGATAGATCTTGCAAAGCAAGCTCAAATTTTATAACTAAGATCAATTCTGCCATTCTAATAGAATGGCAGAATTGTGAAATAACTGAATGTGAAATAAATGAATTAATATCATTGACAGTTTCCTTACATCATTAGACAAAGCAAAAAAAATTCTGCATTTGAAGCAGTGTCACAGAAATGCCCAGAGTAGGGCAGTAAAATTTTTTTCAGTGGGAATACAATTCTTGATCTTTTGCCTTAACCTCAGACCGGATCTATGGTTTGCTTGGGAACCACTCAACTCTTGTATTGCTCTGTACTTAAGACCAATATATGCATACCATATTCCTTCTATTTAACTGGAAATGTATGCAAAATGTATATAAAGCACTGTCCTTAATAAGTTCAGTGTCCTTACTCTGACTGAGACTGGCTCCCATACATATAAATGAAGAAAACATCTTTAATCCACTGGAT
>NC_051400.1:26277926-26279083 GCF_015228065.2 Penaeus monodon
ACCCAATCTGGGTTAATTTTTCTAACACAAAGTAAAGATTATCATATAACAAGTGCTAGCAGGACATACCAGCTTTCCAGACCAGCAATACTTTTTTTTACAATTTCAGCTGGAATATGCCAGGGTCAGGATGCATACCAGCCACAATATCGCTGTCCACCTAATTTCATTCGATTGGGAAACAGCTGTTATTACTTCAGTACTGACATGAATAGCTGGCATAGTGCACACTTTGCCTGTCGTGCTCTCAACAGCCAGCTTGCTGCCCTCGAGACCCAGTGGGAAGACCAAACCCTAAGGAACTATATGAACAAACCACAGTTTGGTAAGCTTGTTTTTCTGTAACCACTTGATTTTATATTTGTAAAATCTAAAAACACATATACACTAAAATATTCAAAATACTATATCTGTAACCACTTGATTTTATGTTTGCAAAATCTAAAAACATATATACACTAAAATATTCAAAATACTATGCAAGTATCATTCAAATTACTTTGTTTCCCTTTTTTGCTCCCAGCACCCCTGAACAGATGGGTTGGTGGCATCTACAACTGGTCTCGCCGTCGGTGGACATGGGGTTCCTCGGCCTCTGACATGTCCTACTCTGGATTCCTGACCCCACAGTTCCCCAGGTCCTCACGATGGCATTGCCTCTTCCTGTCCCCTATCATCCACTACCGCTGGAACCATGACCTATGCACACAGTTCATGCATTACCTCTGCGAAGCCCCGCTCATTAGGATCCCAGACCCCAACGAAATTATTGTGGCTGTAAACACCAACCTCTGAATGGCATTTCAGCACAAATGATTTGTCAGTTTAGCTAGTGAAAAGCAACTTCATGTTTCTTTGTGAAAGAAGAAATGTGTTAGTCATCAACTTTCAAGTAATGCATATTATTCATCTGATATATAAGATTTAATTTAAATGGGAGTTACATGTAACATATCTTTTGTTTAAATGTACTACTATAGTTATGTAGAAGGTAGGTAAGTATATGTGTGATGGGGGGGGGGGGGTGTCAGGTAAGGGTGTGGGTGGATCTGTGAGTGTGTATTAGTGAGACTGAGTGTGAGCATGTGTGCAAGAGTGAAGGTGGTTTTGGGTTTGGCTTTGGATGTGGGTATGGAGTGTAGGAGGGTGAGGGAGTT
>NC_051400.1:26279262-26279905 GCF_015228065.2 Penaeus monodon
AAGTATACGAGCATTCATGTTTGATTAGCTGAGTGAGTATACAAACATGAAGAAAATACATGTATCTGTTAGAATCTATCTATAGTCCCATAAACTTTAACTCACAAAAAGATATACATATGTATATGCAACATCTGTAAATGTAAATAAAATCTAACAACTGTAGTTTGTGCATTATCCTTAGTATACAGAACACACTTAGCTTTATATCCAAAAACTACTGATAATATGAACATTCAATGGAAATTTCAAGGGAGGCAAAACTGGAGAATGTTATATATAAAATATATCAACTCTCTTACAACACATGCAGTGTAAACATTGCTTGGCTAATTTAGAATGATATGTCCACTTATTGTCACACCAGCAATGAAGTTTGCCTTTAACTTGCATAATATTTGAACTGAATGAGCTGTCAATCTGCAATGTCTAACATGCCAATAGCTTCCAGGCTGACAAGATGGCCCTAAGAAACTGTTAAATAAACAATGCAGAAAGTTATCTAAAAGGTTATGTACACAAAAGAATGAACATATTTTTTCCTTATATTCTCATGTAGTCGGATATCACAGAGAATGATGAGAGTTTTACCACTTAACTAACAATTTTTCTTTTCACAAAGCACACATTAAAGAAAAGTCAC
>NC_051400.1:26279980-26280321 GCF_015228065.2 Penaeus monodon
ATCCCACCACAGTAACAGGGAGTGGAAATTGAAAGGAAAATTCAAGATAGCTTCATTTCAAAGCCTTAAAAAAAAAACACTAGGGGGAAAAAAATTAGTATAAGTGTACATATGCATTTATGTGTGTGTGTGGGGGGGGGACTGCTTCTTGAACTCTTCTGCATAGCATCATGCACATCAAAAGGCACAGTAAGCCACAGATAAAACAAAGTCAGATTTGTAAGTCAAAAAATAATAATCTAATACAGAGTTTAGTCAACCTATAAAATGAGTGAGGCCCAATGTGTGGTAAATAATACAAATCATGAAAAAAAAATAAGCAGAAGAAGCTATCATTATGA
>NC_051400.1:26281147-26281378 GCF_015228065.2 Penaeus monodon
TTTGCATGGAAAAGCAAATTAATCCTACATAAAATAACAATGCATGTCTTATATTTCCAAAACATGTGTTCCAACAAAGCTTGCGTGTTCTCTTTCTCATATACAATGCATCCTCTGGTAAGGTTAACACCTTAGAGCCTCCAAGATACATGTAATTCCTTCATATATGTATAGTTATTCACTCAGTTACTCATACATGCATGTGCACTTGCACACAACCCTCACACTTGC
>NC_051400.1:26281688-26282193 GCF_015228065.2 Penaeus monodon
TGGTTACTTACAGCGCTATTTGTATCCTTGGTACACACTTTATATGTTTTTATTATAAGTGGCTAATTCAGACTGGAAACTTAACAAAAATCCATCTGGTGTACCTAAGCAATTTTTGAAGAGACTGTGAAATTTCTATTTTGGCCAATTTGACTCTTATATCTCACCACAAGAATCATCTAGTGTCACCAAACTCAGTGAGCAGAGTCTCTCCAGGCAGCGAATGAGGGTGGAACTCTTATTAGCCGAACTATCATTATTAAAGTAAAAGTACCATTCAAAAAGAAAGGGAATTAAGGGATGGATGCTCAGTTTGCCTCTCTATTCAGTGAGTGGCAATGCATGGCTGTTCTATATTGTGTATGTAAAATGTAAAACTTTAAAAAAACAATACTTCATTACTTAAACCTCGATATAAATATACATCACAGATGCCCAGTTTCTGAAGTCTTTGTCTCATGTTGGAGCCAAGGAATTATCCTAAAAATCTGAATACAGATGAGTT
>NC_051400.1:26282236-26282570 GCF_015228065.2 Penaeus monodon
CATAACCAAAAAGATGGAATATCTCACAAAATATGAAGAACTACTAAGTGACCTATACAAAACACACTGCATTACTTCAACAGTATAAAAGATTTTTAACATGTAATGTGGTGCATTACTAGTAAAGATCAAATGCATATCACTGCATTTCCTTCTATATATGCCATCTTCTAGTAAATATTTTTACTATGGTAGGTAGAACAGCATCTGTACCAACAGGTAGTATTCTCTAGAATTCAAAGATGGCAAGCACTGCAGCCCTGTGCTTATCTGATCCCTACACTGAATTATCTATGTACTGATAAACCAAATTTGTTTAACCCATTGGATCTAG
>NC_051400.1:26282762-26282835 GCF_015228065.2 Penaeus monodon
CACTTCCGAGAGTAAGGACCTGATGCAACTGGTTAATACATGCACGGAAAATTACTTCTTTCACATCAACAAA
>NC_051400.1:26283971-26284194 GCF_015228065.2 Penaeus monodon
GAAACACAACCACACTGAGAACTAATATGTACCCGATAAAATTAAATTTTTACATTATATATATTTCATTGTTAGCACTTCATCTGTTGCCTTTAAAAAACACAATCTATACTCCCATTTTCAGCCATTCCCTAACGTTTACTAAAAATTAGTTTCAAATCTTTCTTGCAACATAATTTGAACCTTCAAACTTATAAAGCAGTCTATTTTTCTTCCTATTGGT
>NC_051400.1:26284242-26284821 GCF_015228065.2 Penaeus monodon
CCAAGTTTCACCATTATCCAGGCAAATACACATTTAAAATGTGCAGCAGAAAATGCATAAACTAACACTAAAACATTCCAAGTGTCTCCCATCCTCTAATGTAAATCTGTCTCACAAGAGGCATTGTACATCACGTTACCATACAAGTTTCACCACTTTAAGGCTATCGGTTCAATGTCCTAGATGGCAAGACCTCTACAGAAGATAACAAGGAGGAGTTTGTAAATCCCCTATACATCCAACTGTGTATTTATCTGCAACAAGGGTACAGTACATACCTTAATATAGGTACAGAGAGCATCCCCTTTGAAGTTCCCATCTCTGTCTCTGTACATCTTGACCTTGTACTTGTTTGACACTACATCTTTTAGAACCATGCCACATTTCTGCATCAGTTCTAAAAATTCTTCCTCTGTTGTCGATTCTGGGAGATTGCTTACGTACACCTTGTTGTTGCGAGCATCATCAATTTCAAACCAGGCTGGAAAGAAAACAGTGATGAAATTTAGTCTACTATGAAACTATCTTGAATGCTAACCTGTAATCTTCATAACTGCTGTGTATTTAAATATATACAAT
>NC_051400.1:26284860-26285075 GCF_015228065.2 Penaeus monodon
TAACACACTATAATAAAAACAGAGGATCTTGAAAAGCTTTAAAATATATATATTACAAATGACTTTGTTTACTATAAAGCAAAAACAAAACTAAAGAAGTCTGTATTTTAAGTAAGGCCTACAAATGAGTTTCAATATTTTCTTGCATATACTTTTACCACAAGATATAAGCATTAAAAAAAACACAAAAAACATGAAAGACTGTCTTACTTGGT
>NC_051400.1:26285161-26285295 GCF_015228065.2 Penaeus monodon
AAATTTCAACGGATTCTCATTCTTTGTGCCATCGGGATTAAACCCGTAAGACAGCTGATAGGTGGCCATGAAGTCTTCATCTAACTGAATGGAGGAGGAAAGAACAATCATATTATCTTTTATGAAAAAAAATA
>NC_051400.1:26287364-26289293 GCF_015228065.2 Penaeus monodon
AAGAAGAAGAAAAGGAAGATTAGGGAAAAGGAAAAAAAGAAAAATAAGCAGAAAAAGAACAAATACAAAAAGAAGAAAGAAGAAAAAAGAAAAGGAAAGAAATGAGAAAGAAATAGAAAAGAGAGAGAAAAAACATGTAACTACATTTCTCAAGATTTTTTTTTTCTTTTATCTTATGCTAAATCATCTCTGCAAAATTACCTTTGGGAACCATGCTCGTCTGTTTACATCCCACTCATACACCATGTTGTCACTTGGGTCACGCTTGGTGTAGGTTACTCCATCATATTCTATGTTGGGATCATTCTTCACCCCTGGAGGAGCCGTGCCATCCCCTTCCTCTTCATCAGAATCTTCAGATTCGGTGTCAAACTCCTCTTCCTCGTCAATGCGCGGCCTCTTCTTCTTGAGTTTCCCCTCATGTACCTGCCACTCATTGGTCTCCTTGTTCAACTTGTACACAACATCTGACGTGTTATCTCTGTAAAAGGTATCATCCCCCTGATAAAAGTACCACTTTGAGTCCTTCTTTTCACTGGCTGAATCAGATTTTGCAGGGGCCTTCTGTGTCCATGGTTTCCATTCATTTTCCTCCCAGTAAAATACATTGCCATGTGGGTCTCTACAAAGATGCATATCATCTGCATAATAGTACGTTCTTCCTTCATCATCTACAGTAACCTGCTGGTCTTGTTTCTCTTCAGAGGCATCCACTGCAACCCACTCGCTTTTATTTGCATCATACATATACCTCTGCCCCGATGAACTGTCTGTGTAATAATACTGCCCATTGATCAGTTCATAGTCATGTGACTCTGAGAAGTCTGGTTGATTCCTTTCCTTCTGATCTGTTCCATTTTCATTTGCTTGAGAATCACATGTTTTATGGTCACTTTTACCTACACTTTCCTCTGAGGTCGGGTGTACAGTGTCCTTGTTATCTGGTGTTTTGTCACTGTGTGTGGTTGACGAAACCTGCTCTGCAGTAGTTGGCTTGCTCTCATCAGCATCTGACATCCTGTCTCAATCTCTCTGTAAAAGTAAGGCATAACATCAATCTCATTCCCAATTCACTTACCAAATATGAATATATAACAATAAAAGAAAATTCAACTTAGCAGTCTCAAAAGCATTTTCAATACATATATAAATCACATATATAATCCTACTCATCCAAATATTCTCTTGAATCAATAGTATCATCATGTGATTACCAACCCTCTCTTTATAAAGGAGGTTCTAGAGAGAATACCTGAGGTAATTGTCATGGTAGACTGGCAATTTCTTTGTAGGAGCAGAGGACTCCCACCAAAAGAGGGTCTGTATCCTATCAGTGATGTGTCATTACTATCAAAAAAGGACAGAGTGATTAGCATTTTTTTTTTCACAAGACAACATAAAGATAACATTGTTAACATGAGTGGAGTCCTACAGACCTGACAGCAGTGCTTCATATGCAAAATAATTAGTCTTATTCTCTTTTGTTATCATGCTAACAAAACACATCCTCACTGTATTAAAATGACACTTCCACTCAAACCAGTGCATAAAACTTAACACTGATAAACATGATAAATGACAGCACATTTTACGACTTTGGTAATACCTTGTAATGACAACACCAGAAATGCCAGACTACAAAGTTTAACATGCATGTGCAGACTCATCTGTCATACCATACTAGCTGTAGTGTGAAATAAAAGGTTATGTTCTATGCACACACATTAATTATAATTACATTCCAGTAATTCTGTCAAAATGCATGGGATACATTCATTATGAACTGCAATTATTATTGGCTGGGTGATTCATCAATAAATCAGCTCATCATTTGGCTCTGGTGCCTGTGATCAGGCAAAATCTGAAGTGACAGAAAGCTGCAGAATGAATGCTAAAGATGATGACAGTTGTTATGATGTTATATATATA
>NC_051400.1:26290162-26291548 GCF_015228065.2 Penaeus monodon
AAGTGATATTTAGAAATATAGTTTGCTTACATATCTTTTACACATTACAGTCTGGCAAAACATAATTTAAATTCCTTATATAATTTAATTATCAATAATCAAATGTTATATCTATGAAACTATACCAAAAATAATTATTTATAACACAATACTCCCGCCTATGTGCTGTCCACTCATAGTAGTCATAGTCTTTGCCAATAAACACAGCAATCCTGTTACCTAGAGAGGGCGTGGAATGTGCTATGGAAACTGAGGTTTAATGGTAAATGTAATATAGAACTAAGTATGTGATATTCATGGGTCAATGCACAAAACTAAGTTCTCACATGATAGCAGACGTGTGCCAAGAATGTTCAGAAGTGAAATTACCAACATTGATCTCCCTATGCCTAGCTAGGCCTGAATGAAGGCCATCCAGGTTGAAGGTTAACATGACACTAAGCTAGCCAGACACTAGAGTAATTCTAACTACTTGCCTTTAGCTTTCACTCTCATATACAAGCTTTTAGCCACAGACAGGGAACACAGCTCTCTAGACATGGTGTGTGGATATACATTTTTATTACTTGTAGTAATACAGTAATTAAGTTCTTTAATTTCTTACAGGAGCTTCTTCAACGTTTCACCTTAAAATTCTATTTATGAAGTATATACATTCCAAAACTATTTGACCAATATCATCGCTGCAGTTGGTCAGCACAGAACAATTACCATAAAGTCACATAATAGTTAGTCTATCAACATATTTATTGGCAATGAAGACGGGAGCCTTATTGTTACCGAAAGAAAATGTCTAATAATCCATATTTTAGGAAAATAAATAACAATAAATGTTACAATGATGCACTAGAAAATATTCCCCAATTCCTCCTCCACAAACTCCATTTTTAATACGGCAGCCTGTCACGTCCAGAAAAGCTGAAAATGGCTAATTACTAACTTCCAACAAGATACAATAGCAATTCTGTGCATACATAATATCATTTGACGTAAATTAATCAAGATACCGACACAAACACACGATTCCCTGCCTCGTCCACATTCAACTGCGAATGAATAATTTTCCGTCGCTTATCAAGCGAATCTGACGTCGGTGTTTCCTGAACATAAAGAAGGAGGCTAATCAGTATTGTAAAAGTATGATACATTTCAGTATTCTTTTTATTCTTTGGCCTTAATATTTTTCTTTTTAATATATAATATATAATTAAAGGCGAAAATGATTATGAATTTTACCAGAAAGAATTTTAAAATTTAACTTACCAGAATAAATATGGATTGTATGAAATTCTTAGAAAACGAACATAAACAATAGTGGATTACGGAGTTATTGACTTGTCTCCTGCCCCAAGTAGTTATATGCTGACAAACACTGTCCTTTAAAGC
>NC_051400.1:26291583-26291727 GCF_015228065.2 Penaeus monodon
TTCTTCCGAAAACACATTTAAAATAATTCCGGCTGAATGAACAAGTTCTTTTCCTTTATATACCTCCCAGTTTAAAGTCATATTTTGTAGAATTACTGATGTATTTAGCTATAAAAAGCTAACTTTGAAGGAGAAGGATTTTTT
>NC_051400.1:26292597-26293236 GCF_015228065.2 Penaeus monodon
AAATGCATCAACATCACCACTACAGCCACAAAATGCATCAACATCACCACCACAGCCACCAAATGCACCAACATCACCACCACAGCCACCAAATGCATCAACATCACCACCAAAAGCCACCAAATGCATCAAAATCACCACCACAGCCACCAAATGCATCAACATCACCACCACAGCCACCAAATCAACACACCACCACAGCCACCAAATCACAACCACCACACAAACACACACACCCCAACAACCAACACACACAGCACAAATCACACAACACACCAACCACCAAATGCACCACAACACACACCACCACACACACCAACCCACAGCACCAACACAACACACACACCACACACACACAACACCACCAAACATCACAACACAACACAGCCACCAAATCACAAACACCACACACACCACAAGCACACACAACCACACACACCACAAACACAACACACCAACCAACACCAACCACAAACCACAAATGCACAACACCACACAACACACAACACACACAAAACAAAGCACAACATCACAACACAACACAACACACCACACAGCCACCAAACACAACACACACCAAAGCCACCAAACATCAACACCACACCACACGCCACCAAACAACACACACACGCACAAACA
>NC_051400.1:26294227-26294651 GCF_015228065.2 Penaeus monodon
TAGTGCGTCAACATAATTATTTCGAATTTAGGGCCTCAGAATATTGGACTTTCTATGAGACGGTTTGTTAAAATTAAACTAAGTCCATATTCATGAAGAGGAAGAAGACCATTTGTAACGCGGCTGACATCTTGGGTTGGATACCTCCCTGAAAACAGACATATTTAAAAACGCTTAAGAACTTACAAAAAATGTGAAATAAGCAAGATATATGTTTCAAAGGTGTCGACGAACTGATCAACGTAAACGCAGTCAGTCAATTAATATACGTTGAACCATGTTGCGAAGCTTCTCACAACACAAATAGGTATAAACATAATTCAATCATTCATAATTCCTCCCTTATCCCTCTTTTTCTTCCTCCCTCTCTCTTATTCCTAACCCTCTCTCTCCTTTTTCTTCATTCCCCTCCGCCTCCGCCGGG
>NC_051400.1:26294846-26295702 GCF_015228065.2 Penaeus monodon
GCATTTCACTTTTTTTTCTCTCTTTTTAACTTTCATCAGACAGTTTGTCCTACTATAGTTCTTCAATTCAATTAAATTCAATAAGGGCTTTGAAGTTTTAATTAACCTTTCTCACTGGGCGCACATGTGCTGTATCTCATAAAAGAATAGAAGGAAAAACAATATTATATTTTCATATAGTAATCTAGAAAATATACATCCATGTTATTTTATCATTTTTATACTCGCAGTTATATACGTCTAATGTCTATGTTTTTTCTTGTAATCTCTATCATTATCTCAACATTAATAATAACATTCAGGGATGTTTCTATTTATTCTCCTCCAGAGAATAACATTTGTTCTGTATGAATTTTATGATATCAAAAAGGCGTAGGAGAAACCACACCTGTTTGTAATTTTAAGTGTACGTTAAAATAACATGTCTGCAAAATTAATGGGTGGTCATAAATTACCATGATAGATACACCTGGTAGCAGCTTCTTATTTATTTGAGTAATATGTTTGATTTCTATTGAATTTTGTTTATATCTATTTGTGTTGTGAGAAGCTTCGCAACATGGTTCAACGTATATTAGTTGATTGCGTTTACGTTGATCAATTCGTCGACACCTTTGAGACATATATCTTGCTTATTTCACATTTTTGTAAGTTCTTAATGTTTTTAAATATGTCTGTTTTCAGGGAGGTATCCAACCCAAGATGTCAGCAGCGTTACAAAGGTCGTCTTCCTCTTCATGAATATGGACAAACCATCTCATAGAAAGTCCAATATTCTGAGACTAAATTCGATATAATTATGTACTGGTTAATGAAAAACAGGTGCTCTACCTCCCTCTCTTTATATGTGTGTGTG
>NC_051400.1:26296855-26297075 GCF_015228065.2 Penaeus monodon
CAGTTCACTCAGGCAATCTGAACTGGAAAATGAAAATCTGTCTGATCGAAATCCAATACAAGGTCTATATCCATGTACGTGCAGGAAGCCGCTTGTAACATATGCTGTCGCCCCTGGAATGAAGTGAGTGAATTGAGTTGTGCATTTTATTGAACGAATCGGAAATGCCTACGACGAAGGGAAAATATTCGGCTTTGGATGGTACTTAAGAATTCTCGGA
>NC_051400.1:26297906-26298031 GCF_015228065.2 Penaeus monodon
ATTGTACTTCATGCCACCCATGTATAAGTCACTGCCCCTTTTGGCCACGCCACTGGCTGGTATACCCCAGGATGGGTATTTATAAGAATGCCGAGCGGCATACCGAGAACAATGTCTCCCGCGCC
>NC_051400.1:26298386-26298530 GCF_015228065.2 Penaeus monodon
ACAACCATTGTGTTATATTTGAAACGTATGTAATCACGCGTCTCTGTTTAGGCGCGGGAGATTGTTCTCAGTATGCCACTCTGCATTCTTATAAATACCCATCCTGGGGTATACCAGCCAGTGGCGTGGCCAAAAGGGGCAGTG
>NC_051400.1:26299061-26299217 GCF_015228065.2 Penaeus monodon
AATTGGGTTGGCTTTCCATATCCCTGGTGGTGTCTCAGCCGCCCCCCCCCTTCCCTTAACCAAACTGTTGCTGCCTAAATGTACCCAGAAATTTAGACATAAAAAAAGATTAGAAATCAAAATCTGAATTGATATGTGGGGGGGGGGGTGATTAAT
>NC_051400.1:26299803-26300060 GCF_015228065.2 Penaeus monodon
TACCGTACATACAAAATACAGCACACGAAAAATGAGTAACAAGCGTAAAAATAATGAGCAAAGAACCAAACTCCGCGTAAGCTCGGTATCCCACTGCCATAGCAACGAAGAATCGAAAATAAAGTGAGTGAGAGAGAGACAAAAAACGCGTGAATATTGTCTCCTCCCTCGCTCTGAAAATTCGGTTCAGCGACAAAAGGCTTCTTAAGTGAGAGCCATTATGTTGGCGTATATCTATTTCATTTTATGTATCTAAT
>NC_051400.1:26300522-26300964 GCF_015228065.2 Penaeus monodon
GAGGGTAAGATGTCGTGTCGTTTTCCTTTTATTGATAATGTACAGGACTAACTACATATTTGATAAAACATTTAACCATTTTTTCTCGTTATTAGAGAAAAAATGACTGTATTAAACCATTCAAATATAGGCCTACATAACGCTATAGAAAAACGTCAGAAACTACCCCCTTTTTCATTTATACAGAAGTACTCTATATAAAAAATTGTCAATATCTCAACCATTACAGTTCTGTATACGGTGCCATGACTGTCAGTTTCGCGTGAGATGTGGCTGTGGCATCTTGGTGACTCACACACAGAAACACCGCGAGATTATTTTCATCTATGGTCGCATCCGAAGCCTTTGTCTCACTTAAACTTGCCCGTCCTGTATAATTTAGATTCGCGTGTATGGCAAACAGTACTCTCACTTTGTCGCGTCCCTTGGTTTTACATGTTCT
>NC_051400.1:26301963-26302488 GCF_015228065.2 Penaeus monodon
TATGAAAAACACCTGCTATTTCTCTCACAAGCAATTGTGTGTGGGAACAACATCACCAGGTTTCTGAAAGGGTTTACTCAGTATTAAAGAAAGAAAGAAAAAATGCTAGCTACTTTGCTTCGATAGTTCAAGGAAGTTCATCCAACTACTTTTTTTTCAGACCATTCAATATTCCAACTCAAGTTCAAGTTGGATTTCGTCGGTCTTTCCGTCTCCCAGAGCATTGGTTTTGTTTATCATCCCTTAATAACAGAATTCCATATTTCCTTCATTAAAATATGCCTAACGTCTTGGAGCGTTAATTTTCAAACTTCTGTGTTTTTTCACTTGCACTCCTAAATGTTTTCTTTTTTCTGTCAGGTTATTGATAACGTACAAGTTTACGAAAGATGTGACACAGGGCACTGACGTCATTGTATTTCATTTTTCTTCATCTTTTTAGAAGTGATGATTCGTATGTCAGTTTTGTTTTCTAACTATCGTTTCCGTCTCTGATCATTATCAATCGTTTAATTAAAAAATAAA
>NC_051400.1:26303086-26303205 GCF_015228065.2 Penaeus monodon
AAATGAGGTATGTGTCAAATTCATAACACGATGATTAAAAAATTATACAAAACAAATTTCAAATAAACTTTATTTAAGACCCATTACAACATATAATGATTATACAAAAAAAAAAAAAA
>NC_051400.1:26303294-26303449 GCF_015228065.2 Penaeus monodon
ATCGCCATTTGACTTCTAAATTGTTATAGTATAGGTAACGTACACGATACAATGTTTTCGTCGTTTTTTTATGTTACTTTATATGTAATTTTCTCTTTTTAGTATGTAGGAAGATTCCACAGCTATAGAGCTCTTCGTCTGCCCCCCCCCCCCCC
>NC_051400.1:26303665-26304453 GCF_015228065.2 Penaeus monodon
CGAGACTGTAAAACCGTGATTGGAAACGCTCAGTTCTAAGACAATCACAAAAGATGTTAACACCATTTCTCCCACTTTTCCAATCACTTTCCGACCCCATATTGAGTGATCTCCTTTTTGCTGCCTCCGTGTTGGTTTTGCCTTCCATGCTGTAATGGATGACTGTAAATTTCTTCAACCCATCTTATTTCTATCTTCTACTTGTTGGTGTGACCTCTTTCCATTCCTTGTCCTCTGTTTTCTTCCCTCCCGTTTCCTATTCCTTTGTTTTCTGTTCTTATTTATTTTGACAGCCGTAAGCAGAATATATAAGTGAGAGCGAATTATTCCACATAGTTCTGATGCAGCATCCATAATTTTCATCAGAATGTTGTGTACTTTTGATCAAGAATGTAACATTCATTCTCAATCGTGTCGTTTCCACCATTTCTTTCGTGTTAGATTTCCTGTATTCAGTTTATGTTTCATCTTCTATTTTTTCATCAACTTCTCTCCCAAAGTGGTCCTTTTTCTCCGTCTTCCGTCGCCTTGTCCTCGACCATGGACACTGCTGCGAAAAAAGTGTCAATTACACAAATCTATAATATTATCCATGCATTTGTTTAAGCTTATTTCATTTGGCTTGTTCTGCTAATTGCTGTCATCTATGGTGGTCTTGTGCGGTATTCTTTTTCTTCTATAGACTTTGGCTAATATCATCTATGGCCTGTAGACGCGTATAATACACATTAAGGATGCAGAGTGTGTTTGAAATATACATTACGACTTTTTTATATTCCTTTTTTATA
>NC_051400.1:26304704-26304922 GCF_015228065.2 Penaeus monodon
GAACGAAACAAAACAACTGCTGCATTAAAATTTTCACTCATGGCCTAACGTCATGCCTACTGCATTCCTTAATCCCATGTGATAGCAAGCAGGTGTTCGCAGCACAGAGATAACGCCCTGACGACTGAAAAAAATCAACTTGTGTGTTTTCCAAAAACCGAAAATTTACGTAGTTAAAGTATATTAAACGTTAAATACAAATGAAAATATTAGCGAGG
>NC_051400.1:26305350-26306749 GCF_015228065.2 Penaeus monodon
TGGCATCAAAGGGAAGAATTAAAAATCATATCATATGATAAATATCGGTGAAAAATAGAACGAGAGAGCGGTACTGTGTGAATACTGCAGGTGGCACCCTTGCTATGTTGACAATGGTCTGAGACTTTCGTGAGTGTATATATACTTCTAATGGTTACCTGTGGTTCCATAATTGTCTCAGAATGAAGCCTTGGATCTTTGTACTACTGTCAGGTATGTTTTATGTATAGTTGTATAAGTAAAGAAGTAGTATTATCATAGTTCACTTCCTGTAGAATGTGGGTATATATCGGTCATTGATTAACAATTTCGGAATAGCATGATAAATGTATCATTATTATGCGGTATATTATATATTGTCATTATCAGTTGTAAGGAAATCGAGTGCGTTGTTCATGCAAAACTGCTTGCAACTGGTACATTTGTTCCATAGTACCAAATAAATAAACACTAGATAAAAATCAACAAGTAAACAAATATATAGGCGTAAAACTCGAAAATAAATGTAATCATCACGAAAAAACAGAATTTACCCATCATCAAACTGCAATATAAAACAGTTACAAACATAAACGCTTTCTCAACAACACTGACTACTGAATACGAAATCCATCCACCGTAAAAATGCCATACGTAATAAATTCAGTGCGTAATATTTTCCCTTCAGGTGGCTTGTGCGCCGCCTCGCCGTCGGAAGCTGTTCTGCCCCAGCATGGAATCAGTAAGTATTAGCTAAGATTTCTTTCTACGACTTTCATCAATGATGCGCTATATGTCGTATGTTACTGTTGTATTTTATCATTCGTTGTGTTTTAATGCTGTATGTCATAATTCGTTGTGCATTATTGTTTTGTTTCGTAAGTTGCAGTTTATAGCATGTATCGTATTTTATTAGATTTATTTTGCTTATTATACTGTATATTGTTTGTGCAGTGGCTTAGATATTGTGTGCGAAATGAAAATCAAAATGGAATTCTTATATTGTTTGACATGTTAGTTAACGAAGCATTTATTATTTTCTTTTATATATTTCCTTTTATTAAATTTGATAACTTGTGTAATTACAGTATACCTGTGCAAAATATTAAGCAATTTAATTTGGTATAGAACATAATTATCGAGAAAGTAAACATGAAGATATGAGGTTCAGACATGGGGACCTTAAGACGTAACATCAAGATATATGAGAATTACTTGTGACATGAGTGTCGTATTTAGGACGTGAGGACTGTACATAAACCATGAGGATCTTTCTTAAGACATGAGAATAGTCGATCGTACGCAAGACATGGGGATCGACCTTTAGACATGAAGATCGACTCGTTTGATTGCCCCCCTCCCCTCAAGGTCTGGCTCCCCCTTCCCCCTCACTAAGGCCACAACCTCAGGGTTTTCCCCG
>NC_051400.1:26306806-26307603 GCF_015228065.2 Penaeus monodon
AAAAAATCCTCGGTCGGGATCCTGCGCTTCACTCGACCTTTGGACGTGTGGATCGATCTTTGGACATGAAGATCGAGCTTTAGACATGATCGACTTTAAACATGAGAATTGGCTATAGACATGATAACAGGCTTTTAAATATGATAATCGGCTTTAGACATAAGGATCGAATTCGGGATGTAAAGATTGTACTTATGGCATAAGAATATTTGTAACATGAAAACAATATTCGAAACAAGGGCCATCTTTAAGACGTTATTAAGGCGACTGAAACTGAAAAGAAAAGAAGTGAAAATTGAGAAATTTAGTTTATTTTCTCGAAGGATATGGAAAACATGGATTGTATAATATATGTGATATAAATTTGTGATTATAACTAAATGTAAGTCTCTACATATGTGCTTGATTGTTTTTTAATCTAAATGAGTAACAAATAAGGGGAAGAAATAAGGTATAGAGGCAGTATCAAAACTTTTTATATAGATGGAGTATATATACATATTTCAATTTAAAAAATACTTCCTTATAACCGTTTGTGTCAAAAAATACATTTGCGTCATCACACCTTTCTCCAACCCAGAGTGCCCGCCGCCCTCCGAGGACTTGGACGGGCACTGCATCCTGGTTGATATGGTCCACATGGGTGTCTGGCATGACATGAGGGCAGCCTGTCAAGAGCAAGGCGGCGATATGGCAAAGGTGCACGACCCCAACTTCATGACAACCCTCGTCGACCATATCCAGTGTCTAGGTGAGTTTGCACTGATGGATGCATGGGGTTAAGGTGTAGTTGTTAA
>NC_051400.1:26307773-26308954 GCF_015228065.2 Penaeus monodon
TTGACACAAGCCGTTGTGTGAAGGGCGATATTCCCTCCGGCAGACACAGCGTATCCGCCAATAATTCCACTCTACTCCCATTCCTTTCACTTTCCTCCCCCGCAATTAAAACCTGCCGCCCCTTCTCTCCCGCAAACTCACCCTGTCTTCCCACCTCAGGGTACAACGAGGAATTCTACTGGCTGGGCGGGACGGACGAGGAGAAGGAGGGCCACTGGAAATGGGTAGACGGCACCGACATCCGCATGGGCTTCCCCCTCTGGTTCCACTGTGAGGAAGTGGTGGAACCTAATTCAGGGACCCGCGCCAACTGCCTCGTCTCGGCTAAAAACGCTTACTTCTATTTGCGAGACCAGAACTGCATCAACTACTACCATCCCATTTGCGAGTTCCCTCCTGAAGGAGCGGTTACCTCGACGACCACCCCTGCGACGGCCACCACGACAACTACTGAAACCTTGACATCGACACTTTCCAGCCATACAACATACACTCCACCTTCAGTTGAAAAATGAGTAATCTACCATTTTTATCGGTTTCTAAAAGCCAAGTTAAAAAGTAATTCTTACTACATATCAAGACAGTTTCCCCTTTCCTGATCATCTAAATATTTCTCTGTGTTTTTGCTGTGTTTTTGCCTAAAAAATACATCACATTAAGCCAACGTTCTTTTCTGGTCAATATTACATATAATTATTCGTTCTACATCTTTTATCTTTTCAAATTCCTACATAATTTTCGATGATAAAAATTATTCACTTAAACGACGATGTGACAAATGCGCAGGGAATTAGCATCCCAAACTTATCCCAATTTTTTGTTTTCATATTAATCGAATGCCTGTGATGTTCCGCAAGCCATTACCATACACCTGGGGAATACGATTCGCATCACATCCATCTTCATAAAAAAATCGCACAAAGTCACAAGCTGAAAATGACTCGCTGATTACCTTAGCCCAAAGCACAACCAGGAAACACAAACATTAACAGAATTCCAAGCGCGAGAGCCGGGGACCGAAAAGCAACCCGGATTTAAATGTACTGTGGGGGGTGGAGGGAGGCGGGGGGATCGTCCGGCTCGGGAGCAGCGCCAAGTATCTCCTTGGGACTCGTGGAGAGGGGGGGGGAGTCATCGCGCTCACTAACGGTGTTCTATTCGCATGCGTAAATTATTTTACA
>NC_051400.1:26309715-26309976 GCF_015228065.2 Penaeus monodon
AGAAGGCAGGTTTTAAAAATGTGTACGCACAACCAGACAGCCTTGGGAGTTTATATACTGATAAGATAATATTGTACTTAAGAATATACCCGTACCTTAACGATATACAGTATATGATAAAATGATATATCTTTAACATGGTAATATAAGATACTCTGACGATGTGCCTCCGCATATCTAGTATACAATAGCATCATCATATTGCGGATAACCCATCTTTCTGAACAGCAGGGGCATATTATGAGAGGAACATCCGGTAGG
>NC_051400.1:26310104-26312603 GCF_015228065.2 Penaeus monodon
ATAAACACGGAGACTCGACACAGGAGTAGGAGCGAAATGCTGTAAAGAAATGCTTCTTAACCTTTTTACTATCACGCCCCTTCCAGGAATCGGTTCTTCAAGTCCCCTTTACATCTGTAGAAATTCCCTCACAATTTTGACCATTGAAAGCAAACTGTATTCACAACGGCCACAAGCCATACAGAGCAACACACGCGTGCTCACGATACACCACTGACTTTATGGCTGCTTACTATTTTTAGGCGCATATAGCAACCGAGGTAGAGCATACCCCAGTAGCCTGAACTGCAGAAATGTGAACGAGAAAAAGACTACCAAGGGCATGTGTGGAACGAATTCGCCCCCCGACCCCACCTGGATTTCGAGGGGGTCAAGAAAGAAGCGTAGGCCTACATAGACTATTTAACACGAAGGTCAGTAAAGGTGTTACTTTTACACTTGTTTTTTCTCCTCAATATTAACCCATATTTTCGATGAGAGGATAGCAAACATAACTAGAGTAAACAATCATTTTTCCACAACGCCCCTCCCCCCCTAGAAATTACATTACGCCTCCCTGTTTAAGTATAACGGCAGCAATCACACAATAACATGGTATAATGATATATTCTTAATATAGAAATAAGATAAGAGTACACTAATGGTATAGCACACTGTGATATACCTGTGCATTAACATCCAAACCAAATGCCTGAGGATGTTTCTCCAAATACCATCATAGCCCTCAGAATAACCTACACTCCTGCTCAGTTATTTATGTGCGCATGGAAGCTACAATGCTTACTTTTTTGTGTGTAGTCAATAAATCCATAAATAGCGAGTGGTGATACACGATTCTTTACTAAGATCAAACGGACAATTGCTTTCCTTTAAAATTAATATCCACCCACCAACAGGACAAGCCATGGGTCAAAGTTCTCATTATATAACAAGACCAGTAGCTTATTCAACGCAAAACATGCTGTGGCCTCATTAGAAACATAACTGGGCAAAAGAAAAAATGCATTTATCTCTCTCAAATTTAGCGAAATGCTCAACAAAGCCCATGACCGCTGTTAACTCCATCAAACAACCACTTTGTAACAAATACATAAACAAGTTACTATTTTCCCTCACACTCCAAACGACCAAAGGACCTGCATACCTAACCCCCACCCCTCCCTCTGCCTTCTCGCTCCCTCCAAGCAATAGTAAATAACTACAGGATGAAACATTTTAAGAGAGAACCGCATAATGTTAATTTGTCCCGGGCAATTACAGCCCCCCCCCCCCCAGGGCTGTTACGGGAGGTCATCTTCGGGTTTCCCCTTTGTGACAGCTTTAAGTAACTCCATCACTCGATGGAGTTCCAATCCCTTGAAGTAAATCTTGAGAGTAAACCTTGGAGGCAAATTTTGGAAGTAAATTTTGGGAGTGAATCTTTGAAGTAAAGCTGTACAGTTCCGATCCCCAAAAGCAATCCCATCCATTTTCCTCGGCAACCTCAGATCCATCTGGCCAACGCTTCATGCCACACGCCGTTTGGTCACGTGACCGGCGCTCCATGCCACGCCTCTTGGTCAAGTGACTGGTGCTCCATGCCACACACCATTTGGTCATGTGACCGACGCTCCATGACACGCCTCTTGGTCACACAACCGGCGCTCCATGCCACGCCTCTTGGTCACGTGACCGACGTTCCCACCCTGACCGCCATTGCTTTCGCTTCCTCCCACCACGGACGCTATACGGAACCAGAATCTGACTCATACCTTTACAGAGAACACATGACTTGCTCCTTCCTTCAGATTATTGATGGGTTGAGATTTTAAAGATATTACGAGTACAAGAAAATCTGTTATAAAATATTAGTAAAACAAAACTTCATATTTATCCATCCCCCCAACCCACTCCTTACGGCGGTCCTATCCTTGGGAAAAAATCAAAAACTAATTGCTTATGAACTAAAGAAGTCTTTTTTCATCGTAAGCAATAAGATCGTCAATTTGAAACACCAAAGGAAGCTCCGCCATCCACCAGAGAAAGCTCCGTCACCATCGACATCTGGAAGGCGTGGGGTCTCACCAAACTCACCAATCGCAGTCAAAGACAATTATTTCCCTGGGGTTTCGCGAAGGCTGGGGGAAGTGAATCGCTCTTTAACTAGTCCCAAAGAGTTCGAACAGCCAACCAAATCTCTAACGAAGCCTACTTAATTGGGTTGTCGTGAGATCATTGTTATTCCTAAAAATGGGTTAATGAGAATATCTAAACGACGACTATATAGGGCAAAGTAACAACGCCTCGATACAATTTTTTTCTCTAAAATGGAATGTTTCAATGCCCAGAATGCAAATAAAATACATTAAAAGTCAAATTTAGTAATTTAGTCGGATGTGATCGAAACTTGAATGTACATCCAACACATCTACGGTGAACCTACGGGGGAAGTGGTTGTCAGTGGAGAGCTGCTGATAATAGTCAATTTATACTACAAAAAAAAATAGAGACAAAAAAGAA
>NC_051400.1:26312876-26312947 GCF_015228065.2 Penaeus monodon
GCTCTACCGCCCTCTCTCACTCCCAAATCCTTAAAATACACTTCTCCCTCCCACTCTAAGCCCTGCATTTG
>NC_051400.1:26313105-26313417 GCF_015228065.2 Penaeus monodon
ATCTCCCTGTTTTCTTCAAGGTACCCCATCCATTTCTTCCCCAATTTTTTCTCTTTAAGCTTTCCCCTCCCTTTCTCCACCATCCTCCTTTCTTTTCTCCTTCCTCTCCCTTTCTCCATCTTCCCCCTTTCTTTTCTTTAGCATCTCCCTTGCTTCTCCCTCTTCTCCTCCTACCTTCCTTCTTAAACCTCCTCGGATAGTCGTGTAAAATAATAAATATGCAGAAACTAACAGCCTACCTACTTCAGGGCTGTGAACTTGCTCCGCAATATTATGATGACTAGGTTGTAATCTGTGAATGCACGGACGGAA
>NC_051400.1:26313644-26313942 GCF_015228065.2 Penaeus monodon
GCAGGTGTGACTTGTGAACAAACGGACGAAACACGAGCAAAACAATAATAGATATTATCATTATTACCATCACATCTCACAACCACACCCTCTTGCTTGTGACTAGGTTTGAAAAAACGTTACAGCTCGATACAAGCAGAGAGCTTCTCACAAAATAAGCAACGTCTGCCCAGGATCAAATAATGGAAGATTGCCTATTGGACATTTCCTGCAGGTGTGAGTTCTATTGTAGAGGTGGAAATGAAGTAAAATTGACGAGAAAGCGAGATGGAGGGAGGGAAGGAGGAAGGGATGGAGG
>NC_051400.1:26314176-26314743 GCF_015228065.2 Penaeus monodon
TTCGTCAGACTGACAAACACTTATGATTCATGGTTCCTTGAGCGAAGAACATCTGTGTTCATACAACAGTATGCAACATGAAAACACGTTTCATAAAAAAAAAAATCATATTATATACGATTTTTTTCTTCGTTTACCTAATTACTTGTGAATCTAAAGACAAACAGTTAATTTGTTACCTCGAAAACATGAATCAGCTGAATTTATATTAAGGATGCTGATAAGATAGACGGTTCTGAGACAGATAACATCTTCAGTGTGCAACATTCGTAAGTGAGATGCATGGATTTCTCATTAAAGTATATGTAACTGAATGTAATGCCAATATAAATTAAATCTAGTCCAATATCTATAAACAGATAAATAGGTGCATTCGTCCAAACTGGCACATTGCTCTATTTGGTACTATAAGGAATTATATCTAAAGATGTTATATTTTGTTAGTTGATGGTTAGTGTATTTAAGTTTTTGCCGAGTGAAAGGCGACATAAGTGACTGTTTCATCGTCAGCTGATTCACTTTTTCACCTAAAAACTTTTCTGACTCTCACTCTGACTTCCCTTTCCT
>NC_051400.1:26314765-26314873 GCF_015228065.2 Penaeus monodon
GGGGGGGGGGGGTAAGTATATAAGTGCTTAATGAATAGACAGATGAGGGCATGGTGTATACTGATACGCAAGGTTTATTCATTGTATAAGAAACAAAGCTGAAAAAAA
>NC_051400.1:26315122-26315447 GCF_015228065.2 Penaeus monodon
CAGGCATTTTTTGCAAGGCTTATAGATTAAACTTTTCAAACAAAATTAACTCCTCCTCTCCTCCGTTCTCCAGTTACCTTGCATGCATTTTCAGCTGACACATGTGTTTATCATCGTCTGTCGACACTGCTTAGTCAAACCTTTAGTGTGTGTATTAGACTGCGTGTGTGTTTTTACTTTTTTTTTTTTTAAGAATTAACGAATTGCACATATGTTGGTGTGTGTGGCTGTAGGTGGTTGGTTATCTATGAAAATACGCTTATGCATGCAATGTTTGTACATGAGCATGAAAACGCATGTGGGAGTCTGTGTATGTGTGTTTTTA
>NC_051400.1:26315748-26316068 GCF_015228065.2 Penaeus monodon
CCACACGTTTATGGGGCACAATCGCGTGGATACGTGAGTCCATCTGTATATTCATACATACATCCACGGTGTAGTAAATCCACCTGCGACAGGGACGTGGCTCCAGCGAACCCCAGCGCTCGCCGTCCGGAAGGGCCGGCGAGAGGCGACGGCGGCCGCGTGAGTTTCTGCTCGTAATGGGAATACTCGGCGGCGCTCGCGGCAGGAGGTCAGGCGGCCTCCGAAATAACCTTGGGGAGACCGTGCGGCCTCCTCGGCGGTCGCCCGAGGATCGAGACTCTTTTGTCGCTTGCAACTTTTGAGATGAGGTTCTGATTTTT
>NC_051400.1:26316668-26318010 GCF_015228065.2 Penaeus monodon
GTAAAACACTCTAGTTATTACGGTTTTTCTATAGTGATCACATGTTAACTGGACTTAAATTCCATTATAATGTATTATAGGCCTACATTTCCATGGTAATAATACTCTCATCATGGTGTCAGTACTATCATTAGTAACAATATTTCGATTGTTTCAATTATACCTTAACTTTAACTAGTTATAGTACCAATACTCCAAGAGTTATTTCAGCAGTGCATTTTTAACCAATAACTTAATATAATAAGAAAATGAAAAGAAATTTATAAAGTTGCGAACGCTCCCAGCGCCACCTGGACGGACGTTAGTGAACTACGACGTAAACACGAGAAACACGTATTGTATGGACGAAGGATGTAGTTTTCCCTCAGGAACGTCTGTTTAAAGTGAGTTTTAGTTCTTGGTGGAGTGAATGATGAGTAGATTGGATTCTTCAGATAAGGGAGAAGACAGGTGAGTAACGAGAGGAGAGTGAAATATGTCGGTATAAGTGGTGGAGATTGTGGGTTTTGGTCTACGAGAGAAGTGATGTAGGCCAGGTTATTCGAGTGATTGGGGTTGAGTTTTATCCCGTTTTAAACCATTTCCTGTCATTGGACGTATATATATATTTTTTCTTTTGTGAGTGATATTTTAGGTGTGGGTGAGTTACAGGTTTTTGTTTTCCGGCCAGGTAAGCTGTTTACCTGATTACTTCGTGTATTATTAAGTATGAAATGTAGGCCTATCACAAGATTCAAAGCAGCTGTGTGAAGCTGGTCTGCTTTAATGCATAATTGTTTTAGCTCAGGCTGTTCTAGTTTAGGTATTATTGATATAGGTAATTTGGATATTTGTTATTTTAGTAACTTTTTTTTGTATTTTGTCCAGTGTGCATATGTCTTAAGACCAACAATATCCATATGCCATCCCTTAGGCATCAAATAGATTGCAAATGAGCAGTAAGAACAGTAGAGATACAATAAAATACAATAGAAAAGGTAATTTACAGGAAATACAATAGAAAAGGTAATTTACAGGATAGTAACTTGACTTGAATGTAGTGCACAAGACAGAACACAGGTACAAGGGCATTCAAGTGATCCAAATAAGATTGTAAGAGATCCCATTGTATAAGAGAGCCTATCGGATTTGCAATAGATTGGTTATTGATTTGTAGCATACTCTAGAGTGGAAAACTGAAATATTTGTATCTGTATCAAAACAGAATATTGTTTATCATTAATACTAACCACTTTTTGTTTGCCCTACAAATTGCATAGTATTCTTCATATCCTTCCTAGCTATCAGGGCCAGTATCTGTGCTGCAGTTCAGGGTTCTTCAGTGTACGGGTTATGATCCAGC
>NC_051400.1:26318105-26318446 GCF_015228065.2 Penaeus monodon
GTAGAACTCTGCTGTAGTTCATTTGTCAATGGATGAATTGCCTGATTTGCTCCACTTCCTCTTCCATATCTTGCTGTGTTTCCCTTTTTCCTGTGTCTGTACATGGGAAATTGATGATTAAGTAAAGAATGATGAAAAGAAGTAACATTGATGGATGAAATAAAAGAAGGTAGTGTAGTATGCCAAGAGATTAAAGGAGACAACCTTAACCCATAAAATGACACATACCTCAGAAGGAGTGTGTTCATTAACTTGCTATATGCAATTTTAAAACATTATAGCTTGGTTGTTTGTAATTTATTTTTTTAATGCTAAAAAATTGTGTTATAGAAGTCCAGATT
>NC_051400.1:26318569-26319051 GCF_015228065.2 Penaeus monodon
TATGTAATACATATATAAAGATAAAACAAAATAAAAATAATTTTGCAATCATATCACTTTAATCCAACAGCCAGCAAGAAAAGCCAGTACACAATGTCTGATTCGGAGGAGGAGCCAGACCAAAGAGGGCGTGGGAGCGACTTCTCAGATGATGGACCGAGCACCAGCTGGGGGGCAGGCAGGAAGTCTGGTGGATTGAAGCGGAAACGGAAGGTGTTGTCTGATTCAGAAGACGAGGACGAGGGGCCACACGGCGGCGGGTCAGGCGCAGAGGAGTCAGAAGATTATGACGAGGATGCGGCCGGTGGGGACCCGTTGGAAGGTTTCACACATACTAGTTCCCAGTTAATGCAAAGTATGGGCATAGTCAGTGATGATAAAGTGCATGGATGTAACTTTTGCCTGACCCGTCCTCCTTTTTTTAATGATTTTTTTACCCATTTTGGGAGGATGTAGTGAGCTTTTGAAAGTTAAGTGTTTGA
>NC_051400.1:26319103-26319509 GCF_015228065.2 Penaeus monodon
GGGTTTTTGTTCTATTCCTATATCCTATCGTGTACGTAGATGTATTACACATACTTTTGATATATTTCCTTTTAATTAGGGGAATGCTGTTTTGTTTAGATATAGATTTTTAGGCTCGGAATACACACTGAGAATTCCTCAACTTTTGGAACTCATTATATCTATCATTAGGTAGTTTGCATATCCCTGTGAATGCACTTTGGAATGAAAATAACAGTTGGATATTGTACTAAGAGTTATTGAACCCTTACATAATTCCCTGTTGTCATGATAGTTCCCCCAAACTTTGAAGACTTATTAATGTCCTGAAATGATTCTTCAATTTATTATTTGGGGAAGAATGGGTATAGCATGTCAAGTTCTTGTATCGGATGTTTGGGTTAGGTGTTGGATTAGGTTGATGTTC
>NC_051400.1:26319795-26319975 GCF_015228065.2 Penaeus monodon
ACTGTTAGAAATATCATCATTATTGTTGTTAATAATAATTGACATAAAGATCAAGATTTGTTATATCAGTGATGTTTATTTTTAAGTAGATATCACCAAAACAGATGAATAAACTTGTAAAATTTCTTTTTCATCTTCAAAGCAAAATAGTAGAATCTATTTCAGTTTTAAAGAGAATGG
>NC_051400.1:26320246-26320740 GCF_015228065.2 Penaeus monodon
CTTTGTTAATCATAAGTCAGACATAAAGCTCCAGCTGCTAAGTAACTTTCCTCTTCCTCAGGAGATGATGCGGAATCTGGGGACTCGGACAGCAGTGGCCCGCCTGGGACTGAGACGTGCGCAATCTGCCTGGGAAAAATGCGCGGGCAGGTTGGCTCTCCAGCTTCCTGTGAGCATACCTTCTGTCTGGACTGCATTTTGGAGTGGGCTAAGGTAAGGTCTGGCTGGGATGTGTTGGTTTTGAAAACGTGTTGGGATTTACACATTCAGAGAATTGAATATTTGAAATTTGATATACATTTCTTTGTGTTAGGTGTTTGATTTTAAGGGATATAGAAGGGAAGACTGTAAAGGAATGTTTAAGTTTAAGTTATATATTGTGTAAATATGGAACTTGCATTTATGTCGGTTCGAGTGAGCCATGATCTTGGAGCAGTCCTTATGAAGTCCATTATTCAGTCATAGAATTGACCCAAGGCAAAGCCTGAACATCC
>NC_051400.1:26321256-26322952 GCF_015228065.2 Penaeus monodon
AATTCAAGAAAGATACAAACAAATCCAAGAAAAGACAATTATAAAGAATATACTCTTTGCTAAGGACATCATATAAAGTTGAACATACCAGTTATGTCAAAAAATAAATTAAAAATGTGTGCTAATATTTGTAATACAATATTTATGATCTTTTTATGCTATTTGTTCACTTTCATGTGTCTTTGCTAACAGATACTCATTCCACAATATTGATAGTCATTTACCTGGTCCGATAAACATTAGATATTAAAAAGATTTTTGGGAAGTATTTTACTTTTTGCCATCAGTTATTATGTGTGATTGAAGGTGGTCCAGGGTGAGGCCTGCATCTGGTACCTTTCCAAGATTGGGTAGAGGAAAATTCCCTTTGATACTGTGGTGCTCAGTAGACATCACTGTTTTCAAAAGATTAGAGTTATTTTGTATTATCCATTCCTAATTTTCCTTTTTTGTTGACTTATAGACCAATCCAACTTGTCCCCAAGATCGCATGGCATTTGAGGTTGTGCTTGTTCGAAATGCTCTTGGGGGCAGCATTGAAAAAGAGATTCCGGTCAGTAAAGAAGAGGAAGAAGTGCCATTTATTCCAGAGGAACATCCAACTTACTGTGAGGTGAGCTTTTAAGTTTTCTTGTTCTTTTGTCAGAAACGGATGCAGTTCTCTTTTTCTTTTATCTTATTTGAGCTGTTATGAGACCCAGGACCCCAGTTGATGCCAGAATCTGCAGATGTTCCAGTCATATATGTAAATTTGGAAGTGACACTTAGGAGAGATTTTCAGGTGAATTCTGTATTTATCCGATAGCATTAGTCATATTTTAAACAAATCTGACACTCATTCCCATCACAGATATGTAGAAATTGCTGGTAAAAGTGAAAAATTAGGTAAATTATGAAATAATGTGGTATTGCAATACACTAAAATCCTTTTCTGTTGGGGCTGTCCCTTTACCTCACTGGTTTGGTGGTATATTCTGGGAGGATAGAGCCAAGAAAAATAAACCTGAGTGACAGATTCACAATATATATTTCCATGATAAAGAAAACAGTTTTGCCTTGTCAGAATGGAACTGATTTGAAATTCAACTGACTACCCATAGGTGGTTAAATAATGCAATTTTTAGAATGTGGTATATCAGAAGGCAGGGTCAGATTCTTTAATTTCTGTGTAGGTATTATTTCCGATAATAATCACTTATATAAATTGCAAAATACTTGTATAAAGCCAATGTACATACCCCTTCTATATATTTTTTATCATTTCTAGATTACTTGTAATACCTGATATAGTATAATTTGTATATAAATGGTTATTTTACAGGAGAATGATTAGAAAAATGAAGCACATTGTGCTAGTTGATTGAATTTACTTTAAATCTGTAAAATAAGGTATGATAAGCCAAAACTGTTTTGGAAGGACATTCAGTGGTTGAACTCAAATTATTTGGACTAACAGATTAACTGATTCCCCAAGTATGTATAGGCTGTAACTCATAGTTTCCAAACTGATTCCCTTAGGTGTGTAACTACTGTGACCGGGAAGAGAGTTTGCTGCTGTGTGATGGGTGTGACTTGGGCTACCATTTGGAGTGCCTAGATCCACCACTTACACATGTTCCTCTTGAAGAGTGGTTTTGCCCAGGATGTGTTGCTGCTGAAGTGCCAAGTGTAGTGAGTTCATATGTATTGTTTTCTT
>NC_051400.1:26332030-26332115 GCF_015228065.2 Penaeus monodon
ATGTTATAAAATCGTTATTATTGTAATTCTTTTTTAATAATACTATTTATCTAGTTATTATTAGTATACATAAAAATGTATTTAA
>NC_051400.1:26335054-26335154 GCF_015228065.2 Penaeus monodon
ACCCGCAAACTAGCCCCACCCACCCCACCACGACACACAGCCAAAAACATGCCGCCACTCACACACGACCAAAAAACCAAACACAAAAACAAACCAAAAA
>NC_051400.1:26335810-26337544 GCF_015228065.2 Penaeus monodon
TCTTCTCCCTCAAAACTTTACCCCCACAATGATGCTGTAAAGGTTCAGGAAAGAGTGTTTCGAGTTGGAAGTTCTTGTGAAAAAGGGGAAGATAATTACTGTATGATGGTGGCAATGCAGCATTTTTTTGTCAACTTATGAATAAGTTTGGATATTTGAAAATTTATGGACATAATTATTGCATGATTTAGAGTTGTGTTTTATTTGTTATTTGTTATTATATTTAAGTCTTTGAAATCCTTAGAATGGTGAACCATTAAAAGATTGAAGGACTACAATATAAACCTTGCTCTCCAGTACTTCTGGAAGGTTGGGAGAGAGGACGTCAAATACACATATAGTGCGAGCTACATGGAATTTATACTTTAGTATAAGTATTTAAAAAAGTCAACAAGGAAGGTTTTTATTTAGATATAGAATAAAGTTGTATTTAGAGATAGAACAAAGTTTTAATTTAGAGATAGAATAAAGTTTTATTCAATGACAAAGAAAGCACCTTGTATGGTGGTGGGGCTATACAGTGCTGCAGGAAAGTTTCAAGGTGTCAAGGTTGTGTGCAAAACAGTTCCTTTTAAGATTTTGTGTTTCCATTTTTCTCTTTTATTTCTTTATCGTATTATTTGCCTTCACAATTTTTTTTTTTTTTTGTATTGCAGGAGCACTCTCATTCTGTAAGTGCTTGACAGAGGAGGCTTATACTGCATATGAGAACAATATGCTAATTAGTTCTATTAAATTTATGATTTCTGAACCAAAGACTATATAGTAAAGCATGTTCTGCTGTGAAATTCATCTTTTATTTGTTAATTGATTAAACAGACAAGTTGAAATTTGGATTTCTTAGTTATTAGCATCCTTATTTTTCATGTTGGTTTATTGCATGGAGATACATAGTATAGCATATGACCCTTTTTTTGTCTCTTTTGCTCATTTACTTTACTATTTTATTAGTAACTAAATCACATATTGAAAATACTATTATATGGTAAGAAGTTATTGTTTCATAATATTTTAATAATTGAACACATAACCATTCATTGGAAATTATGTTAATCATGTTACAGATTTGGGATAAAACTTTTCAAAGAATGTGAAGCATGGAACAAATATCAGTATTTTGTGGCTTCATTCTCTTCATATTAAGTACAAAATTGTATTTATTGACTTTGAAGATATATTAATGATATTTGAGAGTCTGTTATCAATTATCATCTGTTGTGTTATGTTTTTATGCTTGATTTTTTCTGTATTGACTGTAAGATTATCCTTATCATCTTTACTCATGATTTTCTTATTTGTTTTAATTTTTTCATGTACTTCACAATATACTGAATAACAGAGATGAAGTTTTATGTGGAAATCAAATGCACAATTATAAAACAACCACACAGACAAAAAAGCATTTATGTACTTGAAATGGCTTATTTTATTTATGTTAATGCAAGGAAATTTTTTTTGTATTCAATGTTGAGTTATTACAGTTTGAAAGATAATAAAATTACCAGGATATGGATTTTTAAAAATAAAATTGTAAGGTCCAGACCGGTAGCTTGTGATTACAGAACCAGATATTGTATCTCATCTGTAACCAGAATAATTTTTGATGTTGGAATATGTAAAAATGTAACATATATATTTGTGTGTGTGTGTACATAGAATGTCTTTTGTACTTATAAGTTCAACATATTTTATGTTTATGTTCATGCTTACACATGTTTCTTGCTGTCTCATACC
>NC_051400.1:26337927-26338448 GCF_015228065.2 Penaeus monodon
CATATGCCAACAGTCTGTATTCTCCTCCCCAACCCCACATACCTATATCCACATCCCACTCTCACATATAATCTTCATTCATGAAGAGAGTTCATATAAAATAAAGTGCAGATGGTTTCATTTATATACATTTTGCTTGAAGACATGGACAGTATACAGACATCTACAACAAACATGTATCAGCTGATATATATATAATGCGACCTATGTCTTGACTGTGTGCCTTTATCTTCATGGCAGTCCTATTGCATGGAAAGTTTGGAGTTTTGTAGTCTGAACTATGAATCGTGCTACTATTTGTAAAACTTGTAAGGCAAAGAAAAAAATGTAGAAATAATCTACTTTTTTGTTCCAATATTGAGATTGTAAAAAATGTATAGATATTGCCAGATTTGGGAATCTTTATATCCTTTTAGTCAATGTTTTTATGAAGTAATAACTTGGAAAATACCCCTTTTTCATTACCCTTTGTTGTAACCGTGCAGACTAATTCATGCTAAATGAACGCTAATCACAAAAAA
>NC_051400.1:26345421-26345569 GCF_015228065.2 Penaeus monodon
GAAGCAACAGCTGACACACCACCCTTGCTCATTTGAGACATATATTACATCTGCTTTGGCACGCCATGAATCCGTACTCAGCTATATATTTTTTTTTTTATCTAAGAAAAAGAATTGATCACGACATGGCGGTATACCCATATTCCTC
>NC_051400.1:26345998-26346095 GCF_015228065.2 Penaeus monodon
GAGAGGCCCTCGAGGGGGGAGGCGAGGCTAAACCCGAACCTTAAACCTACCGCTTAATTAACGCCTCGAAACCCGGCAGCTGGTCGGGCCGAGCCGA
>NC_051400.1:26346833-26346897 GCF_015228065.2 Penaeus monodon
GCGCTATTTGGGAAGGGCACGGGTGCCTACCCCCCCCCCCCGGCCACAATTTTTAACTCTTTGT
>NC_051400.1:26357438-26357631 GCF_015228065.2 Penaeus monodon
GCGCTATTTGGGAAGGGCACGGGTGCCTACCCCCCCCCCCCCGGCCACAATTTTTAACTCTTTGTAATTTCACTTATATAATCCGGTTATAGCTTAACATCCCCCAGTATAGCTAATTTATCTAAATGTTGTTCACTTCGCGCGCCTACATTTTAAAAAATTAGGGTTTTGAGACGTATAGTACTATTATTTA
>NC_051400.1:26364999-26373067 GCF_015228065.2 Penaeus monodon
TATATAAATATATACATCTTATCCTATATATCCATCACATGGTATCTCCTATATAATTATATAATATTAGACATATATAACTATATTTATACACATATATACACAGATACATATAATACATATATATCCACACACAAGAAACACATATATATATATATATAATATATATATATATTACTATAGATTCCACCTTACACACATATAATAATATATATATATATATATTTCTCGTATATATTTAATATATATATATATATATATAGATATATATATATATCTCTGATATAATATATACCATACACCCTTGTACATATCTATACGATATGTAGTAGACCTATATATAAATTATATAGGCCATATATATTACTATAATTAGACTATACTGCTGTACATACATGTTACCTATATATATATATAATAATATATATATATATATATTATATATATATGTATACTATATTATCATATATATACATATATATATATATACATTATATAAATTATATAGAAATATAATTACATATATAACATATCGATATATATTATACCTAGGTATATTTATTATATACATCTATATAATATTGTATATATAACATATATCATAATTATCTATACTACTAATCTATATAAGGGATTTATATATATCATTATATGAATATAATTAGATATACATATATTATAATTAGATATACAACTATATATACATATATATTACAGATACTACATATATATGCCACTATATATACTATAAGATATATATATATCTATATATATCTATAATCTTATATACATATTATATATATATATAATACCTATGCATATATATACATACATATTCATCATTTATATACTACATATACATATATTATATAATTCCTATTATATACATAGCATTCTATATACTATATATATCTGATTCTATATACATTATATACAATATATATAATTATATATACATATATATAATTATATATACTATTATATATGTATAATACATAGGTTAATTATCATACATACATATATAATATTTATTTATATACATATCTATATGCATATGAACATGTATATATATACATATATATACACATATGTAATACATGTCTATACACGTATATAATATATAATACACCCATAATATACATATATCTAGACAATATATACATAATATATACACATATAAACACATATATATATACATATAAATATATACATATATATATACATATATATACATATACATATACATATATATATACATATATAGATATATATATAATACATATATATTACACATATATACAGTATATATACCACATGTAAATACATATATATACATATATATACCACAATATATACATATAATACATATTATATACATATCTACATATGTATATATGTATATATGGTATATATATGTATATATATACTATATATTATTATAATACATTGTAGACATATATATAGTATATATACATGTATCTACATATATTATATATAATTACATATATAATTTACCTATAATATATATAATATACAGATATAACATAGATTATATACATTATATAATATACATATATATACATACATCTATATATAGATTACATATATATACCCATATATATATACATATATTATGTATATATATACATATATATGTAATATATATATATACATATATATATACATAAGGCCGCGGTGGCCGAGTGGTTAGAGCATCGATTCGAGTCACTGGCCGGCGCGTTCTCCTCTTGGGCAAGGAACTTCACCTCGATTCCCTACCTACCCACTAGGTGGCCAACCCGAGCCCGAAGTCAGTGCAGGTCTCAAGCCCGTATATTAAAGCGAATGATTACCTAAAAGTACTCTCCGTGGAAGGGAACTCCAAGAGCATCAAAACATGAAAAACTACAATTAAGTATCATGTTGTGACCACGGTGGCTCAAACATGAACCTACTGTAAAAAAAAAATAATAATAATAATAATAATATATATATATACATATATATATATATATATATATATATTATATCTTATATATCTCGCATTAATATACATATATACATCAATATACATATATATATATAACATATATATACATTCTATATACATAAATAGAATTATATATACATTCTATATATATATAACTATAATTATATATACACTCTATATATATAAACATAATATATTTACATTTTATATATATAAATAGAATTATATATATACATTCTATATATACATAAATAGAATTATATACTACATTTATATATGTATATAGCATTATATATACATTATATATATATGATTATATATAACATTATATATATAGAATTATATACATTATATATATATAATTATATATACATTATGTATATAGAATTATATATACATTCTATATATATAAATAGAATTAAATGTACATTCTATATATAGAGAGAATTATATATACATTATATATATATAGAATTACATATACATTATATATATACATATAGAATTATATATACATTATATATATATAGAATTATATATACATTATATATATATATAATTATATATACATTATATATATATATAATTATATATACATGATATAATATATATAATTCGATATGTATATAATAGTGTATATATAATTCTATATATATAATGTAGATATAAATTCTATATATATAATGTATATATATTCTATTATTGTATGTGTAATTCTATATATAATAATGTATATCTATACATATATATATATAATTATACATACATTATATTAATTATCTATACATTATCTATAGCAATATACTATATATGTATAACAATTAATACATATATATATAGAATTAAAATATAACATTTATATATATATAGAATTACATATACATTATATATATATTATATATTGTATATAGATTATATATACACGTATATATAGAATTATATATAACAATTATATATATATTATTATATTATAAAAATTATATATCATTATCATAATATAATTCTATATAACATATATATATAATTATATATACATATATATATTTTTTTATATTACACATAGATATACATTATATATTATAATTATATAATATAAAAATTAATAGCTATATATATAATTATATATACATATATATAGTTATCTATACATTATATCTATATTATATATACATATATGATAATTATATGACAGATATACATATATAATTATATAGACAATATAGAATTATATATACTTTATAATATAGAATTATATATACCTTATCATATAGAATTATATAGCCTATTATATATATATGATATATAGACATATAATACCATAAGTATATTATAGAATTATATACATTATAATATATTAGAATTACTACTACATTTATATATAGAATTATATGTACATATATATCGATTATATATACATTATATATATGGAATAATATATATACGTTATATAATAGAATTATTTATAACATTATAATATATTATTATATATACATTATATATATAGAATTATATATACATATATAGAGAATTTATATATACATTATATATAAGAATCATATATACATTATATATATAAATTATATATACATTATATATATAATTTATATATACGTTATTTATGAATTATATATACATTATTATATATACATTATATATATACTAATATCTAAAGAATTATATATACATTATATATATAGAATGTATTAGTAGTACATTATATGATGATTTGAGGTAAAATTAATATATTACCATTATATATATAATTCTATATATACCTCACGCTATATAATTGAATATATACTATATATAATTATATACTTATACTATATATATAATTATATAGTACATTATATATATAGGAATTATAGATACATTATCTATATCGAATTATATATACATTAATATAAGGAGAATTATTACATTATAATATATAATTTATATATACTTTATATCTATAAGAATTCTCTATCTTGTGGGCATTTTATATATAGAATTATATATACATATATATGTAATTATAATATCAATATATAAAATTATAGATACTTATATTATTATATGATTATATAGATATGAATTTATAACTTATATATATAACTTATATATATATAGATTATATATACATATATATGTAATATATTGCATATATGTATACTATATATTACATATATATATATAAGAGAATATATATACGTTATATATATAGAATTATATATACATTTATATATATATATAGAACTATGATACATGATATACATAATTATATATACATATATTATATATACATTTATATATTTAAATAATTTATATATACTTATATAGAATTATATGTAACATTATATATAGTAATTATATATATATATTATATATATAATTATATATACTATATATATGATCTCTACTTATATATATATTATTATGTATACATTATATATATATATATATACAGTATATATAATATAATTACATATACATGATATCTATAATATATATACCTTTGTATCTCAATAAGTTATTACATTATATATATACATTATATAATCCATATATATAATATAGCTATAATGTCTAACATAAATTTGTTATATAATTACATATATCTATATGTATATATAATCTATGGAATATAATTATATAATTATATATGTATTTATATATGCTTATATGTATATATAATTGTATATATAATCTGTATGTATAATTATATATATAATGTATAGTATCATGTATATATAATTATAGATATACATAATGTCTATATAATTATATATATATACATAGTTTATATATATATTATTATATATACATTAATCATATTTAGAATTAATATACATTACATATCTACTATTATTATATGTATATTATATACATATCGAATTATATATATATATAGAATATATATACATTATAATATATAGACACTTATCTAACATTATATGATATATAAGAGAGTTAAATATCCATTATATATATATACGTAGTTTACATTCATTATATAGAATTTATACATATATATGTATAGAATTATATATACATTAAATATATATGTATATAATTTACATATACATTATATTATATATAATTATACTATACATTATATATACATTATATGAGAATTAATAATCCTTTATATATATATATTAAGAATTATATATACATCATATATAGAATTTTATATTAATATATTGTATATAATATATTATATATCCGATCATATGTATATGTATACGTATATATACATCTATATATATACTTTATTATTCATTTATATATTAGAATTATATATACATTATATATATATAGAATTATATTACATTATATACTAGCATATATATACTTAATATATATAAGGAATTAATATACTTATATATATAAGAATTACATATACATTATATATATATAGCCTTATGTATACTTATATAATATAGACTTATTATACATTATATACATGGAATTATTAATAGCTTATAGATACTTGAATTATATCTGCCCTTATATATCTATTGAATTAATATCATTATATATATAGAATTAATGTATACATTATATATATATAATTATATATACATTATATATTGAATATATACATTCATATATATATAAGACTTATATATACATTATATGTAATTTAATATATCATATATGTAGAGAGAGAATTATATAAACATAATAGAGATAGAGAATTTATATTAACATTTATATATATAGAATTATATAATACATTAATATATATAGAATTATATATACATTATTATATAATTAGAAATTTATATAACATATATATAATAAGAATTAATATACTTATATATATAGAATAATATTACTCATATACTTATAAGATTCTATATACTTATATATATATATATAGATTATATATACATTATTATTATATAGTCGAATTTATATACATATATATATAAGAGAATTAATATATATCTTCTATATGTAAATTAGCTATACCCCGTTTATATATAGAATTATATATACATTTATATAATAGTAAGAATTGATATGCATTATATATAATAATTCTATATACATATATGTATAGATATAATTATATTACATTCATATAAGGTATATCTATTATATATACATTATATATAAATTATATATACATTATATATATGAATTAGTATATATATATTATAATACATATTATATATAATTTATTATACATTATATATAATATTATACTTATATATACATATATATATATATAATTATATATACATTATATATTAATTATTCCTGCCACTTTATATATATACTTTATATCTGCCATTATATATGTGATTATATATAATTATACATATATATCATTTATATATAACATTATATACTATATAATTATACTCTAACATTATCTATATATAATTATTAATACATTTATATATCCTTACATATATACATTAATCATACGATATTATATATACATTATATATATAATATATATACATTATTATATAATTATCTCTCCATTATATTTATGTAATTATATCTGTCAATTATATACCATTCTATATACTTATATATACATTCTCATAATACTTATATGTACCATTATATATACTAATTATATATACCATTGTATAGATGTATTAGGTATACATTCTCTATATATATCGTTATGTATACATTTATCTATCTAATTATCTATACCTTAATATAATCATTCTATATGCATTCTATTATGTAATTCTATATCCATTATGTATATACTTGTAATCGTTGTATAATTATATAACCTTAATATATATAGAATTATATATACATTTATATATCAAGTATCTATACATATCGATATAGACCTTATAGAACATTCCTGTATATAGACCATTATATAGACATTCTATATCATTAAATATACATTATATATTAGTAGAATTATCTTACATTATCTATATACATAGAATTAATATACTTATAAATATCGAGTTATATATACATTATATCTATAGCATTAATATATACGTTATGTATTATATAGAAGTTATATATACATTATTATATGTATGAAATTATTTAATACATTAGATATATATAAAATTGTAGTACTTCTATTATATCTATTAAAATGGATATATAATTATATATATATAATGTTTATATAATTCTGTATATATATGTAAATATAATTCTATATATAATACTGTATTATAATTTATATATATATAATTATATTTAATTCCTATACATATATATAATGTATATATAATGTATATTAATTTCTGTATATATATAAAGATGTATCATAATTCTATATATATATAGATTAGGATTATAATGATAATATATATCATTTTATATTGTGTATTATATATATTATATATATATATAATGTATTATTTAAAACTGTATATATAACTTCTATAGATATAATTATATATATAAATTATATAATTATATCTCTATATCGTTATATATAATTGTATGTATAGACTTATATATACGTTCTATATAAGAGACTTCATATATACATTCTATATATGTAGAATTAGTATATAATTCTATATATATATAATTATATATACATTCTTATATAATAATAAATTCTATATATATAGACTAATGTAGATATAATTCTATATATATGTTTATGTATAATATGTCTATATATATATAAATGTATATAATAATTCTAATATATATATATCTACTGTATATTTAATTCTATATATATATAATGTATATATAATTCTATATATATATATGATGTATTCTATATAATATATAATGTATATTAATTCCTATATATATATATATGTATATATAATTCTATATATAATATATATGTATATAATTCTATATATATATATAATGTATCTATAATTCTATATATATGATGTATATATACTGTCTATAATATAGTGTATATATAATTCTAATATATGTATAATGTATATATATTCTAATATATATATATGTATATATAATGCTACTATGTTATGAGACGGTATATATATGTTCTATATATATATAATGTATATATAATTCTATATACTATATAGAATTAGGATAATAATGATATTATATCTCTTTATATTGTGTATATATATACACCTTAATCTATTACAT
>NC_051400.1:26379095-26379246 GCF_015228065.2 Penaeus monodon
CACACACAATATAAATAATATATATTAACATAATTATCCTACGAAAACAAATGACTAACTCATGATGTATCTGGTACCTAGTAAAATTCCAAGACAATAGGATCTTTTCCAGTATTTGATATTGCAAATTCAAGGTATAAATATATATACA
>NC_051400.1:26379269-26380029 GCF_015228065.2 Penaeus monodon
GGGTTTATTTATAAAACAAAAATGTTACAGATTCATCAAAATGGGTGGGTATGAATGAATGGAGATTAACGAGAATTACGGGAAAACTCAGGATACAATTAAGAGGAAATCGGCTTTACTTCTTTCCACTCTTCTTGATGCCACCACCACCTGAAAAAATAAATTAATAAATACATGAAATAAATAAATAGGGCAATCTTATGTAGGTAACCATTAATCTATTTTTAAAAAATTTATTTCTTATTTACAGATAGTAACATTTAGAAGAACTGACCAGTAACAAGTAATGATCAAGCAACATGCAACATATTTTTCTTTTTTGCGCATGCTTTGTGAAATGTACAGATTAATATCCATCTGGATAGATAATAAAAGTCAACAGAAATGAAAACGTTAAGAATACCAGTATGCATCTTTTTGCAGGTTTGCATGTATAAATCTTCAAGTATGTGATTTTCAAAAATTCCAAAATTTAAGTACAAAAATAAACTAATGAATCTACTGCAATTTAATTTGTGTGAGCTTCAAAACCAATTATCAATTTTCAAAGGACAACTGAATATTCATCAGTATCTAACCTAGTGGGCCACCCTTTGCAGCTCTCTGTTGCAACTCTTTCATCTTCCTCTCCTCTTCCTTCTTCTTTTGCATGAATGCCTTGTCATCCTAAAAAGAGAAACAGAAGAAAATGTTACTGAACAGTATTTCAATATTTAATATATTTCTTTAAGAAGAAAAACTTTTCAAGAGCTAATAAGAG
>NC_051400.1:26380143-26380562 GCF_015228065.2 Penaeus monodon
TATATTTCCCCTCCCCAGCTTTGTAATAGCCATTATTAACATACCAATATTTACCTCAAGTTTGGTCAATTCCAACTTGCCTTTCCCACAGGCTACCTAGCACAAATGCTACAAGTTCATTGCAGAGCTGCTATAATAGTTATACTTTTAATTAGACAGCTATCTACATTTGTTGATACTAGACGGAATATCATACCATGGTAAAAATATCACCACTCAAGAACATTTAAAAGCTAGTCTTTCAAGAGAAAACCATTTAACCCATGTTGGTAATACATTTGCTAATTCAAACCAATAATTCCCACCCCCCACCCACCACCACACGAAGTCCATATGTGACTAGTGATGCTGGAGCTTTAAGAATCTTTAGACCTGAAATGTATGCATTGCAAGATGCAATGGACTAGTCTATAACTTGA
>NC_051400.1:26380910-26382192 GCF_015228065.2 Penaeus monodon
ACAACTTGTATTAAGTTACAAGTTCATTTCAGTAAAAGGAATGTTTCATTGTCAAACAAACACATTGGGCATAGAACTACAATTTAACCAAGCATATCTCCACTTTGTTACAATTCACATACACTGAGATCTTGCATTTCTTCAGAACATATATGGTAGATTTATGTTGGCCTTTGTTGGAGAACAAAGGGTTTTAGTTTTGGGGTTTCAATCTTCTAGATTTTTTATTAACTTACAAAACAGTTAGGTACAGGGCTACACTATATTTAGAATAATTCAAAGTTAACTTGATGTAGTACACATGGGTACATCAGTGCTTTACTGGGAAGTATTTTACTTCTCTGTAAGATCTTGGGTAAGATAGAGCTTTGTTACAGCACATACTGAGAATGTAGTAACCATAACAGTAATCCAAAATGTGCCAAGCCAGTTTGCCACCTTATAGAAATGGGTGCTTCTCAGCAGGTTGATCAGTCAACTGAAAAGGTACTGATACTACATTTGACCTCTAAAGGATTTCATCACCACTTATTTACAAGACGGCCTCTCTCCCTATGAAAACTGCCATGTTACTATAAGGAGGTTGTGTTCAAATAAAGTCTAGGTAATCATGGAAAGCAGCACTTTAGATTTATTACTCTGCTTGCTTCCATTAATACTCAAACTCATTTTTTTATACATATATCCACTTATAATGACAGAATAATGTATGGCAGCACATATACATATGTGTATTTGTATGTGTAGTGAAGGCAAGGTTATCAGTACTGCACTCTGTAGACTGAAGTAGCCCTGCTTATCTTACCTCCAGCCAAATTTTTCCATTGACCCTCGTACTCGTTTATTACACTCAGAAGGGTGGCATATCAGTGCACTATAATAAAAATAAAAAAATCACTTGTATTTGTTATAATTCAAGTCACATTAATAAAAAACGGAGTAACATTTTAGGAATCTACAGAAAAAAGTGGTACCAATTGAGGATTTCTTTGCTTTCACTAAAATAGTTTAAGAAAATAAATGAACCTGAATGAACACCAACCAGTCCATTTAGCCTATAATATTATATACTCCATAATATTTTCTTGGTTCCAAACAGCTTATGATTAGACTGAAGTTGGCTTGTAATGTGTAAAGTTGGGAAGATGATCATATCTGGCCAAATTTTCCTCAGAAAACTTGTATACAAAATATTAGTTATCAAAAATTTAGTTTTTTAATAATATTTTCTTTTCTGAAAGTTTCCAATAAAGGTGTAGGTTATCATTGTACTTTTAATTTT
>NC_051400.1:26383055-26383760 GCF_015228065.2 Penaeus monodon
CTGACACTCAATGCTTAGTCACACAAGTTTTGTATTTCTATAACCTACACAAATTTTTTATTGATTTCATAAGAATTCGCAGGCTTCAACACTCCTATCTCTTTCCTTCAAAAGACACTTAGCAAATCAGTCAATTCCTGAGTACAAGGCGACCTGCTAGCATATTCTAGACGGAGTTGAGGGTTTCTGGTTAGGGAATAAACGTAGCAACATACACTGGGTTTGGGAAACTTTTTTACTCATTCAATACACTAAATTACTTTCATCCTCAACTTGTAACATTTCCATCATATTACCCTATCAATTCCATGGGCTCTCTACTTTTGTTATATTTTCATCCAAAACTAAATTGATGCCATTCACTTCGGGGTCAAATTGCAAAACCTCCCAAAAGCTATTGGAAAAGAAAAGAAAAAATCTAAGTACAGACATTTTACGTATCAACTGCTAGCTGGTAATTTGAAGTAACATGCTTTTATGTTCTGGCCACAAAATACTAGGAATAAAAATTGTAGAAGGGATGGCTGGAGTTGACTAATTTTTGCAGTTTTGTGACATCATTTGTGAACTGGATGTAGCGTTTTCATTTGGGCGTGTATTTCTTATCAATTACTAGACATGCAGCATTTAACAGGACCTATCTTCTTTATTTATGGTATTATTTGGTCTCTTTTTTTTTGGTTTCACAGCTATCAAACCTTGCAA
>NC_051400.1:26384213-26384806 GCF_015228065.2 Penaeus monodon
ATCATTCTGTCTATTACGATCAAATTTTATCTTGTTCTACATGGCTTTGGAAAACAAATTATACTAATTATTATTTGCTTTTGCAGACTATTTCCATGTACCACCAAGTAGTGTTTTTCCTTTTTATGATAGTGTTTTTCGAATTTTGCTGTGTGGTCTACATAAAAAAAGATTACCAAAAAGGGACTTTGGAGAAAAACAAGAAGAGATACAGAGTAGAGGAAGGTATAAATATTTTTTAAGAGGAAAAAAAAGTTCAGAACAAGAGGGACTAGAACAAGAAAAACAGCAAAATAATACAGACTCAAATCTCAAAAAAATCACTGACTAAGCCACCAGGATCTCCATACCATAATGGATATATAAAGCAAGTCATGATGAATATGTTCAAGGTTGGAGAGTGTGCAGACCATCATTACCTCAACCACAAAAAATGTAGCCAACCAGTGCACAAACTGCTACATTTTTATTTTGTTTCTTTGGAAACATTTGTCCAAACCCCAATACCAATAATTTTCTTTGTTACTATTTGAGAAAATTTGAATTTCTCATCAAATATTGATTGGAACAGAAGTGGTGCATCATTAAATTGA
>NC_051400.1:26384862-26385104 GCF_015228065.2 Penaeus monodon
CCTGAGCAAATAGATAACAGAAAAAACAACTAACACCCTTTCTACCATACAACCTCTAATGAAATAAATTGTCAAGTTAATCTCTATACTGCATTTTAAAATTTTGAAATATTAAATCTTTAAACACAGTAAAAGCTAACATCTAAGAATATTTCTGGAAATTTTAATTCATAGGCCTATACAAAACAAAAAAACATCAAAGTACATCCTTCATAACTGTAAAAATTAATAACTAATCTGTT
>NC_051400.1:26385411-26386229 GCF_015228065.2 Penaeus monodon
ATAGGGTAAGTGTAAAATATGAATAATATACACAATAATTCACTATATGTAGACAATATCACCTCCCCAACCCCGGCAATGGAAGACAACAAAATATCCACGTATTCAAGGCATTGCGGAGCACATGACAAAAATGCAGGAGTGCATGATAGAGAGTCTGTCCGAAACACTACCCTATCATGACTACGTGAAGGATTTTTGGTTTCCTATGTGGGGGTGGGAGTTCTCAGGAGGGATGGGGGGGCAGCCCCCTGCATTCAGCATTACAGTGAGATCTTCATTATTGTATTATACTACTGTTCGTCAACCCCGCAATTGCCTGGCACCCCCATGCCCTGCCTGCCACCGGGGCATGCGAGGGGTCTGGGCTCCTTCCACGCCAAAATCGTCACGAAGGTCTTCTGAATGGTCTGCCTACTGAGCGAGTCACTAGTAAGATCCACTCATCTGGTTAACTCAAGACCCAAAATACAAGAATAAAGATAGGGGAATAACAAGAGACAAGGAAACGTGTCTTATGATACTTACGTCGTCCATATCACTATTTTGCTTCTTGGGCGCCTTAAGAGGCTTTTTCTTTCCTCCTGGAACACAGAAACACATGATTACAACATGGCAGAATATTTTGCCTCAAACACCGAGCTATTTCAGAGAGGAAAAGACACGAAAAAGCTTAAAATTGGGTTACCTTCTCGTCCCGACATTGAGCTGTTCGTTCTTGCTTCCGACTCGACGCAGTGTTGCCAACGGAAGCCACAACGCTTACGCTAGATTCAGAGGATTTTTTTGCTAGATATGCGCTAGATAAAATGCCCTAT
>NC_051400.1:26386328-26387485 GCF_015228065.2 Penaeus monodon
CCATTATCAGACTGGTAATCTTATCGGGTTGTTTATTACTAAATTTGACCTTATAAATGCTTATGTTGCATAATGTGGTAATCATCATGGCATTTAAAAATAAGATTGTACACTTCGCACGTAAATGAAAATACTTTTTAATATACAAGTACTATAAGGCAAGGTATGTAATACGCGATATGAAATACTTTTAGCCTTCTGTCGTGAAACCATTCATTGTCTACATAATAAATATATATATGAAAGCATGTGAAAATGCGACAGAGAAGGAAAGGTCAGCTGGCCTAAATGATATGAATTTATTATCCAAAACCAAAAGAGCAGAATTTACTCCATTTGTGCCAAATTGGCATCATTGGGTTGGCAGGGTTGATAAGTTAAGGGTCATGTAATAGCGTTTTCTGACCAATAACACATAATCATTATATTTTTGAAATATATTATTTAAAAAAGCTTCGTTGTAAGGATATATTCTTAATATTCACTCGTATTTTATGAATTTCTCCTTTTACTTTTACATACTGTATATCATCCATGTACACTATGTAAACCTGTCATAAACCAACCACGCTACATTTAGGATATTCATATCTGCTTGTAATTTAATATCTCATGAATTTTAGTTTTATTGTCGTTCTTTTAGCATACTGCTGGATATTGATTATAAAATAAATAAAAAGAATAGAGTAATAAGACCATTCTGAATATCTTTTATAAACTCTCCTGACAGTATATCGGTTACTCACCAGGGATTATACATATAAAGGTACCTGTCACCGGTATTAATAAATTGCAATGATTATCTTGTGATTCTTCTAATTAAAATTTCATGAAAACTAGCAAACGGATAGCTTCAATTTATTTGTGAAATCATACTAACTTTAGAGGCGTATGGGGGTAGATTTGTAGTTAACTATTTTCAGTGGTATGATTCCGTTTATTAGAGCATAGCCGTGTGCAGTCAATGCTACACATATATATACCAGGTGGATGGTACCTTTATTTGAAAAAACAAACAAACTTCAAGAGTAAAATCCAAGGGCGTGTCCAGTCTCCGCGGAATGTGCTGACTGGCCACTCCAGCTGCTATCACATTACCAGGAGGGCAGCGACATAGCAAGATAGTTGGGTGTTATCCCTTATGTATTTTAGGGTTT
>NC_051400.1:26387729-26387847 GCF_015228065.2 Penaeus monodon
ACTTATGAAAAGTGGCTAACGACCAGAAAAAAATGGGAACCACTGGTCTAGAGACCGTGCCGTGCAGGTCTGTGAGACGACCACGAATATCAGAGCAGTGGCTTGAGCAAATCCAGCA
>NC_051400.1:26387913-26388197 GCF_015228065.2 Penaeus monodon
AAACTGTAATCTATGTACGGTAACAACTATAATCATGTTTCAGATGTTAACAACCATACTGAATAACTTTTGACAAGACCTGTGTGCTTCATGCACGGTTTATGATTGATACAGCAAGGTTTAGTTGCTTTTGACCCTAATCTTTTTATCTAAGCTATATTCTAAAACTTTCATACTGCTCTATTTTCCTTAAATTTACCTCATGAGTCCTTCCGGAAATCCTAATTATAATTTGTGGGATAGTATTATGGTAGATGTGATTCATCATAAGATGATCAGCATTA
>NC_051400.1:26389498-26389826 GCF_015228065.2 Penaeus monodon
ATCTTGTCCTAATCGTTAAGTTTTTTGGGTATATCAAACTTCAAAAAATGTGTTTCACTAAACAAATACATTAGGAAAACGGGATTAATTAGCCGAAAGGACAACTAAAAGACTACACAGACAAACAAGGCTAACTTGCAGCACCACATGAACATACAATATATCATCATGCCCTGTATCTTAAATTAAATAATATAACCAATTACGTATCGGAAAAATAGATTAGGGAATAATGATATGAAAACGTATCTTTCATGTGGGACATAAAGAGGTGTGAAAATTGTGCGAAAGACGATGATTGAAGAATATTGCAACAAGTAAAGAACTG
>NC_051400.1:26389882-26391033 GCF_015228065.2 Penaeus monodon
AGGAAAATCAGCTTCGGAGTGTTTTATCTTAATTATGTAACACCGACCGATCTACTAAATAAATTCCGAGTTTATTATGCAAAAACTTGTCTACCATATATAAGCCCTAATATTAGATATGTTAATTGCTTCTATTTCGAATTCGAGTCTCTTTGTAATGACTTCAGGTTATTAACTTACCCTGTAAAGTATTTTCCCACTTCAGGTTGCCTTTCAAGTGTACTGTATATTTGCCCTGTATGGTATTGGGCATAAGTCATAATGCTATGAGGTTGGGATATGAACACAGTTACAGCGTTTATATATTGAGGTGTCGGCGAAGTGTCAGTGTTGAAGTTAATTAACCTCTGTTATTTGCTTGCGTCTCCTGACATTTTACTTTCGTCCATCATGTTACTGAAGTGTGTTTCCCGTGCGTTCGGTATCTCTCTACGGGAATATAGCATTATACTGTACATTACATTTATATGTTCCCTTTTCATTGTGGTCTTATGAACTTGTGGTTAATTTGGATTTTTTAAAATTCCTAGTACTAGTGAAATGTAATATGCCTTATGTTATTCTAGATTTGCCATTGATTAACAGTTTAGACTACGCTTAACCTTTACCTATATCCGATCGTGACTAACACCACACTCTCGCCTTCCTCTCGGTGTCCCTGGCTTGGAGAAATATACTATATCGGTTGTCTTGCTCATAATGACCAGGCCTTTAATTTCACAACCCGTAACTAGACGTCGGAATCCTCTTTATCATAGCTAGTCGTTATAACAAGGTCAACTAGCATTTTGTTAGTCCTGATGAAATGTTATCCAACTTCATACTCTATAAAAGCCCTAATAACTGATTATATAATCACCACCTAATCCCAAAATAACGTACTGTCCATATATTGCATATAGAGTATCGCTGTTTCCGGTCTGTGACACAAAATTTCTTTTTCATATCCTGTTCTTATAACCAGAACTAGAGAGTTGATTATTGTGTCTGTTGTTTTTTGTAGTCTGACCCAGCTAATATCATATATTAAAAATAGTGCGTTTAACATCCATGATATATATTTACGGACGATCGGTTAGTATGTGCGTTCTTGCAAAAGAATCTGAAACATTCTATATTAATGCTTATATGAATCACTATTTGTGACCGTG
>NC_051400.1:26391072-26392109 GCF_015228065.2 Penaeus monodon
CTACTATACATTCACACACTTGCACAAATGGTTCTTAACAAGAGTTGCTCACTCAGCTTCACAATCTTACTTCGGTTGTTAGACAGACAGCCACCAAAATCAATAATGCACAAAGTGTAGATTTATGGTTTTCCCTTTCGATAACGTTACAAGAAGCGCCTACTCACTTGGAATTAGAATTACCACATATTCAGAACAACACATTTGGCTGAATACTGAAATTTTTATTGGGGTCCACCAACCGCTCTATCATCATTGCTGTTTATAGTGTTGTATCATTTTCGAAAATATTTCCTATTACCAAAATACATTCAAAATACCATGGGACCACCAATGTGTGCGACTTGAGTTAAAAAGACTTTACTGATATTTTAATCAGGTAAGTTAGATCCATATTGGATATTAAACAGTACTGACGAAAGTATTGTGTGTGAATTTAAATAGCAGTTAAAATATCATTTAGATAATATATCATGTAACATCTCGTCATTCTGGGATTTGAAACGAATGAAGCATTTTATCATGTGCTTCAATATTGTTTTAGGTTCTAATCAGCATCAATAATATTTAACTTAATGCGATTATTCTCGCGAAACCCACGAAGCAGATGAGAGAATTAAGGGCAAATGAAAGAAATCAACATGGACTGCCACAACTTTATTTCATTATTATTATTTCTTTGACAAAACTAAAATAAATGCAAAAGTAACGTGCATTCACTCTGATTCAACATAATGTTTTTCTTTTTTTCCAAGTAGCTGCCTGTGCTGAAAGTGTAATTTCTTGTGGCAGAGTGTCAGTAATAATAAAGACCAGGGCAGCTATATGGCCGGCCAAAGTTATATAGCCGGCGGAAGTGATGTGAAGGGATGGTAGGCCTATATCATGAAGAACATCTGTCTATTCTTCACAACGGTGGCGCTGGAAAATAAAATCGAATGAAAGCTTATAGGAAATTACTTTTAAGAAGTGAGTTATACGAGAGCTGTACGAATATGACGAAATTATATATATAAACAAGCTCTTTGATACATTTT
>NC_051400.1:26392169-26392256 GCF_015228065.2 Penaeus monodon
AGACTTCATACCGATGCCTTTAAACAAACAGACAGACAACTATACAGAAAGATTAGCACCTACCGGAAAACAGGATTAGCGTCTCCC
>NC_051400.1:26392665-26392861 GCF_015228065.2 Penaeus monodon
AGTTATCGAAAAAAAAGTTTGCAGTTTCAAAACTGCGTGTACTTCAGCTTTTTTTCTTCTTTTTTATTATAGAAAAAGAAAGAAAATGTCTGTACAGTTTTTGTTGCGATGAAAAGTGATTTTACTTCAAAATCTCCGGCTCTTGGCACTATTTTTTCTCAGAGCAGTGATTAGTATAGCCCGCATATTATATAAA
>NC_051400.1:26393092-26393389 GCF_015228065.2 Penaeus monodon
CTACAGCAAATACAAAGCGGATTCAGAAAGTACCAAATTGCACAATTACTCACAGGAATATTGTCACAGGTAACTCCCGTGGGTGGGTTCAGGAAACTTCCATTTGGTCTGCCGTCCACAAAACCTCTCACCATGAAACCCTTAAATACCTCGTTGTTCTTTGCGATGATGGAGACTGGGAAAAAAAAAGAAAAAAAATATATATAGAGATTATACCGTAATGCTGAAAGCTACTCGCCTAAATGGACACACAAGCATTGGCTCAACATAAACACACGAGCAAAGTTTAGGATCTTC
>NC_051400.1:26393407-26393921 GCF_015228065.2 Penaeus monodon
GGTAGATAAACGGCAACGAAAATGATATGTCGAACCGTGAAACAAAGCGAAATACACGCCAGCCTCGAAAGGAAAGGCAGAACACACAACGAAGTAACATACCTGTGTAAGTACCATCGGGATTTTGTATGGATGATATGCTGTAGTGTTCATTCGGCTCGGGCTTGGGGTTGGGGACATGCTGGGGAATCATGCTATTACAGGCACTGTCTGGGGCACCGCTGGGCCAACCATGGGCAACCATACCCAGGCTTGCTACCATTGCGGCTGCCAGTATCAACCTGTTTGCGGTTAAGGATTTTGAGTTACCGTTTTGGGAACTTGTTAAAACGTCAGTGACATTATCTGGTATTGTGAAATGATCAGTTTTCATCGTTACCTTATTTTTTAAGAACCAGCAACAACGACAACAACAAAATATACGTTTATCATAATTACGTATCACTATTTTTCTTGCAAGTAGAAGTCTTTTCTCTCTTTCCCATTTTTTGTAATCCTTTTCTTTTATTCTCGC
>NC_051400.1:26394009-26394210 GCF_015228065.2 Penaeus monodon
GATACTCCCTATGCTTCCTTGCATGGTTAAACCAGGGAGATTTGAAAGTTCAGTAACACTTTCATGTAAACACAAGAACAGGTACTTCTTATCTGTCATCCTGTGCCAGTTTTGAAATCAGTGAAAAAAAAATCATTGCGATCTTTACCTCCGTCATTCATCACCTCCCTCCCCCTTCCCCCTCTATTTTTCCTCTCCGCT
>NC_051400.1:26394293-26394868 GCF_015228065.2 Penaeus monodon
TTCTTTTTGTTCTATATTTTCACTCTCAATCTGTTTCTTTTTCCTTTTCACAGCTTCTTTTTCTTTGTCGGTCTGTCTCTTATTCACTTCGTCAGTAGCTTTTTTTTCTTTGTCTATCTGTTTGCCTGCTCCTCGGTCTCTTAATATGTTATTTCTCTGTTTGTCTATCCCCCTTTCTCTGTTTGTCTCGTCCTCCCTTTTTTAATCTTTACTAGTTCTCACTTTTTATATTTTCTGTCTGTTTGTCTGTCCGAGTAGCTATCTGTCTCCTCCCTCTCTTAAATCCTTTATTTCTGTCTTCTCCTCCCTTTCTCAATCTCTACGTTTTCTCTGTTATTAAATTTCTTTCATTCTAATTGTCCGTCTGTTTGTCTGCATCTGCCTCTGTCTTTTATGTCTGTCTGTCTTTGATCTACCTAAAAAGGACGAACGACTCAGCTCATTATTTTTTTTCTTCAGAGTATGACCCACGAGAATGTAAACTGGCAATTTCAGATTTTGAAACACGGATATTATCTGCACCGAAACCTGTTCCTCAACTGAGTTATAGCACGCACAGCGGGAAAATTTCTCTT
>NC_051400.1:26396177-26396243 GCF_015228065.2 Penaeus monodon
TCCAGCTGCTTCCATTTTTCTTTTAAATTCTGTTAACCCTTTTTATTTCTAAAGTCTTTATTCCCT
>NC_051400.1:26396383-26396899 GCF_015228065.2 Penaeus monodon
GCGTCACTTCGCTATCTATTTATTAACCCCAATCTTACTCACCAAAACCCGACTTCCTTAACCTTACTCACCAACACCCGACTTCCTCAACCGTACCCACCAAAACCCAACTTCCTCAACCTTACTCACCAAAACCCGACTTCGCCAACCTTACTCACCAAAACCCGACTTCCTCAACCTCACTCACTTAAAACCCTTCCTCACCAAAATCTCACTTCCCCATCTTCCTTTCTATCTTTCTTTTTGTATCATAGATGATCATAACAAAACATGCATGACGGTTCCTCTGGCTGTGAACTAGCATAGCATGGCCGAACACCAACCTGCGCTTAGCCACTGCACAAGATACACCACCCAGCACAACCCTGGTGTTACGGCCTTGGTCACTCAACACGCTTACTATTAGTGTGGTTAAGACAAAGGTCAGCGCTGAGAAGTTTTCATTGACCTTTCCGATGCCAAAGGTGGTTATCGACTGTCGCCTTTCATCCACACACAAAATCGTGTTTTGTGGCC
>NC_051400.1:26397545-26397840 GCF_015228065.2 Penaeus monodon
CATTTCCTGACATGGGTCAAGAGTGCTGGTGAGAGTTTGTCTGTAAATAGGTGAAGACTATAACAAAGTGTCTATATAAAAGTAATGCAAATCTACACACCATCAATCTGCACCGAACAGTTATAACTATAAATAAACAGAATCATAGCAATGTTGCTATCTTTTTTCATATATCAGTAGTAAATTCCATTTTTTTTTACAGAAATTAATGATAAAAACACGGATGAACGGGTGACTGGAGCAAGGCAGGCAGAGGCGTCGAGACAAGTGACCGCTTACAAGAAGGGGCGACAGA
>NC_051400.1:26398492-26398589 GCF_015228065.2 Penaeus monodon
GACCACTCACCTCATCTTTCTCGCTAGCAATTCGACGACGTACTAAAGGTCCCTTCGGCACTGCCTCCAATATTTATACTTTCACCTACCGCCGTCT
>NC_051400.1:26398628-26398843 GCF_015228065.2 Penaeus monodon
CTACCCCCTCCCTATCCCCCCTCCCTATCCCCCTCCCTATCCCCCCTCCCTATCACCCTCCTCCTACCCCCAACCTCTCTCCTACGAAACCATCCAGATATTTCTACTTGTCTTTTTTCTTTTCCAAACGCAAGACTCGTCGGTTCAACAAATACATCTTATTAACAAGGATTCTTCGCCTTTCCACAGGTCAGCGAAGCGCCACTGCGTAGCGT
>NC_051400.1:26398872-26399095 GCF_015228065.2 Penaeus monodon
ACTGAACAGGAAAATTCCAGACGAAAAGGGCATCTGGCCCTTCACAGCCCGCCTGCACAAAGTCTGCGCCTCCCTCCATGTTGCCCTTTGTGTAGGCGAAGGGAGTAGGGAGGGGCGGGCGGGGTAAGCGGAGATGAGGACGCTAGTAAGAAGCTATAGGCGTTGAGACGAAGAGAGCAAGGAGGAAGGTTTGGGGTAGTTAAGCAGGAAGCATAAAGGGCTG
>NC_051400.1:26399167-26400315 GCF_015228065.2 Penaeus monodon
GGGGGGTGCGGCCGAGTTCAGCTGTACTCATGACTGTATTGTCATGATTACACTGTATGACGAGCTTGTTCTTCGAGAGCTGACTGTACCGGATTTCGTTCGGTTTCGCCTCAGTGAATGTCTGGCTAGTGACAGCGCTGTTGTATTTTTCGCGACTCCGTACTGCAATTATGCTTCATGGCTATAATTACATGGCCCTGCTTCATGAGTGTTTCATAGCGGTGTTTTTTATTTATTTATTTATCGTTTTACTCCACAAGCGTTGTGGACTAGTATTACCTTTTGTCCATGACTTTTGCGCTGCATGGCCTTTTTATGCTTCATGGGGATTGTTGGCTCACTGCTGTTTTATTTATGGTCATGATTCCTGGCAGTCATATATTTTATCTACGACCATAGTTCACATGACGAAGCTCTTTCTAAATGTACTTGTATGCTCTTTCTGCAACAATTTCCAGGTGTTTTTTTTTTCTGAGACAAACCTCTCTTTATAGTGAGTAAGTAAAGTAAATACAACCATTATCATTTTAGATACAGAGTACCACATTCTCACAAACATAAACACAAACAAACAGAACTGATGCATAATATAATGCGAAATACCATAAAGCCACTTGATAAAAGGGTTATAAAAATCCCAAACTGACTCACCTATTCTGATTCAGGATGAGAAAGTACAATTGACTGAAAGAATAAGAATGACACGGCAGTAATAATAAAAAGAGATAATAAAAAACAGGGGACTATAGCCATGTTCACTTCTATTGTACGTATTCATAATGCATGCAGACTACTGACTGAATTCGTCAATCTTTTGCATTTCTCTTTTGTTTGCAAAGTCTACACGTGTTACACCCACTCTTTCAGTAAACAAATGAGTCATGCAGAAGTAATATGAGCAGGTGAGTGGGAAGCCACTACGTCCTCCCTGCTCATTATACTCCTCCTGTGGGCTTTATGGGCTCGCTGCAATGTATAAAGCAAAGACACGCAAAACCTCAAGAATGCAATACTTAAGTAGTGAAAGGGACCGTGCTTCTTCCTGTGTTTGTGTGGCTGGATCAAACGAGAATTTCATGCAAACAGATAGATTTTATTTATCTCTTTATTGATGGAGATGCGACACGTAAATACATGCTGATAGATAT
>NC_051400.1:26400422-26401192 GCF_015228065.2 Penaeus monodon
TTTTCCAGGAGACGCCTCGCCTGGGAGGGAGGGGGTGTGCCCTTCCCTTTGCACCGCCCTCTTTTAAAGTGTCACGGGCTTTGTTTAATGTGATTGGTTCTCCAGATCATAATTTCGCTCGTAAGAATAATAACCTCCAACAAATTCAGACTTTCTTTGCATATCAGGACAAAGAACCACGCATGTTATTTTACTTACTATTTTTTCTTTCTTTCCTTTGGCACTTCGGTGAGAGGCAAATTTCAGTACTGATTTTTTGTTCATAGCAAGCCAGTTGCGTTGGAGTTTATCATCAAACAAAAATCATTATTCATTTAAATACGGGAGAGGGATCCATGGATTACCTACAACACGTACTACAAACTCCATGCTTTGCCTACTGCACAAACTACCTACTTCAGGAATTATTTACAAGTTCTACTTACTCCATGAACGTCTTACAACAAGTACTTCCATGTTTTGCTTAGTGCACGTATAATCTACTCCAAGAACTACTTACATGATCTACTTACTCCACGAACCTCTAACAACACTCATCTACTAATCCACAAAGTACTTCTTCCTCTATTTTGCGAAGGACACAAGACAACTGCGTCGGAGTATCGTCTTCGCCACACATCCATAAGGCCAATTAGATAAGTTACTTAAACCCCCAAAATACTAAAGAATAGCACTTGTTATTTGTTGTTATTACGTATTTTGATTGCATAGGATTAAATGCGTAAATTCTAGTATATCTCAAATGGTTTGTGCAGATAATTTCTGTCATC
>NC_051400.1:26401433-26401705 GCF_015228065.2 Penaeus monodon
CTTTCGCAAACCAGTTCTTTATTTCTTCTTCAGATCTTCGAACCGCTCCCTAACCCCCCCCCCCCCCATAACCTCTTTACCCGAGCGCGCCCTGGAACCGCCGAGTCACTGTGTATGAGGCAAGAGCGAGGAGCGGCGGCCGAGGGAGCTGGCGTTTGCGACGATCTTCTTCCCCTCTTGGGAAGGAAGAATTTGTTTACGGGTGCCACAGTTTTCATTTTACACGTGAGATTATCGAACCAAGAAGAAGAAATCCTCATCCATCCAATTAA
>NC_051400.1:26401745-26402059 GCF_015228065.2 Penaeus monodon
TATATATAATTTTATTTATCACTAAATTGTAAAGGAAACTCATTTCAGAGATATATTCCTCGGCGGCAAATATCCCAATATCCAACCAGCCTGATTTACCTAAAACCGGTTTTGTGTTGATATAAAAGAGCATTCACTGCTGAACCCAAGTTTTTTTCCTTCGCCGTCTATAAATATTTTAAATAACCTTGGCTGCAGTTTCTTTTTTCCTGCAATATGAAAGTGAAATAATTAAATTGCATTAAAACCGGGGACTTGATTTGATGCACAGTATTGCATGAGTCATTATCTTTCATCTTAAAAGGGACGAAAAC
>NC_051400.1:26402150-26402394 GCF_015228065.2 Penaeus monodon
GTATCACTCTCTACAACAGGGATAGTTGTGAAAACATATTGTTGGAACAGGACTCCATATACGACGAAAATTCAACTAATTTCTTATGGGAAATGGGTTGTGGATTTTTGGAACTGAAAAATAAAGAAAAGCATGTTAAGCCAATAATAATTTACTCGGGCTTACTCTCGGAGATTCTGGCAACCCCCGTGGATAATGAACGAGTGAGATCCTTAGAATCTATATATAGAATGTATAGATGTTT
>NC_051400.1:26402688-26402931 GCF_015228065.2 Penaeus monodon
TATCACTCTCTACAACAGGGATAGTTGTGAAAACATATTGTTGGAACAGGACTCCATATACGACGAAAATTCAACTAATTTCTTATGGGAAATGGGTTGTGGATTTTTGGAACTGAAAAATAAAGAAAAGCATGTTAAGCCAATAATAATTTACTCGGGCTTACTCTCGGAGATTCTGGCAACCCCCGTGGATAATGAACGAGTGAGATCCTTAGAATCTATATATAGAATGTATAGATGTTT
>NC_051400.1:26403301-26403411 GCF_015228065.2 Penaeus monodon
AGTGCACCGACCTTTTCGCGCCTCGACCAAGAAACAATAACAGAACAAAACACATCTCGGGGCCGTAGATGGAGATGGAATTAAAGGAGAATGTAACAGGGAAACGAGAG
>NC_051400.1:26403813-26403937 GCF_015228065.2 Penaeus monodon
GAGTGGTTTAAGAAACAGAAGAAGCAGGAGTCATGGAGAGCAAATGGCTGGGAGAAGTCTTTGGGATAAAGATAATCAAGGAGAAGAAGATAAAAAAGGAGAAAAAAGGAAGATAAACGGGGAG
>NC_051400.1:26403963-26404148 GCF_015228065.2 Penaeus monodon
TATACGCACGTCTATCCGAGGCTGAGGTTGCCTCTGGGTCTTCAGTTGATATTAAGCTCTACAAATAATCGAGACTTGAGCATTTATTTATTCGTCTATGCAATCGCCATTGAGACATTGGATAAAAACGTTAAGTATGTATTGATTCAATTTAGATTCAGTATTATAAATTAATTTACTCACAT
>NC_051400.1:26404320-26404925 GCF_015228065.2 Penaeus monodon
CAACCCTGCAGTGGCCTCTTTAAGCTGTCCCTCCCTCAGGTTATACTATAACACGCGAGGTCATTCTAGTGCATGTGAGCTCAAACAACTTTTTTGCTCAGACTCCCAAATGCATTCGAACTAAGGAAGTCTTTCTGAAGTGTTTAAAAATAATTTCAGCGATACTTACCTAAATTTTATCATCTGTATTTAGCCATGTTAATCTCTCTAACTACGACAGAAATTGATCTTTTTTTCTGTTGTCAGAAAATGAAATTGATTCAGAAAAAAAAATCAATAGATATATTTTTTCCATCTTACATGTAAAATCACACATGCTATATACGCTTCAAATGCGTATGTAATTTTCTTTTAATTCACATGTTTTCCTACCCAAGTCACCCCTAAGAGACGAGTATTGCAACATACAGATATAAGCTTACTTCTAATACAATACAAGGCAGTGGCGTGTCCTGCTCGTTACGTAAGACCTCGGGATCTCAAGGTTCGAGATTTCTTCCGGATGGCGAGGGACGCCTAGGAACTGTCTCAACGGACGCCGTCGGCAGGAAGCAGACGACCTCCCGGCGCTTCGCCTTGCGAGGGCGGCGCGACGGTGGGCACGG
>NC_051400.1:26405344-26405534 GCF_015228065.2 Penaeus monodon
AAGACACACAAGCACCCATTAGTAGGTTTTGTGCGTTTAATAAAGAATGTATACTTGCATTTATTTCCCATCTCTTGTTCAAAATCGCCTTTACACCGCTAAACCAGACGCTACACTTGAATTTAATGAATCCTTCCATATCAGGCGAGAACCGCTCTAATACCCAGCGCATAAAAAGTAAGAAACTAGA
>NC_051400.1:26405584-26405723 GCF_015228065.2 Penaeus monodon
AAGAAACGAAAAATAAAGCAGGCATTCAGACCAAGAAACCGAGTATGGAATGGCAGTGTTACAACATACCTCCCTCGACTGGTGACCTCATGGGATGTACCTTCTCTCGCAGAGCTCATGGCTTCCTCATCATGACAAA
>NC_051400.1:26406443-26406632 GCF_015228065.2 Penaeus monodon
TGTAAATACCCTTTATTAAAAGTTTTAGGATAACGCCTGTTATTATGCTTCAATGCGAAAGCCTTTTCTATTTGAATACTTTCTTCGTTTACACTGTGTTGTGCTTTGTTGTTATTTGTAGCATTCAACACTAGGAAAAGATTAAAATTAAAACATCCACTTTTAAAGGTCTTCTCATTTTATGCCAAT
>NC_051400.1:26406805-26407004 GCF_015228065.2 Penaeus monodon
CAAACAAGGGGTGTTGCATGTGGCATCATCTACATTTCGACAGCTAATGTTCTTCGCTAAAAATAAAGATAATTGATATGTGTAGTGGGTTCAACATTATAAAATATGGTAGTGAGAGGTTCTGAATACAGAGGAAAGTTAAGAGTCGCCACTGAATAAAATATGTACACTGGCTTGCTATATTCCATCATAACCGTTT
>NC_051400.1:26407211-26407429 GCF_015228065.2 Penaeus monodon
TACAATCCTCCTTACCAAGAACCCAAAGGATTATAATAAATTCATAAAAAAAAAACAAATAGACAAATAATTAACTAATTAGGTTAACATCGGAAGAATTCGTCGTTTTCGGTTTAAATATCAGAAGACCGCGACCCTACAAATAATATATCTACAGTCCTCAGTTGCTTGGACATATACATTAAAAAAGAGGAAAAAGTACCAAACAGATAGCACGT
>NC_051400.1:26407473-26407580 GCF_015228065.2 Penaeus monodon
CGAATTCAAAATATCGTCAACGAAAAAAAGACGAACCCCAGTGTTCACTTCCGTTCATAGAACTGCCAACCACCATTGTCACGTTACCGAACGACACACAGATTGCT
>NC_051400.1:26407645-26408445 GCF_015228065.2 Penaeus monodon
TTACAGCTAAAACATGTAACTCAAAGTCACCTTGAAGTCCTCTGGCCAGAATGGAGGTGGTGGAGGTAGGGGTACCTAGCCACCCGCCATGACAACGTGTTCGCATTTTCTATCATCGGATTTCTGTCACTGTATTGCTGGCATGTTTCGGACGCCAGCAATTCAGGTAAATGAGTAACTAAGTGGTATTTACTAGTTAATTCGTGTTTTTAGCTAGGGTTAGAAATATTAAAAGTAGTTTATGATCATTATTAGCTAGAATGTCAAGATCGAATGATGTTAAAAACGTCATTAAAGTGGTTTATTGCGACTGCACAGCCCCACTTAATCTTTTGTGACTGAGTAGCCTACTCAAGGCTTTACGAGTTTTGGAGAAAGTGTGGGCCCGGAAGAGGAGGAGATTCCGTTCGAGCGTCGATTCTGAATGGCGCCGGCCTGGGTTCCCCCGGTTGCATAGACTAAGAAAATGCTAACCGATATAGAGTATCTGTACTAGGAAAGAAACTGATAAAAAGTTTCCATTGTATCGAGTGTATTATATTACAACCTCCCCTCGCAAGCACACAATGGCAAATTGCTAAGTGAATATACTCCGCTTATTAAGCCTAACTTTTTTTTTCATCATTTGCATTTTTCCTTTTTCTTGGGGGCCAGACTAATCTAAAATCGCCTGACGCGAAATTTTCCAATAGCGGAGACAATGAGCAATTTGAAATAACCTTGTCGAATGTCATTTTCATTAACCTTGAGGTCTGACTGAAATCGTTGGAAATCGATTTCTTTAGCGTATGTTTTATGGC
>NC_051400.1:26408514-26409429 GCF_015228065.2 Penaeus monodon
ATGAACAAATAATATTAAGTGATTGAAAGTATGTATCCCTGTGCCCTTTAATTTCACCAGACCATAATCTCGAACAAAAATTATTCGCTAACTGAGAGCGTCCTTGTAGGAACCATAAGAGGTTTGGCTAATATATATATGCTCATTCGTCTTATGCTCAGCAGGGCTACACGTGTAATTAAATACTCGTCTTTCCTTAACGCTGACAACTCACGGCTATGCGAGGTGATTTGTTGCAAGGTCCAGTGAAGTGCAACTACCCTTTTTATTTATGATGTAGGCTCTTGCTCGCCATTGTGCATAATATATAACTTTCACTGGCGGGAAAAAAAAAGATTGATTTCGTGTAAGAGAGCTTGTAAGTTATGGAATAGTCATATCAGTCATCAAAACGGACTGCGTTATGGAAACCGCGTGGTTATACGCTTATGTACTCAGACACACTTCGGCGGATTGTATGCGTTCAGTCATTAAAGCCGAAATTACTCTGCTTCATCACCCTAAATTCGTGTTTTACTATACCTATCGCAAACCAGCCTACTTAAATCTAACATCTCTGCCATCACACGGTGAAAATAACGCACAGCTTATGTTTAAAATGACTCTCCATATTATCCACTGGAACGGCCCTCTGACGCGGTGTCCGAAACTTCGATCGGACATAAAGTAGTGACCAAAACGCTGTCTCCGTTTTTACTTCAGACCATAGTACTTGAGACTTCCTTGACGAAGTGGCGAGACGAGGCTACTATGTGTGCTTCGCTTTGAGATAATTCATGACCCGACATGAGTTACAGTATGTTAAAAAATACACCGAATCATACATCGATGCTAAGTAATGAGAAAGTCGTAGCCTTGGATGACGGCTGCAAAATAATAATGGGTTACAGACATGTACTCTGCGTTACTTGCCTG
>NC_051400.1:26410331-26410706 GCF_015228065.2 Penaeus monodon
TACATAAGTTTAAGAAAATTTTCCGACAGTCTTAAAATCTAAAAGTGTGGTTAAGGCGTTTTTCACAGTCGTACACAATAACCACTAATCACAGGCTCATGCGTTCATGTCTTGCTCCTGCAAAAAGTTTGTTGTAAATGCTATCTAAACACTATATTTCGAAAACACAATAAAATGCACCATAACATCGTATGTGTAGTTCTTTTAATGCACAAGAATTGTACTGTGATCCATACAAAGTACAGACACACGGATATGTCGTAGACACTTCTGCAATATTGCATTTTCACCATCAAGACTCATGAGTCACCTCAGCAACCCCCAGGCTATGGATTAAAAAGGAAGAAAGAAAAAAAAAGTTCCCTTGGCATATTT
>NC_051400.1:26410893-26410998 GCF_015228065.2 Penaeus monodon
CAACAGTATGATAATTATACCAAATAATCCTGGTAACTACATTCATACATCATTACATTTATTTAAGACTCGCGATAGTTCAGTGTGTGAAGAGCAATCATGAAA
>NC_051400.1:26412290-26412783 GCF_015228065.2 Penaeus monodon
ACTGAAACCTGCTATTACAAACAAAAACAAAAAACAAGTTTCTGCCGCAAGCTAATGAAGGTGATCCTAACGGACATCTATAGAGTGCCTGTTCCTGCTTTACAAGGTACCTGTTAGGCCTTTTGTTACTGTTTTCACACTCTGTAGGTTGAATTTAACCTTTTGAAAAAGAACAGTTAAAGAATTTCGGTTGATTCCTGGGTGTATGCTTAGCAATTGAAGAGCTGATAATAGTCCTCACGAAAGCCAACAAATGAGGAAGTTCTTGACAATAAACCGACGTAGTCATCCAGGACAAAGACGAGAGTACTGACCTAAATCTGGGTCACATGCCTGGTTACTATATATACTTTAACATTATAACTTTGTAGTCTAATTACTTTCTCTTACTATTGGTTATTCTCCTAAGTAATGAGAAATTAAAGAGAAGATGGGTACTGACACGACATTTCTACAGTACAAACCAACTTAGATGGTAACGATATTTTAAGTT
>NC_051400.1:26412875-26413623 GCF_015228065.2 Penaeus monodon
TCCTACATACATGGCTTACAGGGCTATGAGACTATGAGACATCCAAGATTCAGATATTTATTTTGAACTTCCAACTTACATAACATACGGGACTATGAAAGAGAGAGGTGTAGGGGGGGGGGGGTCTACATACATTAATATCACAATTAACAACGTATGCACTGCCCCCCCCCCCCCCCACACACACACACAACATACAAGAGAAAGTTTTTTTTTTTATGGAAAGGGGGCAGAAGGGAAGTGAGATACTATTAACCTAATCAGACCATGAAGGAAATCATATACTGTTTACTAAAGATGATAATCTGTTAATGTTATTTTATATATGTACCATCTAGCCTGTACGTGGACATTCACTCTTATATTAACAAACATAAATAACTGTACTCTCATAAACAAAAATGTTCTCTACATTTTGTGAGAAAGAGTTACATCTCACATACACCACAGTTGTTTCATTGAGCTTTTTGAATTATTGTTATTCTTCTAATAGTTTCATTTCTTATAATCATTATCTATGAAGGAAGTATTTATAATGTCAATATTATATTTCAAGACATATAAGTAGTAAGGAACGAAGTGCTTTCTTTGCCTAATGCAAACAATTATCCATAATTTGGTATCTCTTTTTCTCAAATATTAAGGAAATTTCGATTTATAGAAACCTTGGAAATAACTCGCTTAACAAAAATTATTTTCGTTGGTTCCTTTATATATGCTCTTGAGATGGATAAAAAAGATGATGGTG
>NC_051400.1:26415036-26415656 GCF_015228065.2 Penaeus monodon
CGCGCGTGCGTGTTTTGTGTGTTTTAATGTTTAGAGAGAATGATGCACATGCACTTATTGTATGCGTATTGTGTTTCTTATGAAAAATATTGCTTGAAAGAAACCTGTATCATGCTTGATATTAGATGTATTTTCAATTATATTTCCTCTTATTTTTATTCTTATTTTATTAGATTTTTATTTGGACTCGAACGCCGTTAGTAAACCTGCTTGTGTTTGTAAACAAAAACACGCTTGAATTGCATCGGCAGACGATCAATTATTACGCAAAGTTAGCATTTTTTCTGTAAGATGGTGTGCTTTATGTTCGTTCATAGGCTTGTTAACGTGGTGTTACAGGATACTTAATGCTTACTGCTTGTAACAAAGAAGAGGGAACTTCAGGAACAACAGGCCGGTATACAATTTGTGGATAAATAATGCTTTATATGGATATTTACTCTTACTTATAATATTTTAAGTTGGTGGTATACTAGTACAAATGCGCCAACTATTGTTGCTTTGCCGGCAGTCTATTTCTGATTGCAGACCACAGACTCCTTGTCGGGTGTTGCCTGTTTGTTTATGTGGTTCAGCAGTGCAGAAGAGGGCAGAGACTGATGTGATATTCATAAGATATC
>NC_051400.1:26415771-26416204 GCF_015228065.2 Penaeus monodon
CCCCCCCCCCCCTCTCCACCACATGCACTAGTGCCCCCCCCTCCCCCCAGTCCCAACACAGATATCTGGGGGATGAGATTTGAACCACAGCCCTATCTGGCAGGAGTCGTAGATGATACATTTATCGTATTGTAATGTGATGTCTACTGACTATTATTCCAGAAGTTCTGGTCACGCATGCGCAATGTGGAATTCTTGAACTCGACTCTAATCACAGTACTCAATCAGTCACTATATTGTCACTGTATTGTCTGGGGGGGGGCTAACCTCCCCAGGAAAACGAAGAATTTTCTGTGTATTCACAGTTGGATATAGTGTAGGAGAGCCTTGACATTGGGTGCTCCTGATTGTTGGTCTACTGTGGGTAGAGCAAGAATTCCACACTGTGCATGCACAACCAGATTTTCCATAAAACCAGTTGATAGACATTGCA
>NC_051400.1:26416375-26418327 GCF_015228065.2 Penaeus monodon
ATTGCATTACATTACTGTAAATAATCACTTCAAAACAAATATGCATATATATGCCTTTATGGCTCTTTAATTAATATGAAAGTTACAAATTTTAATCCTTTGATTGTGGACGGCATGAAATCATGCAATGGCTGTGGTGTGCCAAGTCATGGATGGCACTTAGTAATGACATATCCCACACTATTGGCTCTTTAGAGGGTGCTTGTCATTCTCACTATTAGTGTCACTATTAGTTACAAGCAATTAAGTGAGGGGAACCTTCATTTTTTTTTTTTTACTTTTGTTTATAAGATACAGCTACAAACTTTTGGGTACCTAATGTAACTGAAATACCAAACTACCAATGTGTGCCAATAGACTGTATTACTAGCCATTAACCAATTTTTAATACTGCAGTTAAGTATTATTCATGTGTTTACTGTGTACTATTCAGCTTCTTTTCAGAGCTGGGATATTATCTTGGTAATTTTAATGTGTATGGCAAACATGGCCTTCACAGACAAGTTCATATTTTCTCATGCACATTGATGTAATAAGAATGAATCTATTGTATATTTCCACTGCAAACCTTTAGTATCTGTGTTAGCAACCCCACTATACAGAGTTTTTGGTTTAGGGTGGGAGGACAGAAATCAAATATGTTAGCATCTACTTCATATAAAACAGAAATATAAAGTGGTTGATTATGAATTACTAACCTGCTGTATTGCAACCAATATTTGATAAAACATTCACACAAACACAGCACTATGTACACACACACTTAAAATGAAAACACTGCCAACAAAATGATTCTACACCTGGTTTGGAACTGCATCTTGTAGTGAAATTATGAAGCTCAGAAGCATTAGCAGGTTGAAACCATTCTTGCTTTAAAGTGGGTTCTGGAACAAAAGGTAGTTTTCATCAGTTATCATCTACTGGTGAAATGAGCATCTAGGATTTTTTTTTTCTGATGAATGTCTGTTTTTACAAACATACATATCAGCTAAAACAAAAAAGCACCAGTTAGCAGTTTATCTGTGATGCAAGTATTATATTTCTGTATTAAATAACTTAAGGCTATCTTCAGTTTGAGATGGAAATGACAAACGAAAACTGGTTTGCATTTCATCAATGTTTCGATTCCATAAACTGATTACTCTTAAAACTGTATACTTAATAAACAATAGAAAAAAAATTATGATTTAAGAATGAATTATTTTTTTCTAGTTTTCACTATTAATGTAATGACCTTTCTTCTTTTTACTTAACTTACAGAGAACTACAGCACATAATCATGAGTGAAGTGATGGGACGTTTAGTAATTCAACAGTGCCTGAGTGCATCTCTCAAACTCCCAGGAGCTGATGGGAAGGACCCAGAGCATGTTGATGTAAGACCCTCCACAGTGGTCCTGTCTTCTGTTTGGATTCTTGCTTATTTGGATTATCTCTAGTTTGGGCACATCTGGTATGCTGTTTATTTATTGATATCAGTACTGGTTGTATCTGTATGTATCCTTTTTTCTAACATTTATATGAAAACTTATTGACTGTAGAATAATGTCATTGTATATTGTGTTGATCAGTAGCAAACCAATAGAGGGACATGGGGAATTTTAGGTCCAGTTAACAGGTCTATCCATTTATATATTTGTTTTTATATGCAACCCTCCAAAACTTAATTGCCATTGAGTAGCATTATTTGTGTGCTAGACATCAGTATTCATGTTTATGTGAATAAATACTGTTAGGATGCTGCTGATAAAGGTGTGCTGATGCTAAAAAATCTATCTGAAAATTTTTCTTTCATAAGCAAAGGAGTCAGATGTTTAATTATGATACAGATGAAACTCATTTGAATACCTGCATTATGCTATTGAGGTAAGCTAACTTTACCTGCATTAGATAATGATAGTATTTTTTTCCTGTATTATATTCTTTTCATGTCTTTACATTTTCATTGTCTTG
>NC_051400.1:26418576-26420121 GCF_015228065.2 Penaeus monodon
TTCAAGGAATGGAAATTTTAGGTGAGGTCAAATTCACTGATTGGCTTGTGTAAACAAAAAACATAGAATGAAACTGCATTAGGCAGTTCAATTATCAGGTGCCAATAAGTTAATACTCATCATTTCATTTTAAAACAGTGCAAATAACAATATTGTTGTAAGGAAGGAAATTGTTTTTTTTTTAGTGAGCAGCAAATTTATTGGTACTCCTCAATGTGGAAATTGAGTACCTATGGAGAGGATTCAAACACAAGGACACTGGTTTTTGTGAGGGCAGGTCTTTTTTTTAGCTGGTTTTTCATTTCAAGTTACTGTTATCTCTGTATTCAGAATTCCCATTTTGATCCATTGTGATATTACATTTTGAAATTCTCATTCACACATACTATTTTTCAACATTTGTTGCAAGGAACTTCTCGCACTTACCTCTGACCTTCTCCTCCATTGTGCAGATTGGCCGTGGGATGGTAGTGTTTGTGTGTTTCTTGGACAAAGCCTCAGAAGAGACAGTGGAGAAACTGACCAAGCACATCATCAACATCAGGTTGTGTGAGGATGACTCAGGCCGCAGAGTATCCATCTGTGATATCCAGGGTGACATCCTCATCATTCCCCAGGCCACGCTTGGGGGTAAGCTTAAGGGCAAAGCCATGCAGTATCACATGAATGTGGACAAGACGCTGGGTGAAGCACTGTACCATCGGCTGTGCCAAGGGGTCAGGACTGCTATTGAAGCTGTGTCGAGTGGGAATGTCAAGTGTGGAGTCTATGGTGCCAGGCAGATATTGAGCACTGACACCAATGGGCCTTACACACATATAGTAGAAGTGTAATGAATGTCTCATTAAAAGTCTCATTAATTCTGTTTTCAATTTTTTTTCATGGGAATGTATTCTTGATGTTCCAATTAGTTAACATTCCATTAATCAGTGAATTTCATTCATTGCATTCAGATACATACATGGTTGTGAGAAACTTGTTTTTTATCATAAAAGTGTGATAAGAAAGTGTGTTGACTTTATTATATGGATCTTACAATCTCAGGTGCTTGTTTTCTTATATAAAGATGTTATTTGAAGGTGATAGTTTTTCAAAATGTTGCTAGTCCAAAAAATGTATTTGAAAGAGAATTATTCATTTTTTTATGATCACTAGTCTCTATATGGTAGTGTCTGTATCATCAGGTCAGTGTCTAGTTAATGATGTGTATTTTATAATTATACTGTCTTGATCTGGAAAATGAAAAGGCAGGAAAGCATTTATAAGATCTCAGATTATCCATACTATATGAATAAAAGCAAAGCATTTGTGCAATCTATTGCATTTTAATGATGTTAGAATATTATAAGATATATAAGTGATATCACCATCACCACTGTGTCTTCTAGTTATTAATAAATAAGAAATAGTGATTTATTTTCTTTTTTTAAGAACCTTTTAGTGTAAAACCACCTCTTTAGATGGTTGTTTGAACTGAAGATGTAGATAATGTAGATGTATTTAATAGAACGTAATTTTACCCTAAGCAAAAATCAGTTATAATTC
>NC_051400.1:26420247-26420332 GCF_015228065.2 Penaeus monodon
AAAATTTAAAAATTGGGGCATGGTACGACCTGTGCACTTCAAACCACTTGTGAAAGAAAGAATAAGATATAGAGGCACTTGAAAT
>NC_051400.1:26422701-26423409 GCF_015228065.2 Penaeus monodon
TTTTTTGGGGGGGGTTTAAGAAGGGTTTTAAAAGGAATGTTTCTCATTAAAAGTTCATTAATTCTGTTTTAAATTTTTTTTCAGGGAATGTATTCTTGATTTTCCCAAATTTGTTAACATTCCATTATCAGTGTTCATTCATTGCATTCGATCTACATGGTTTGAAAAAACTTTTTTTTTTTATCAAAAAAGTTGATAAAAAAGTGTTTTGATTTTATTATAGGGATCTTAAAATCTCGGGGTTTTTTTTTATAAAAAGATGTTATTTAAAGGTGATATTTTTTTAAAATGGCTATAAAAAAATGTTTTTGAAAGAATTATTCATTTTTTTATGTCACTAGTTTTATTGGTAGTGTCGTATAAAAATAAAGGTCAGTGTCTAGTTAAATGTGTTTTTTAAAATTATACTGTCTTGTCTAAAAATGAAAAGGCGGAACATTTATAAAATTTTCAGTTTATCCTCAAAATTGAAAAAAAGAAAAGCTTTTGTGAATCATTGCTTTTAAAATGAGTTAGAATTTTATAAAATAAAAGGATATCACCATCACCACTGGTCTTTAGTTTTAATAAAAGAAATGATTTTTTCTTTTTTTAAAAACCTTTTTAGTGTAAAACCACCTTTTTAATGGTTTTTTTTGAACTGAAGTGTAATAATGTAATGTATTTAATAGAACTTTTTTCCCTAAGCAAAAATCAGTTATTTCAAAA
>NC_051400.1:26423512-26423603 GCF_015228065.2 Penaeus monodon
CCCTTTTTTAAAAATTTAAAAATTGGGCATGGAAACGACTGTGCCTTAAAACCACTTGTAAAGAAAAATAAGAAAAGAGGCCCTTTAAATT
>NC_051400.1:26439662-26439747 GCF_015228065.2 Penaeus monodon
ATTTCAAGTGCCTCTATATCTTATTCTTTCTTTCACAAGTGGTTTGAAGTGCACAGGTCGTACCATGCCCCAATTTTTAAATTTT
>NC_051400.1:26439869-26440208 GCF_015228065.2 Penaeus monodon
GAATATAACTGATTTTTGCTTAGGGTAAATTACGTTCTATTAAATACATCTACATTATCTACATCTTCAGTTCAAACAACCATCTAAAGAGGTGGTTTTACACTAAAAGGTTCTTAAAAAAGAAAATAAATCACTATTTCTTATTTATTAATAACTAGAAGACACAGTGGTGATGGTGATATCACTTATTATCTTATAATATCTAACATCATTAAATGCAATAGATTGCACAAATGCTTTGCTTTTATTCATATAGTATGGATAATCGAGATCTTATAAATGCTTTTCCTCCGCCTTTTCATTTCTCAAGAATCATAGCAGTATATTATAAAATCCATC
>NC_051400.1:26440404-26440763 GCF_015228065.2 Penaeus monodon
TCACTATTTGTAAAACAAACACTCAAATACTCTCATGAACTAAGAAGTGTATTTCGACAATAACTATGATGTCATGCACCCCATTTCACTGATTTAATGTTTAATAGATATTTGATCATTGTGTGCAAAACGAAAAAAAAAATTGGTCTTACTGTGTTTCTCCAACTTATAGTTGCTGTGCGAAAAGTAATCTCTATTGTTCTTTTGAAATACTCATTGTCTATCTAGTACATTCCCTTGATCATACTCTATAAATGCTTACAATAATATATCGACTGCATCTTAAAGGAAGCAATGCTATGTAATATCTATGATTTTGCTACAAAAAGCTAAAATAAGAGAATCTATACATTACTTGC
>NC_051400.1:26441005-26441207 GCF_015228065.2 Penaeus monodon
TATTTGCCGTAAAAAAACGACAGAATGTGTTGATATTGTATCGACACAAATGTTTGACCTTGACTGACCTCAGCCAACTGGAAGATTATTTTGACTATTCATGAGCAGTTGTATCTCCTCCCCCTTCCCCTCCACCCTGATTCCCACCCCCCCCTTATCCCTCTCTACTCTTCCCCTCTCCCCCCAAAACCTTTAGACTTCT
>NC_051400.1:26441252-26441382 GCF_015228065.2 Penaeus monodon
AATCAGCCACGTTTTTTGACTGACAATATTCGCCTCGGGACATCGGTGTTGCCATCTGCAGGTCAGTACAATACAAGCCGTGCATCCTTTACAACTCTGGAAGGAATATCCCATAGCACAAGGCGCTGGA
>NC_051400.1:26442236-26442858 GCF_015228065.2 Penaeus monodon
TTAAAGACTTGTCAGAATCCAAGAATCCGAAGAGAAGTGATTTACGCTCGGGCCTCTGTTCGCGCCATTTTTTTTTATCGTAACCCGCGGCTACAGGATGCGACTATTGCATGTGCAAGCGTGCTCACATTTTGCAACCTTTGTGGGTTTTTGTTCATCAGCATGCATGTGGCCGCCGGTTTAGACGGCGTTGTATTTTGGGAGTATGACGATATTTTTTTCTGGAAATTTCTCGATGCGTCCGTATCTCCTCTGCGAAGAGAGTCTTGTTTAAGTTATTTAGAAAACTTTGGCCTTTTTTATATATGCATCCATATAAATTTTAATTTAATGATGATTTATAAGGAAATACCATATTGCTAAAAAAAATCATAACATTTCTTCCCGGTTATCTTCACCGACACCCCATTCTTCTCACCAACGTCATGCATGTTCCGTAATCAAATAATCAATGCCATTATTGATATAGTCAGACTCAGTAATCATGCGCGCCTTCATAATGCAGGAAGTCTGTAAAAGGTTTCACTTCTGATCTATTTACTTATAAACTTGTTTTGCATGACACATATCTCGTCCTCTGCCATGCTCCATCAGTGCATGATCTGGGAAAAATCCATGACTC
>NC_051400.1:26443186-26443818 GCF_015228065.2 Penaeus monodon
GAGTCATGGATTTTTCCCAGATCATGCACTGATGGAGCATGGCAGAGGACGAGATATGTGTCATGCAAAACAAGTTTATAAGTAAATAGATCAGAAGTGAAACCTTTTACAGACTTCCTGCATTATGAAGGCGCGCATGATTACTGAGTTTGACTATATCAATAATGGCATTGATTATTTGATTACGGAACATGCATGACGTTGGTGAGAAGAATGGGGTGTCGGTGAAGATAAACCGGGAAAGAAATGTTATGATTTTTTTTAGCAATATGGTATTTCCTATAAATCATCATTAAATTAAAAAGTTATATGGATGGCATATATAAAAAAGGCCAAAGTTTTCTAAATAACTTAAACAAGACTCTCTTCGCAGAGGAGATACGAACGCATCGAGAAATTTCCAGAAAAAAATATCGTCATACTCCCAAAATACAACGCCGTCTAAACCGGCGGCCACATGCATGCTGATGAACAAAAACCCACAAAGGTTGCAAAATGTGAGCACGCTTGCACATGCAATAGTCGCATCCTGTAGCCGCGGGTTACGATAAAAAAAAAATGGCGCGAACAGAGGGCCCGAGCGTAAATCACTTCTCTTCGGATTCTTGGATTCTGACAAGTCTTTAAACAAC
>NC_051400.1:26444738-26445123 GCF_015228065.2 Penaeus monodon
CAAAACAATCCAGCGCCTTGTGCTATGGGATATCCTTCCAGAGTTGTAAAGGATGCACCGGCTTGTATTGTACTGACCTGCAGATGGCAACACCGATGTCCCGAGGCGAATATTGTCAGTCAAAAAACGTGGCTGATTAGGGGAGGGGAGGGAGGGAGGGCGAAGGGGAGGGGAGGGGGTAGGAGAAGTCTAAAGGTTTTGGGGGGAGAGGGGAAGAGTAGAGAGGGATAAGGGGGGGGTGGGAATCAGGGTGGAGGGGAAGGGGGAGGAGATACAACTGCTCATGAATAGTCAAAATAATCTTCCAGTTGGCTGAGGTCAGTCAAGGTCAAACATTTGTGTCGATACAATATCAACACATTCTGTCGTTTTTTTACGGCAAATA
>NC_051400.1:26445363-26445722 GCF_015228065.2 Penaeus monodon
GCAAGTAATGTATAGATTCTCTTATTTTAGCTTTTTGTAGCAAAATCATAGATATTACATAGCATTGCTTCCTTTAAGATGCAGTCGATATATTATTGTAAGCATTTATAGAGTATGATCAAGGGAATGTACTAGATAGACAATGAGTATTTCAAAAGAACAATAGAGATTACTTTTCGCACAGCAACTATAAGTTGGAGAAACACAGTAAGACCAATTTTTTTTTTCGTTTTGCACACAATGATCAAATATCTATTAAACATTAAATCAGTGAAATGGGGTGCATGACATCATAGTTATTGTCGAAATACACTTCTTAGTTCATGAGAGTATTTGAGTGTTTGTTTTACAAATAGTGA
>NC_051400.1:26445785-26446581 GCF_015228065.2 Penaeus monodon
TATGGGATTAATGTATATGCATCTTTTATCCAAAAACACTTTAAGAAAAAAGTTATATGCACTTAATCGGGCAGACTAAAGTGATGTAACAAGGCATACTGATTTCTTTGACATGTATAGTTATGCTCAGCATTCCCTGCCCCCCTTTCCCAGTACGCATCCTTAATAAAGATGTCAAGATATCATCCTGCATGTAAAATGCAGTTAGGTATAAGATTAGGTTATGGAGAATTTTGATTTGAACTAAAGACATAGGCAGCCTTGAGGTAGGTATAAACAGAAATTTGGAATAGGTTGGTTAGGAGAGTTTTTTTTTCCCTATTTGGATTATTCAGCCAGGACTTATATACAATGCCACATGAATTATAAAGACATTCTTAAACTCTGGCATGTAGATTTTATATTTCATGTGACTGTATGTGTGAATGAAAATTTATGAGTTAAATAAACAGGAAAAATATATATTCATTTGTTAAATATATGCAAAGTTAACATGTACATCTATAATGCTAGAATTTTCACTACTTATTTTCTATATCAGAATTCATCCCAAGTGAAAACAATCCAGACTTTTGTCAACTTTTTCATATAATTTTTAATTTTGCTCCATCATTTAATTAGCATGCAAAACATGAAATCACTTAACTGTACTTGGTAGCTTCATATTTTTACATCTCTTATATGATTTCAAAGTAAGTTTAGGTAAATTTATCTCCCACATGTGTCAGATTTTGCTTACTTTCCTGTTGTCAGTAATGCAACAAGTAAGGGTAACATAATATATCTTAACCTGAAG
>NC_051400.1:26447187-26448427 GCF_015228065.2 Penaeus monodon
AAAAAACAGCTTAAGGTCAAAGAGAAAATCATTGATTACAGTATACTGACATTGATGATAATAAAAAAAAAAAACAGTAGTTGGCTTTACAGTCATTAGGAAAAAATATATTAATTATATTTTCATCCTAAGCATATCTGAAAGCATTTTTGGGAGAGTATATCCAATATGCAAGAAAAGTCTTTAATATTCTTTTACACATTTTTTTCGTTTTATTGTAAAGCCTTCTTTACTACGTTATATGATTTATGATATTTCAGTTGTTGCATAAACCAGTGACAAACCACAGAAGGCATTGTTACTTATGTGTAAACTGCTGTTTTACTAACTTGTACTGATATTCACTGACACTTGAAGAAGTAGTTACTACTAAACTGACTAATAACTCATTAGCAGTAGCTCTCAGGTAATTTGATGATGCCCATACCTAACAGTTCCATAGGACAACAGAAAGGTTAAAATGCTATCTGACAACACATACTACTGCCAATAGGTGAATTTTTGAAAAAGAATTGCTTACACTCTGTAGCTCACATTTAATGTCAAACTGAATTATATGTAGATTTGGGGAAATTTAACTTGTGAATTGTGGTATAATGGTTTTGTTTTGATGTTTCTCACAATTTTATGGAAACTAATGCCTTTTTTTATTGATATTCCTGCTTATAGATTTTATTCATATATGATATTGTGCTAAAATTATGCATTAATTCCTTCAATAAAGCTTAGTAGATTAGAGAATTATCTCTTAAAGAAGAAATGATAGATATAAGAAATTTGAAACACCATTTAATATTATGCTATTTTGGCAATTTTTTAAGGGAACTCCTTTTTTCTCTTTCATTATTATGAATTTTTTTTTTATGAAGTAGCAACAAGGTCTTAGAGAGACTTAGACAAGAACATAAATTCAGTTTCAGTTCATAATATTTCAGGATTCTTTCTTTTCCTTTTATATTTTCTGTGCAAATATGGTGTTTAAAATTTTGGCATTGGGTCAGTATAATGAGCATACATCACAGAAAGGTCAGTAATAGAACCTTTCCATTAACTGTCTGTGCTCCTCCTCTGTTGTCCTGTTCGCTTCCTTGTGCATGGGTCACAGCATTGGTAGTTTGTAGTAAGTGTTCATTGTTTCTTCTGTCTGTCTTCAGATTCAGTTTTCTTGGAGACATTTTTGTGATTTGTCTCCATTTTTTTCTGATGCTTGGAGTGATTTTGTTTCTTTTTTCTTTCCCTC
>NC_051400.1:26448453-26450601 GCF_015228065.2 Penaeus monodon
AAGGATTCCCGTTTGTTTCTTGCTATGAAGATTAACGTAGTTATTTATTTAAACTGGTAAAGAAACAATTGTTAGTTTGAAAAAATACTTGAAGTATTGATATGTACTATTCACTGATTATAAAGTCATGATTTAATATTTGCAGAAAGAATAATGATAAATATAGTTTTGAGTAATGACAACTTTGATAATCTTTAAAAAAAAAGAAATCTTGTATTTGATGCATAACAAGGAACACCATAGAGTCACCTCAGCGACTTCTCCCCTTTTTCCTCACGGCACACGATATCATTGCAGGGGTAGAGCCGACAATGGCGGAGTGGGTTTCGTATATGGCCGCTACAGACAGCCTCCGAGTAGCGGCAGTGGGACGGGGTCCGCTAGTGGGCGTGGCTCAGATCGACTAGCTGGTGGCGGACACGAATTCTCCGATGGGGCAGACAGTCATGCGTTTACAGAGGAGGATGACCTGGAGAGACCTGATGCAGGGGAGACAGCAGACTCAGAAAGGCAAGTGGTGCTCGCTTTCACTCTTTCCCATTTGGGCCAGGGATTGGTTTTGACAGAGGTTGGTAGGAATGGAAAAAAGAAATTATTCCATAAGACAAAATGAAGTGTATATTTCCTCTTTATTCTTAATATTCATCTTAAATAATTGTGAATGATGAAAGCTTTGTGCTTCTTTGTGCTTTATGGAATTATTTGTTTTAAATTCCTCTGTATTGTCTCATGGTCAGGTGGATTAAGAGAAGAACTTTTGATATGGGTTGTAGTTGGAATCTAGCAATACTGTAAATGTGGATACTTTGGTTATGATTGCCGAAGATGGTATTTTCATTTGCAGTGTTTTGATAATTGAAATGATGTAAATAATTACACATTAGAATTATGTAAATTTTCTAGTTTAATGACAGTATGTGACTATTTTCTAATGTATTTGTTTTGTGGATTATTTGGTCTATATTTTCTATTTTTTTATTTTAGTAAATTGCAGATGAAACCTTAAGATAATTATTACCTTTAGCCTAGTGAATTCATTTATTCTTTTAGAAATCTAAAGTATCTAAATAAACTTTACTGAGAGTAAGCATGGGAAATGTGGTTTCTTTCTGGTAGTGGTACAGCATGATAAGAAAACTTTTTGATGTAGGAGAGAATTAACAGTTAGTTTGAAGGTTGAAAATATGACATACTTCTTAATAGCTCTTAAGTGATATAAAATATGTTATGATTACCACCCTAATACATATGATCTAATTTTGTCATCAGTTGATTAAAGAATTATATTTTTGTGCAGTCCCATACTTCATTTTGGTATACACATCTGTTAGTTTTCATTAATTCTCCACCCTTCTATTCTTATCATTTTATAAGGAATCCTGAAAAATACACAAGGGAGATTTTGCTACAAAATAAAAATAACCATATCATATATTATGACAAAAACTCTGTTATCATTGACAGTTAGAGTAATCTATAGCAGAAGCAATAGGTAATAAGAATATTAACTTTTCACACTTTGAAGTGGACATGTTGTAACTGTAAAATTTTAGATAAAAAAACTGATACATTTAAGACTCTGAAGTCCTCATCAAGAGTATAATTATGTAAGTAAACAACTTGTTACAGCAAATGGATTTCATAAGTTCACTGAAGGAAAAATGGTTGAAGTTGTAAGACTTGCATCTTTTATAGCATTATTTCTTTTTCTTCTTTTTAAAGGTAAATATTTGATAACAAAGAATTGGTTTAATTGTGGATTATAGAAATATCTAGTTTATAATTATTTACATAATGTGAGAAATATATATCTTCACATCATCCATATGTATCATATAAATTTAAATAATTTACATAATCAAAAGAGATACTGTTAAAGTCTTGATTTTTTTTCCTCCCATTCAAAAAAAAAATCATTTCATTCCAGTAACTGATACATGGGTATTCCACGTGGATAATATAAAAAAATTTGTACAATGTATCACTTGTACATTTACTTGCAAGTTACCATTTGCCAATAGTTGGAATCCCTTTGAATTTCATGCAACCAAAAAGTAAACTTATACATTCATGTATAGATCTTTTTAGCCACACTCTTACACTGTATCTATTTATTATCTTACATTGTGGCAATGATATGATTTTATA
>NC_051400.1:26450748-26455268 GCF_015228065.2 Penaeus monodon
GCCGCCCACCCAGAAGAAAACCAGCAAAAACGAGAATGGAACAGCAAGAGACTGTTGACCCAAATCGTGCTCTTCTGCCTCAAGGGAGGTATCCCGAGTACAAGCACTGACACTGGCCCTCTAGGAATCTAGGAGGGCCCCCATCCCTTGCTCTAGCTACCTGGGACAGTGCTATTTTGAACTGTCTATGTACCTTCCAGAAAGTAAAATATATAAAATTTGCAGGGATGTAGAATCTTGCACTTGATATTTTTACCAAAGTGAAGCCACTTGTCTGCAAACATTAAGATCATAAGCAGCAATGTGCTGACTTGGGTATATTCTCTACCAGGTACTAGCAAATTCAGCTCATATGGGTCAGTTCTCTCTGGGATACAAAATGTAACGGTAGTAAATTCAGGTTACCATCCATGGTCATGACATTGGGATACCATAATAGTGATAATTGCTCCTCTGTGCTAGTAAGAAATGAACTGCCATTCTAGTGAATCATAGACAGCTCTGCTAGCGAGATACGGAGCCCTAAGGAGTGGTGCTCTAGGCCAAGGGTCAGTGTGCTCTTACCCTAAGAAGTGTTCATCAACCAGTTCTTATCAAGTCTCCTAGTGCCCTAACTCCGCCTCATAAGGGTTACGCCACTATCAACAATCATATAATTTTACATTGTACAGTATTAATTTTTAGAATAATGTCATCTACGGAAAAGGTTTAATAGGGCCCATGTTATGAACATTCTCACTGTGTGTCTCAAATATGCTTCTGGTGAGACTAAAAAAAAAAAAAAAATAGGATTTTAGTTTGCTATTGCAGACTTAGCCGTCCAGCGCACGAGTGATACTCTACTTCTTCACCATCAAGATGTCAGTTCCGTTGCTCAAACCGAGTGAAGAATCTCAACAACTTGAGATATCAATTCGGATATGACCCCAATGTTTCTGTTTATGTGTGTATTGTAAATGTAGTTGATGAGCCAATGACAGAATTCAGCTTAATCAATCAGTTAGGAGGTTAAACTTTGCATCTTATCTATGAGTTCAGTTTCATGTTGAAAAGACTGAAGAGTTAACCAACTCCCTGCTGTCAGTATCTTTTCAACGTCCTCCCCGAACCATCACTGGAATTAAGTGTTTTTACGTACAGTTGTGTATCTAACACACTGCCCATTTAAATCTTTTTTAAAATGTAGGTGGCCAAAAGGAACATCACCCGGTACCTTGTACATAATTTTCTAGACAGGGTGTCAAAAATGCTTGCCCTTTGCTGCACTGCTAAGATTCAATGCCAGCAATGGGAATGAGGCTCGTCACCAGGCTGCACCTGACACTGTCCAGGTGCAGCAGGCAAACGATCCCTCTGCTGTAGTGTTCGGTTGGCTGTCAGACGGTTCTCCAGAATGGGATCTAATTGAGCTAAACTCCTCTCACTTTGGTATAGGCTTCCAATCATGTGAAAGGCTTATGCATGATGCAGGTCGGATCTCAGAGAAGGTTACCCGACACTACTTGCAAGTTCTTTACTCACCTTCAGCTTTTTGAAGGACTTAGTCATAATATTCAACATTTGGTGGTAAATCAACCCATGTTGGTCTTTGTTGAAGCTCTGTAGAAATATGATATAAAAAAGTTAGGGACTGTCATATTTTACACTATGAAAGTGTCAAACTCAGCTAAACTTAACAGTTCTGGAATTCCAGACTTACAAATAAATATTACTTCCCAGACACAGAAACGAGGTAGCAGGAAAAAATATAAATCAAATTAATGTCAATGCATGTAGTGAATTTGCTTTAGCAAATCTTTCATATTGAAAAACATAACAGTTTTTGGACTTTTATATCCAGCAAGGGTATATCCATTACTTAAAGATTTATTATATTGTTTAAAACCTATCTGTTCTGTCACAAACTCTTTAAAGATATGCATTGAAATTCACATATGTCAATCTAAAAAGGAAATGGCAAAGACTTGCAGAATCTTGAAAAAGGTAATCTATACTTTCTGTGATCAAATTTAGCCAATTCATCAAAAGTTATATTAAGTAAAAGGAAGAGACTACTTCTCTGCAAAATACTTTTCAAACTGACTGTGAAAAAAAAAACTTACTAATAAACATGACCATTTCCCTCTAGTATTTAAATTCTAAAGAAAAACAAAATAACAAAAAGTAAAGGAAATTTTCAAAGATCAACAAGACAAAATTTGGGCCAAAAGAAAAACAAGAAAATGGGGAAATGGTCAAAATGAGACAACTTGTTTATTTTGGTCATCCTCTGTCCTGCCATTAATCAAATCGCCCTTATAAGTCATTACAGATAGTTTCCCAAAGACGCTTTAGTTGGCTGCAAGACTTTATTGCTCAATTGAGGGCGATGATGATAAAGGAATAGTGATATCAGAAGAAGTAAAATACTAGTGGTTAACTATACTGTATAAGAGGGAAAAGTCCTACCTTTAGATGTGGGGAAATTTATATCATCGTGATTTTTAATACCAAAGGGACTCTACATAGTTTTGAATAACATCACATCACTTGACACACGAAGAGAGCTTTTCATTCTGCGACTCATCATTAACCTCAAAACCTCACTAATTTATTTCTGTGGTCTCAGTAATAAAGTAAAGAGAGAGAGAGAGCATTTGGAACATGTATTTTGTAGCACTGCTATTTTTAAATATTTTTTTAGCAGGGTCTCTAAAAGAATATAAAAAATAAAAAAAATATACAATAGACTAATTTTTTGGATAAAAAGCATAAAAGGTTTTTTCTTTTTTTTCAAATAGTAAATGAATTGACGAGGTTTGATTGAATAACTAGCACCAGGACCTTTCAGGAACGCTGTATGAAATTAAGCCATGGAAACAAAGACAAAGAGTTGTATTCCCAAGCATAATGTATAAGTGTTAAAAAAAAGAGCTGCGGGTTTGCTGAGCGGGACTTGCAGTATTGCAACTTTTAACTTTGTTGAACAGTTCAGAAAAGTGAAGCCTCAACATTTGATCGCAATTCATGTTTCTTTTCCATTTTGCTTGTATCAGTCTGTATAGAACTGGTAATACTCTGAAGCGTTTCTCAAAAAAATTTTACCTTTCCTACAACGCATAAGTAATATCAGAGTAGTATCCGCTAAGAAAATAAATTTGGAGTCCCCTTTCATGCTGGCCTGTTTCAGCAAGCAACTTGGAGCTCTCGGATGAATCCCCACTATGGCACACCTTGCCTCATAGACCCTGAGAGGTCAGGTCGCCCTTCATTATACAAATATACAGACATGTTCAGGAAAATATAAAGTCCAGTTCAAACCTTCATTGACAGACTACATTTTAGGTGAATGGTTTCTGTTCTGATGCTCATTTTCTAAGATTTCTTCCCTTCACGTAAGATGATGGAAGCAACGCATGCCAAAAATCAGAATATATAACTTCCTAGTATCATTGCACAGTGAGTCCAATTTAAACGAAAATTAAATGATGCTAATACTTTCACATGTTTATTTCTGAGAAAAAGGTGGGTTAAATTGTTGAATTTCCTTGGTGAATAGTGACAGGTCTGTGGCCCTACCCATTCAGTCGATAAATTTGTCTGTTTCCTATATTTCTTTTTTCAGTGTTGCTGGTGTCTATTATTAACTTATATGTACAAGAGACATGCCAAATGTATAAATACTGAGGATGGTTCAAGAATCCACCCACAAAACTTTAAAGCTAGCAGAATAAGGTAATATTATTTTATGAAGCAACTTTATTTGTAGTATTTCTGGTCATAATGCATCAAAGTTTGGGATAACGTATAAGTCATTTAAAAGGATATTTACACATTGGTTTTTTGTGTGTTTTTTGTACTCTGTGTTTCGTGAAACTTACAAATACTCACAAGTAACAATCGTTTTCTTATATTAAATCTAATGTCTTTTATGTTTGTATTAAAGATGACGCTTTAGGCTCTTTGTTCTTATATCCAATAATATAAATCAACATCTGGATATAAAAATTATGATTCATCATTCCAATTTAAAACAGGTGATGTTTAGGATAAAAAACATAGGTATTGTTTCCCCAGAAGTTATCAGTGAGTTGCACAGGTGAACTGAAAGCTCAAAGTTGTAGTTTTGTTCAGAAATGTTTCACTGATGTAGGTACTATTTACATAATGATAATACTGTTGTTTTGTACTCTCAGCAACACAGTGAGGGTGTGGGTGTGCAAAGGGGCAGCAGCATACAGGGGACTGGGAGAGATAGTATAGGCTGAGGCACAGCTTGCTGCCAAAAAGCCACTGGTTTAATATTAGTTAAAAGCTTGTATATAGATGCTTTGAAATTCACAGCATGAGATTGTAACATATGCAGCCAAATTCTCAAGATTATCCATATTAAGCATCCACATGTGAAGGTTACCTGAAAATATCCATAGGTGAATTTTACAAGTCTTTGCACTTTTTGTTGGCTTAGAAGTATAGCTACAAAGATTCAATAGGGCTGAGAAAACCAACTTGATGCTTGTTTACTATGCCATTACAATAGC
>NC_051400.1:26455332-26456658 GCF_015228065.2 Penaeus monodon
TTGCATCTCTTCTATTTCTCTGTTTATTGGGGAAAGATAATGTGTACAGTTATTTCTCAGTAGTATTCATAATATCTATTGTCCAAGTTTAAGGAAAAAGGAACTTCAAAGCATGAAATACTATAAAAAGGGGAAAAAATTATACCTGTGTATACACACAAATGACATTCTTTATCTTTACAAAAGAATATATACAGATCTTAAAGTTTTACTCACGCATTTCATGGAAGAATTGCATTTACACCATAAGGACTATAAGGTATATTACTCTTTACAGTGTCAGACAAATTACTATGCTTTTCCCACGGAAGATTTACTCGCAAGAGCCTTCCAGTCCCCACCTCCTGCGACCCTTCCTCCTGCACCCACACCGTAACTTACGTATTTGTTACCCTTAAGTAGGTCTTCATAGGCTTTTAGTATAGCACATAGTCAGACATTCAGAGGATCTTCTTGATTCCATATCTCAACACATGCTAGTTTCACCCACTTAGGAACTCCACAACACTATCCATCGGACGGTGATACACAGGGTCACATTTAGCGAAAAGACTGCAATTGGAGGTTATCTGACAATCAAATACATTTTGATGATGTATCTAAAATCCTTATCAATATAATGATGAGAGATGCTTTTAGCTGGATGTGACATGACTTAAAGTCAAAAAATAAAAAAAAGATGTGATGGTATTAGGGGTTTTGTGCTATCATTTGCCAACTCAGTAAGGTGGATTCTCTTTTCCAAAACTGAAATTCGAGCCTTATTGCTGTATTGCATAAGACTCAAAATCACTTAAGACCTCACTCGCAGTAAACCTTCATTTCCCGCAACCACATTTTCTTATTCTTCATAGGTGAATATGTTTGTCTTAAGTCATTATTTCTCCCATTAGCTGACTAAAATTTTTATGTCTGTTGGGAGTTGAACAGGATGTGTATCTTCACACAAATTGGATTTGTTTATTGAAACCTGTTTGTACAGAAGTTATAATAAATCATTGTACATAAAAAGCATGTGTTTCATTAATTTATGAATAACATTACTTTTATTAAATATATCTGTTATTAGAAGCAGGTAATGAAGAAATGTGACAAAGTGGAAAACTGACGGAAAGTGAAATATTGAAGATAATACTAATGGGCATTTTCACTAACTTATATCTTAATTATTTTTAATGAAATATATCAAATAAAAAAGGACACTGAAGAAACACATAAAGATAAAAAATGAAGCCCTCAGTAATATATATTAAGAATTTTAATGAAAAACTATGATATCGATGAATAAATTTTATGCATGTGTGCAGGTGGGTGGTTGTGAGTGTT
>NC_051400.1:26458848-26465016 GCF_015228065.2 Penaeus monodon
AACACTCACAACCAACCCACCTGCACACATGCATAAATTATTCATCGATATCATAGTTTTCATTAAAATCTTATATATTTACTGAGGCTTCTTTTTTATCTTTATGTGTTTCTTCAGTGTCCTTTTTTATTTGATATATTTCATTAAAAATAATTAAGATATAAGTTAGTGAAAATGCCCATTAGTATTATCTTCAATATTTCACTTTCCGTCAGTTTTCCACTTTGTCACATTTCTTCATTACCTGCTTCTAATAACAGATATATTTAATAAAAGTAATGTTATTCATAAATTAATGAAACACATGCTTTTTATGTACAATGATTTATTATAACTTCTGTACAAACAGGTTTCAATAAACAAATCCAATTTGTGTGAAGATACACATCCTGTTCAACTCCCAACAGACATAAAAATTTTAGTCAGCTAATGGGAGAAATAATGACTTAAGACAAACATATTCACCTATGAAGAATAAGAAAATGTGGTTGCGGGAAATGAAGGTTTACTGCGAGTGAGGTCTTAAGTGATTTTGAGTCTTATGCAATACAGCAATAAGGCTCGAATTTCAGTTTTGGAAAAGAGAATCCACCTTACTGAGTTGGCAAATGATAGCACAAAACCCCTAATACCATCACATCTTTTTTTTATTTTTTGACTTTAAGTCATGTCACATCCAGCTAAAAGCATCTCTCATCATTATATTGATAAGGATTTTAGATACATCATCAAAATGTATTTGATTGTCAGATAACCTCCAATTGCAGTCTTTTCGCTAAATGTGACCCTGTGTATCACCGTCCGATGGATAGTGTTGTGGAGTTCCATAGTGGGTGAAACTAGCATGTGTTGAGATATGGAATCAAGAAGATCCTCTGAATGTCTGACTATGTGCTATACTAAAAGCCTATGAAGACCTATTAAGGGTAACAAATACGTAAGTTACGGTGTGGGTGCAGGAGGAAGGGTCGCAGGAGGTGGGGACTGGAAGGCTCTGCGAGTAAATCTTCCGTGGGAAAAGCATAGTATTTGTCTGACACTGTAAAGAGTAATATACCTTATAGTCCTTATGGTGTAAATGCAATTCTTCATGAAATGCGTGAGTAAAAACTTTAAGATCTGTATATATTCTTTTGTAAAGATAAAGAATGTCATTTGTGTGTATACACAGGTATAATTTTTTCCCTTTTATAGTATTTCATGCTTTGAAGTTCCTTTTTCCTTAAACTTGGACAATAGATATTATGAATACTACTGAGAAATAACTGTACACATTATCTTTCCCCAATAAACAGAGAAATAGAAGAGATGCAATAATGCTAAATAATTAATACCAAATTCATATTCATACTGATTTATACTGTAACTTAACACTTGTATTGTAATGGCATAGTAAACAAGCATCAAGTTGGTTTTCTCAGCCCTATTGAATCTTTGTAGCTATACTTCTAAGCCAACAAAAAGTGCAAAGACTTGTAAAATTCACCTATGGATATTTTCAGGTAACCTTCACATGTGGATGCTTAATATGGATAATCTTGAGAATTTGGCTGCATATGTTACAATCTCATGCTGTGAATTTCAAAGCATCTATATACAAGCTTTTAACTAATATTAAACCAGTGGCTTTTTGGCAGCAAGCTGTGCCTCAGCCTATACTATCTCTCCCAGTCCCCTGTATGCTGCTGCCCCTTTGCACACCCACACCCTCACTGTGTTGCTGAGAGTACAAAACAACAGTATTATCATTATGTAAATAGTACCTACATCAGTGAAACATTTCTGAACAAAACTACAACTTTGAGCTTTCAGTTCACCTGTGCAACTCACTGATAACTTCTGGGGAAACAATACCTATGTTTTTTATCCTAAACATCACCTGTTTTAAAGTTTGGAATGATGAAATTCATAATTTTTATATCCAGATGTTGATTTATATTATTGGATATAAGAACAAAGAGCACATCAAGCGTCATCTTTAATACAAAACATGAAAGACATTAGATTTAATATAAGAAAACGATTGTTACTTGTGAGTATTGTAAGTTTCACGAAACACAGAGTACAAAAAACACACACAAAACCAATGTGTAAATATCCTGTTAATGACTTATACTGTTATACCAACTTTGATGCATTATGACCAGAAATACTACAAAATAAAGTTGCTTCATAAAATAATATTACCTTATTCTGCTAGCTTTAAAGTTTTGTGGGTTGGATTCTTGAACCATCCTCAGTATTTATACATTTGGCATGTCTCTTGTACATATAAGTTAATAATAAGAACCAGCAACACTGAAAAAAGAAATATAGGAAACAGACAAAATTTATCGACTGAATGGGTAGGGCCACAGACCTGTCACTATTCACCAAGGAAAATTCAACAATTTAACCCACCTGTTCTCAGAAATATAACATGTGAAAGTATTAGCAATCATTTAATTTTCGTTTAAATTGGACTCACTGTGCAATGATACTAGGGAAGTTATATATTCTGATTTTTGGCATGCGTTGCTCCATCATCTTACGTGAAGGGAAGAAATCATTAGTAAATGAGCATCAGAACAGAAACCATTCACCTATAAATGTAGTCTGTCAATGAAGGTTTGAACTGGACTTTATATTTTTCCTGAACATGTCTGTATATCTTGTATAAATGAAGGGCGACCTGGACCTCTCAGGGTCTATGAGGCAAGGTGTGCCATAGTGGGGATTCATCCGAGAGCTCCAAGTTGCTTGCTGAAACAGGCCAGCATGAAGGTGACTCCAATTCATTTTCTTAGCGGATACTACTCTGATATTACTTATGCGTTGTAGGAAAGGTAAATTGTTTTGAGAAACGCTTCAGAGTATTACCAAGTTCTATACAGACTGATACAAGCCATATGGAAAAGAAACATGAATTGCGATCAACTGTTGAGGCTTCACTTTACTGAACTGTTCAACAAAGTTAAAAGTTGCAATACTGCAAGTCCAGCTCAGCAACCAGCAGCTCTTTTTTCTAACACTGTATACATTATGCTTGGGAATACAACTCTTTGTCTTTGTTTCCATGGCTTAATTTCATACAGCGTTCCTGAAAGGTCCTGGTGCTAGTTATTCAATCAAACCTCGTCAATTCATTTACTATTTGAAAAAAAAGTAAAAACCTTTTATGCTATTATCCATAAAAATTAGTCTATTGTATATTTTTTTATTTTTTATATTCTTTATAGAGACCCTGCTAAAAAATATTTACAAATAGCAGTGCTACATAATACATGTTCCTAATGCTCTCTCTCTCTCTTTACTTTATTACTGAGACCACAGCAATGAATTAGTGAGGTTTGAGGTTAATGATGAGTCGCAGAATGAAACAAGCTCTCTTCAGTGTGTCAAGTGATGTGATGTTATTCAAAACTATGTAGAGTCCCTTTGGTATTATAAATCAACGATGATATAAATTTCACACATCTCAAGGTAGGACATTTCTCTTATACAGTATAGTTAACCACTAGTAGTTACTTCTTCTGATATCACTATTCCATTATCATCATCGCCCTCAATTGAGCAATAAAGTCTTGCAGCCAAACTGAAGCGTCTTTGGGGAAACTATCTGTAATGACTTATAAAGGGCGATTTGATTAATGGCAGGACAGAGGATGACCTAAATAAACAAGTTGTCTCATTTTGACCATTTCTCCATTTTCTTGTTTTTCTGTTGGCCAATTTTGGTCTTGTTGATCTTTGAAAAATTTCCTTTACTTTTTGTTATTTTGTTTTTCCTTTAGAACTTAATACATAGAGGGAAATGGTCATGTTTATTAGAAGTTTTCTTTTTCACAGTCAGTTTGAAAAGTATTTTGCAGAGAAGTAGTCTCTTCCTTTTACTTAAATATAACTTTTGATGAATTGGCTAACTTTGATCACAGAAAGTATAGATTACCTTTTTCAAGATTCTGCAAGTCTTTGCCATTTCCTTTTCAGATTGACATATGTGAATTTCAGATGCATATCTTTAAAGAGTTTGTGACAGAACAGATAGGTTAAGCAATATAATAACTCTTTAAGTAATGGATATACCCATTGCTGGATATAAATGTCCAAATACTGTTATGTTTTTCAATATGAAAAGATTTGCTAAAGCAAATTCACTACATGCATATGACATTAATTTGATTTTATATTCTTCCTGCTACCTCGTTTCTGTGTCTGGTAAGTAATATTTATTTGTAAGTCTGGAATTCCAGAAACTGTTAAGTGAGCTGAGTTTGACACTTTCATAGTGTAAAATATGACAGTCCATAAACTTTTTTATATCATATTTCTACAGAGCTTCAACAAAGACCAACATGGGTTGATTTACCACCAAAATGTTGAATATTATGACTAAGTCCTTCAAAATAGCTGAAGGTGAGTAAAGAACTTGCAAGTAGTGTCAGGTAACCTGTCTCTGAGATCCGACCTGCATCATGCATAAGCCTTTCACATGATTGGAAGCCATATACCAAAGTGAGAGGAGTTTAGCTCAATTAGATCCCATTCTGGAGAACCGTCTGACAGCCAACCGAACACTACAGCAGAGGGATCGTTTGCCTGCTGCACCTGGACAGTGTCAGGTGCAGCCTGGTGACGAGCCTCATTCCCATTGCTGGCATTGAATCTTAGCAGTGCAGCAAAGGGCAAGCTTTTTTGACACCCTGTCTAGAAAATTATGTACAAGGTACCGGGTGATGTTCCTTTTGGCCACCTACATTTTGAAAAAGATTTAAATGGGCAGTGTGTTAGATACACAACTGTACGTATAAACACTTAATTCCAGTGATGGTTCTGGGAGGACGTTGACAAGATACTGACAGCAGGGAGTTGGTTAACTCTTCAGTCTTTTCAACATGAAACTGAACTCATAGATAAGATGCAAAGTTTAACCTCCTAGACTGATTGATTAAGCTGAATTCTGTCATTGGCTCATCAACTACATTTACAATACACACATAAACAGAAACATTGGGGTCATATCCGAATTGATATCTCAAAGTTGTTGAGATTCTTCACTCGGTTTGAGCAACGGAACTGACATCTTGATGGTGAAGAAGTAGAGTATCACTCGTGCGCTGGACGGCTAAGTCTGCAATAGCAAACTAAAATCCTATTTTTTTTTTTTTTCAGTCTCACCAGAAGCATATTTGAGACACACAGTGAGAATGTTCATAACATGGGCCCTATTAAACCTTTTCCGTAGATGACATTATTCTAAAAATTAATACTGTACAATGTAAAATTATATGATTGTTGATAGTGGCGTAACCCTTATGAGGCGAGAGTTAGGGCACTAGGAGACTTGATAAGAACTGGTTGATGAACACTTCTTAGGGTAGAGAGCACACTGACCCTTGGCCTAGAGCACCACTCCTTAGGGCTCCGTATCTCGCTAGCAGAGCTGTCTATGATTCACTAGAATGGCAGTTCATTTCTTACTAGCACAGAGGAGCAATTATCACTATTATGGTATCCCAAATGTCATGACCATGGATGGTAACCTGAATTTACTACCGTTACATTTTGTATCCCAGAGAGAACTGAACCCATATGAGCTGAATTTGCTAGTACACTGGTAGAGAATATACCCAAGTCAGCACATTGCTGCTTATGATCTTAATGTTTGCAGACAAGTGGCTTCACTTTGGTAAAAATATCAAGTGCAAGATTCTACATCCCTGCAATTTGATATATTTACTTTCTGGAAGGTACATAGACAGTTCAAAAATAGCACTGTCCCAGGTAGCTAGAGCAAGGGATGGTGGCCCTCCTAGATTCCTAGAGGGGCCAGTGTCAGTGCTTGTACTCGGGATACCTCCCTTGAGGCAGAAGAGCACGATTTGGGTCAACAGTCTCTTGCTGTTCATCATTCTGCTGGTCTCTGGGTGGGTAGTCGTGGTCTTCTTGGTAGGAGGCGGCGTCGGAGGGCGGCGAATAGAGGCGTGGGTCCCGGGGCGAAGCTGCCTCAAACCTTGCGGCCTCGTAACGTGTGACTGGCAGTGCTTCTTCACTTGCAGAGCGCAGGAGGGCACTAGGTGGTCGCGCTGAATACTCATCACTGCAAGAGACACGCACACGTCACCTCAGGCCGCAGTCAGGTAGGAGGGTCACAGGTGAACCCGTGATGAAGGGCACCAGTGAGGGGGA
>NC_051400.1:26465059-26465826 GCF_015228065.2 Penaeus monodon
AGCAGGAGAAAGGAGAGGGGTCGGCCCCGGGTGTCATGTGTGTGTCCGGCACTAGGTGAAGTAAGTGCCCTCCGTAAAGGCTCTCACTGGCACTTAAAACTGCTCACAGCCACTCTACCACTGACACTGGCTGCCCTCCCGCCTTAGTTCATTTGCTCATGGGCCAAAAGTATTGCCCCGCATGCGCGCGGACGCCTTTGGGGAGGACCACAAATTCATCACTGCAAACAACAAAACAAGGACAAAACAGTTAAGAGAACGAGCAGACAGAGTAACACAAGTCAGCCTAAGTCTTTGGCCTCAATTCTCAGTCTGGGTTAAATGGTCTTCGACAAGGGACTTTCAGCCCTTGGACCTTGGATTGTGTTAGCTCTTAACAAGACTGAGAATTGGGCATGAGTGCACTAAAGAGAAACAATGCCTTTTCCACTAAAAATGGCACTGGCATTGCTTTTGTGCAGAACAGAAGAAAAGCCATGAGTTTTATAGAATGTGATAGATGACATGCAAAGAAAAGCAAAACAAAAGCATAAGCAGGGGTAGTGAGTGTTGGTTATGATATTGAGAAAAAAAACACCCAGTGGTTGAAGAATTCTCACACTTAAAAACTACATTGATGAGTATGCAAGTAATATCAGATGCCCTAATCGAATGAAATAATGCAATTCATGCAATGCATTAAGATTGCATATTATATACATGGTTGTAGGAAAGGATGTCTATTGTTGGTAGATGTAATTAATGTACACATGGTATGTATATTTCCT
>NC_051400.1:26469136-26469565 GCF_015228065.2 Penaeus monodon
AAATACTGGATAATTATCACACTGAATATGATTGGTAACATGCATGAAAATTGTCATTAAGAATTAAAAATGTGATTTTTTTTATTCTTTAAGGAAGACCTAAAATATTAATATGGAAATTATGCTGAGTGTTAGAAAGAAATAAAAGAATTATACAAAATGACATCATATAATTTGAAACAATGTCAAGACACATTACTTATTCAAATTTGTTACGATACAGAACGGATTCAGCATGAATGATATTTATACATTTCTTCCTCTCTGGTGCTGGGTTATAGCTGACCTTTCTTTTTATTTCTTAGTACTAGCAAAATAATAACAACGTCCATAATAAAAATTATGTCAAAAACTCTGTTATGCATACTTGGGCAGTCACAAGGTATATGAACTACAATGGCATTTCAATGACTAAATACAATACATCCA
>NC_051400.1:26469661-26470446 GCF_015228065.2 Penaeus monodon
GCTTCCTCCCCAAAGCTTCCCCACACGAATAACTAGGTGTTACAGGGAAGGCTAAGCTCTAAGGGTCTCGTCTCCTTACCTGTGCCAAGTGCCTGTTTTATCTCTTAACCCTTTAAGTTGTGCAGGATAAATAGCTCACAGATTGGACTGCTTTCTGATGCAGCAAATTTATATCTTTTGAGATTTTTTTTTTCTCTTTAGTCATTAAAGTTATTATTTTTTTTTGTGTAATAACTGTTATTACCCTTACTTTTAAATTTAATTTCACTTACATCACTAATCTTAAGAACTTCCTTTTATCACTGCATCTTAAAAGGTTAAAATCAATATGCAAGTTTTTATTTCTTTAAAATTGCTTGTTTTGTTTGTTTTACAAAACTAAATATTTTGAAAGTGGCTGAGAAAACAGAAGTGTAGCTACTACTAATTCTAAAGTTCTTTTCCCATGGAAGTTTTTAAAGTCCTTAATCAAAGTTTCTCATTTGTGGCTTACTTTCTTCCATTATTTACATTCTGATAAGGAGAAATGATGAGTGATGAAGGATTCAATAAATGCTTGGAAGAGATGCATTAGTATGATCCTCTAGACACTCATTCCAGTTTAAAGTTCTTATTTTCAATACAGTCTAAAACATAAATTTCCACAGACGTATCACAGAAGACCAAAACAAAAAACTATTCCTTCAAAAGAGATACTGTAGCCATGAAATAGCTAAATTGCAAATGTTCTTAGTCTTAAGAATTCCTCACTCCAGTATCTGCCTTCAATTAGGTATTGTTTGTAC
>NC_051400.1:26471722-26471992 GCF_015228065.2 Penaeus monodon
AAAATTATGCAAAACTTCTTTTAATGATATACAGAATTTGGTCTTAATGGTTTGTGTCAATAAATTAAATACACTGATATTACTAGATTGATTCACAGCCTACGGACCAGTTTGAATCTCCCGAATGAGATTGTTAAGCGGTCGTACTCTTGACCAACTTGAGGTATAGGGGTTGGTGTGGGAGGGGTATGGGGTTTTATTTAAAGTCGTTTGTTTAGTGACTTTTCTGGACTTGGCTCTGTATGCTATTTCACATTAGCAATTTAATGT
>NC_051400.1:26472636-26474700 GCF_015228065.2 Penaeus monodon
AACCCACAACACCAACACACACACACAATAAAATCTTTCTTGCCACAATGAAGAAAAAAATGATAATGTAAGAGTGTGGCAAAAAAGATTATACAGAATGTAAAATTTTATTTTTTGGTTGCATAAAATTTAAAAGGGGATTCCAACTATTGGAAATGGAACTTGCAAGTAAATGTAAAAGGATACATTGTAAAAATTTTTTATTTTACCAGTGGAAACCCATGTTAAAGTTACGGAATAAAAATTTTTTTTTTTTTGAATGGAGGAAAAAAAATCAAACTTTAACAGTATCTTTTTTTGATTATGTAAAACTAAATTTTATGATAAATGGATAGGAAGATAATATTTCTCACATTTGAAAAATAATTAAAATAGTATTTCTATAATCCAAAATTAAACCAAATTTCTTTTTTTTCAAATTTTTCCCTTTTAAAAAAAAGAAAAGAAATAATGTAAAAAAGATGAAAGTCTTACAACTTAAAATTTTTCCTTCGTGAATTTATGAAACCCATTTGCTGAAACAAGTTTTTACTTAAAATTAACTCTTGATGAGGACTCAGAGTCTAAATGTATCATTTTTTTTTTTCTAAAATTTACAGTTACAACTGTCACTTCAAAGTGTGAAAATTTAATATTTTATTCCCTTTTGCTTCGCAAGATTCTCTAACTGTCAGATAACAGATTTTTTGTCATAATATATGATATGGTTTTTTTATTTTAGAAAAATTTCCCCCTTGGTATTTTCGGGTTTCCCTTATAAAATGATAAAAAATAAAAGGGTGGAAAATTTTAAGAAAACTAAAAATGGTTATACAAAAAAAGTAGGGACGCACAAAAAATAATCTTTAATAAAATGGAAAAAATGATCATATGTATTAGGGGGGTAATCAAAAAATATTTTATACCCCAAAAGGCATAAAAAGTATGTATTTTTTAACCCTTCAAAAAACTGTTAATTTTTCCCCTACATCAAAAAGTTTTTTATCTGCTGTACATCCCAGAAAAAAAACCCTTTCCCCATTTTTACTCTCAGTAAAGTTTTTTTTAGAATTTTAGATTTAAAAAGAATAAAGAATTCACTAGGCAAAAGGTAATAATTATCTAAGGTTTCATCTGCAATTTAAATAAAAAAAAAATAGAAAAATAGACCAAAAAAATCCCCAAAAAAAATACATTTGAAAATGTCACATCTTTCATTAAATAGAAAATTTAATAATTTAAAGGAATTATTACATCATTTCAATTTCAAAAAAACTGCAAATGAAAAACCATCTTTGGCAATCAAAAACCAAAGATCCCCATTTTTAGTTTTGCAGATTCCAACTAAACCCCTACAAAAGTTTTCTCTTAATCCACCGACATGAGACAATACGAGGGTTTAAAAAAATAATTTCCCTAAAGCAAAAGAAAACACAAAGCTTTTATCATTTTACAATTTTTAAGATGAATATAAAAATAAAAAGGAAATATACACTTTATTTTTTCTTTTGGAATAATTTCTTTTTTTCCCTTCCCACCAACCCCTGTCAAAACCAAACCCGGCCCCAAAAGGGAAAGAGTGAAAGCGAGCACCCCCTTTCCTTTCTGAGTTCTGTCTCCCCTGCTCAGGTTTCCAGGTCACCCCTTGTAAACGCATGACTGTCTGCCCCACGGAGAATTTGTGTCCCCCACCGCTAGTGATCGAGCCACGCCCATAGCGGACCCCGTCCCTGCCGTACTCGGAGGCTGTCTGTAGCGGCCATAACGAAAAAACCCACTCCCCCATTTTCGGTCTACCCCCGCAATGATATCTTTTTGCCGGGGGAGGAAAAAGGGGAGAAGCGTGAGGTGACTCATGGGGTTCCTTGTTAGCATCAAAACAAGATTCTTTTTTTTTAAAAATTATCAAAGTTGTCATTAAAAAAATTATTTTTCATTATTTTTTCGCAAATATTAAATCAGACTTTTTAATCGTGAATAGTAATATCAATACTTCAATATTTTTTTTAAATAAAAAAAAAGTTTCTTACCAGTTTAAATAAATAACTGTTAATCTTCATAGCAAGAAAAAAAACGGGAATCCTT
>NC_051400.1:26474754-26475093 GCF_015228065.2 Penaeus monodon
TCACTCCAAGCATCAGAAAAAAATGGGGACAAATCACAAAAATGTCTCCAAGAAAATGAATCTGAAGACAGACAGAAGAAACAAGAACATTACTACAAATACCCAAAGCTTGACCCATGCACAAGGAAGGAACAGGCAACAGAGGAGGAGCACAGACGTTAATGGGAAAAGGCATTACGAACTTTTTGATGTATGCTCATTTTAAATGACCCAATGCCAAAATTTTTAAAAACCATATTTGCAAGAAAATATAAAGGAAAAAAAAGGGAAACCCGAATATTTTGAACGAAACTGAATTTTTGTTCTTGCTAAGTCTTCTAAAACCTTTTTGCTACTTAT
>NC_051400.1:26475128-26475979 GCF_015228065.2 Penaeus monodon
TTCCCCAAAAAAATTTCCAAAATAGCAAAATTTTAAAAGGGTTTCAAATTCTTATATCATCATTTCTTTTAAGAGTAATTCCTAATCTATAAGCTTTTTTGAAGGAATTTAAGCATAAATTTTTGCACAATTCATATATGAATAAAAACATAAGCAGGAAATCAATAAAAAAAGGCATTTGTTTCCCTAAAATTTTAGAAACATCAAAAAAAAACCTTATACCCCAATTCACAAGTTTTAAATTTCCCCAAAACTACTATAATTTAGTTTGACATTAAATGTGAGTACAGAGTGTAAGCAATTCTTTTTTAAAAATTCAAATATTTGCAGTAGTATTTTGTTGTCAGATAGATTTAACCTTTTGTTTCCTAGGAAGTTTGGGAGGGCATCTCCCAAATTTCCTGAGAGCCTGTAAGAGTTATTAGTCAGTTTGTAGAACTACTTCTTCAAAGGGCAGGAAATCAGTACAAAATTAGTAAAACAGCAGTTACATAAGTAAAAAAGCCTTCTGTGGTTTTTCACTGGGTTTATGCAACAACTAAAAATCAAAAATCATAAACGTAGTAAAGAAAGGGTTTACAATAAAACGAAAAAAATGTGTAAAAGAAATAAAAACTTTTCTTTCAATTTGGAATATCTCCAAAAAAAGCTTTTGTATGCTTGGATGAAAATATAATTTTAATAATTTTTTTTTAAGACTGTAAAGCCAACTACTTTTTTTTTTTTATTATATCAAGTCAGTATACTGTAATCAATGATTTTCTCTTGACCCTTTAAACTGTTTTTTCATACATTTACCCATTTCCAATAATCAGATCCACCCATCCACCCATGCACCATCTCTTAAATTA
>NC_051400.1:26476792-26477653 GCF_015228065.2 Penaeus monodon
AAAATTTTAACAAACTAAACTATATATATTTTTAAGGTTAAGATATATTATTTCCCTTACTTGTTGCTTTACTGACAACAGGAAAGAAAGGAAAAATCTGACACTTTGGGGAGAAAAAATTTCCCTAAATTTAAATTTGAAATCATATAAGAGATTTTAAAAATTTTAAAAGCTACAAGTACATTTAAAATTTGGTTTTTTTTTTCCCATTTTTTGCATGAAATTTAAAATGAGGGAGAAAAAAAATTAAAAAAATTATATGAAAAATTTGCAAAAGTTGGATTTTTTTACTTGGGATGAATTCTGATATAGAAAAAAAGTAGTAAAAATTCTGGGCTTTTATAGATTTACATTTTAACCCTTTGCATATTTTTAACAAAGGGAAATATATTTTTCCGTTTTTTTTAAACTCATAAATTTTCATTCACACATACAGTCCATGAAATATAAAATTACATCCCAAAGATTTAAGAAGTTTTTTAAAATTCATGGGGCCCTTTTTTTGTATATAAGTCCGGGTTTAATAATCCAAATGGGGAAAAAAAAAAAAAACTCTCCAAACCCAAACCTTTTCCAAAATTTTCGGGTTTATACCTACCCCCAAGGCGCCTATGTCTTTAGTTCAAATAAAATTTTCCTCCATAACCAAATCTTAAAACAAAACGGGTTTTTCCCATGCGGGGAGAATCTTGAACTTTTTTAAGGAGCGTACTGGGAAAGGGGGGCAGGGAATGCGAGCAAAATTTTCCCTGTCAAAAAAATCAGTATCCCTTTTTACTCACTTTAGTCTCCCCCAAATTAAGGCATATAATTTTTTTTCTTAAAGTTTTTTTGGATAAAAGATGCATATACTTTAATCCC
>NC_051400.1:26477727-26477852 GCF_015228065.2 Penaeus monodon
CACTATTTTTTTAAACAAACACCCCAAATTTAATTCAGGGAACTAAGAAGTTATTTCGACAAAACTATGAGGCCATGCACCCCATTTCACTGTTTAAAATTTTTAATAGTTTTGATCATTGTGTG
>NC_051400.1:26477871-26478165 GCF_015228065.2 Penaeus monodon
TTGGTCTTACTGTGTTTCTCCAATTTTATAGTTGCTGTGCAAAAAGTAATCTCTATTGTTCTTTTAAAATTTACTCTTTGGGCTTTTCTAGTACATTCCCTTGATCAAACTCTAAAATGCTTCCCAAAAATTTTATCGACGCATCTTAAAGGGAAACAAGCTATGTAATATCTATGATTTTTCTACAAAAAAACTAAAAAGAGAATCTATTTTCATTACTTGGGTATCCATACGAAAGACTAAAATATTATATAAAAATATTTTTGATGTAGGGGGTTATAATCACACAAAAAA
>NC_051400.1:26480200-26480761 GCF_015228065.2 Penaeus monodon
CCTTCAATTCTATATATACTTTACTTCTTATAATAAAATTCTATAGTGAATTTCATATTTAATTCTAATGCATTTTAAACAATCTCTTATATAAACTGTACAATGCATGGTCAAATTCATAAAATAATATTGATAGTTCAAGCTAGATATTAATTTTTTATGTGACAGAAAACAAATCAGATAAATATCTCTTATATGACAACTTTATATGCAACAACTTTTTTTGCTTCAATTTCATTACTCTAAGCAAAAAAGAGGAGAAAGCATGGCAAACTGCTCATTCTGATGGGTTTACAATCACTTCTGCATGACAGTCATTACTTTATGAAGATGACCAATGGCAAACCTTCTTTACAACATAACAGCTAGCTGGTCACTGCTCCCATTGTAATAGATGATGAAAATATGGCTGACATAATCCAAAATCCATGAGTCAAACTTTATATTCTTGAATTTTTATGAGCTCCAAAACATTGGAAAATGAGATAACTTCCATTTCCATGTCTGATATTTTCTTACATTACTTTACATGCTGAATGTTTACAAAGAAACTGACTGCCA
>NC_051400.1:26480779-26481071 GCF_015228065.2 Penaeus monodon
AACATGAGATATGATATTTTATATAAAAATATGTACATTTCCTCTCAAAACTAACATGAATTCAACCTTTTTTTTAAACTAGAATTTGCAAAAAAAGAGTAAACAATATCAAACTATCATCAAATGGAATTTGCAACTGGAAGCATACATCACGGTAAGTAAGAGGTTATTTTGTAACCAATTAGAACGCTAATGGTTTGCTTCTATTTCCAAATACTATAAACATGATAAAACACATTTTACTACAAATGTAACATATCTTACCGTTGAAGCAATTCACAGCTGAAATCTG
>NC_051400.1:26482367-26483456 GCF_015228065.2 Penaeus monodon
TTAATGGACATAATATCTTTGCAATTTCCAATCCTGTCTTGAACAAAATACTTCTGGCTTATGTCAGGCTATACTTCATATCAACTACTCAGTGGGCAGCTGGGCTAAGAAAGGTGATGGAACATGGGACTGGGAAGCTCTATACTAGCACCACTATGGACTACGGCAACACGCTTGGGGTGCTCAGGGACCTTGTGGGACTCTCTGGGGACAGCATGGCCGCAGCGCGAAGGATCCTCTCGTGGTCTTCAGGGGAAGCCAACTGCAGCAGCTCTGCCAATTTGTCTCCGGGGGTCCCAGGGGAACCTGAGGGCCCCGCCAGAGGACCACCGAAGTCCCCGTGCCCCAACTCTGGCCCTCTGCGCCACGGCCTCACATACCTGCATGGTGGCACTTGTACACCAGGGGACCTCAGTTCGGATATGGCCACGCGGGCACCACAACACCCAAAACACATCACACAGTGCGAGGTAGCAGAAAAGGGTGACTCCAGACAATCTTTTTTTTTTTTTTGTACACTTCTGAAGTGCTTCTAAGAGAAAGGCATGGACTTTGTTGGACTATATTCTACTGTCAAAACAGTGAACAGTTAAAAGTCTGCTCTAAGCAATATAAACTCTTTAAACTCTCAACTGGACCTTACAGGCTAAAGAGTTCAGGAACTATCACTCTACATAATATTGCTTGTCATGCCAGATCCACTGTTGCAACTAAAAAAAGAAGCTACAGGTATTTTGCAAAAATGCTTGAAGACTGAACATTGACAAATATATAAAGAGAGATGTGAATAACTAAGAGCATCAAGGCTTTGCCTGGGACATACCTTGTTAATACTACAAAACACCTAAGTTCTGAATCTGTAGCTAAAGAAAAGCAGAAAGCAGATTGTTAGTCATGAGATCACCAGTCATATCATTATGGCCATAACATACAATCCTTTGACTCTGTGTACTATGTAGGAAATATCTTGGATTCCCGTTTGGTGTGTCCCAGAGCAAAAGAGATTTCCTGAGATGTTAGTTTGTTCATAGAGATGAGGACCTCTGATCTCAATATGAATTGTGTTTTTTGTCAAAATCTTGTCATGTG
>NC_051400.1:26483476-26485061 GCF_015228065.2 Penaeus monodon
AAAGATCCACTTCACCTGACTATAGGATCTACTCATTTTGCTCAACATGCAATTTATTCAGTGCTCATCTTAAAGGCAAGTTTCAGTGACACTGTTGTTATTTCTTCTCATAACTTTAACAACATCAATAACTTTAGTGATAGTCATAGAGTAAGGCTTATTAATAAACAAATAACTGCTCATGAGGTAAATTACTTTTGGAGTCAGCCTTCCTGCCTTGAACCTCATGTCCTATTCAAATTTTGTTTCTTTATTTTTATATATACTTCATTGTCAGCAGAGGCATCACAAGAAAAAAATCTCATTTTAAGTTAGTAGGAATCTACCCCTTAACAATTTGATTCTTATAATAAAAATATAAAAACACAAGAAACATATCATGATTAAATATATAATAAAATACTGCACAACAAACATGTTATCATTCATTTAAAGATAACTAACAAAATGAGTGAACTACTTCATTCAGAAACTGTAAACATTATCAATATGAAATTATCTACTTCAAGGAAAATCTAAGTAAAGGCACAAACAGAATGCATGAATTGTCAAAGCCATATTTCTAGATCTAATTCAGCAATGACTGTATGCTGGCAAAATTCTAAAACAAAATGGAGTTGGACATCTGCAGTATCTCCTTCAATGTGCTGCCAAAAAACTATTCAAAATAATAAGAAGCAATAAACCATGGTTTCATTTAAAATACTTGTGATTCTAAATTTTGAGCACATGACTACAATTTTGTAAAAAGGGGAACACAAACATCAGAAATAAAACAAATTCAAGGCAAAATATTGTAATTCTTTTCTTTTCATTCTTGTCTACTGGTAATCGAGACAGTTTTCGAATGTTTGATAACTATTACAACAGGTGTGCCCAACTCATGTACTTAAATAAGATTTTGATTTGTTTGCTTTTTTTACGTTTGATCATTACAATTACTTCTGTTTATTGCAATTATTGCCACTGAAATGCCACTGAGCATCAAATCATACTGCTATATTACTACTTCAATTCACTAAGAACATGCATATTTTGCATATTTCATCATACAACAAATTATTATTTTAAAAATCTTTAAATTATGTAAACAAGGGGTAATATCCTATTCTACTAGTACTAGTATTGCTTACAAGTATAATTAGTGCAAAAGAATATCTGACATGAGGAGGTTTAGCTGCAAAGATTAGGGAGAATGCATTCCTTGATGGTGCCTTTGCTATAATTTCTTCTCTTCAAATTCTATGTTTATGCCTCTAAATTTCTAAAATTAATGGCAATTACAGCCAAAAAAAATTTGTTGTGATGCTTAGAAGCACAATCATAGCCTGAACTATGTTTTTCATGCACTATCAGGTATTTCTCTGAACAAGACAAAGTGCTTTGTTATCACTATATCTGTTCAACAAAACAGGGTAGGGAACATGCACCAATAATGTGTAGTAAGAAATGGAATTCAATGAATGAAAGTAACATCAAAACTGCCATAGTGGCAGAGAATGACAAATTGACACATATAATAACTCCCTAATTGTGAAGTAGTGTATACAAATATATATGGTTACTAGATTCAGCCACACCAGAT
>NC_051400.1:26485107-26486412 GCF_015228065.2 Penaeus monodon
TCTGAGCCCTTTCAATTAATCTTATGAATTAAACATATATGAATTTTTGTGGAATATTCTGGTGGATATTGAGGTCTTTTTAAGTACAGGGCTCTTTGTCTGGTGTGTCTGCAAGCCAGTTATACCGCTGGGAAGGGATGACTGGGGGAGATGTGCAGGGACGGACCCTTGAGACTCTGTGCAGGATGATGAGTCAAGGCGGTAGTGACGATCGGCCTCCGTCTCGCTCATTCTGATCTCCTCTGACCCTGACGGCGACATGTGACGTGACGGATGGTGCTCTAGCTGTCGTATCAAGTCCTCCAAGTTACGAATGCGGATAGGACCACAAGGTGGAACCTGGTCGTCCTCTCCTCCTGAGTCGGCAAGCTTTTCATGTGAAGCTTTCAGTCTAGTGAATTCTGCTGGGCCACCAACAGCTGCAGCTCCATGTGAGAAGCGAGGGTAGGTGTCGTGATGGGCTGTGTGCAGCTCATCAGAAGACATGGAAGTGGCTCCAGACCGATGGGATGCAGCTCGTTTGAGAGCATCAATGATGTCCTCATGGTAGCCATTCAGACTCTTCAGTGTGCGTTCCACCTCAGAGACTTGGCTATCAGGGTCAGCATTGTTATCACTCTGACTTAAAACATCGTTGTTGTCGCTCTGGGACTCCTCACCCCATTTCTCCTTCTCTGCTGGCGTGAGGAGGCCATATGACTTCTTCAGGATTCCCTTCTCGGGTATCTTGCTCAGGTTGTTAGGTGGCAGCTCAATGAACGACACCGCCTCGTCCTCCCCTGGAAAGATGCAGACACGTCACCTCTACTCTTTCATCTCTGCCCACACCAGCAAAGTTCATAAATGTCAATTTTCTCAAGTCTCTTTCCCACCCATAAAGTTGTGCAAGGTACTGACAGGTTCATCAAGAGTGGCTCGAAATCTCAAGATGGCATTGCGATGCTAATTCCTTATGACAGGCAAATGGAGGTTCATCTCGAACTCTTCCACATAATGGTGGTGATGCCACATTGTTGTATCCCTTAAAAGGTCTACATTTATCCCAGAATATTTCGTCTCTCACTGATTGGGGACGTGCCTCTCTTTCCAGGGTATAGGTTGGGAAGGATCATTCTCTTCAGCAACCACACAATACATTTTTAATGTGATTTTTAGTCATCAAAGCAGCAAGTTCATTAAAGAGAAATATGCATTTAAGTTTAAGAGATCAAACAAACTGGCTTAAAAACTCTTCCAGGTGATGAGTGGGTTAAATATGAGTACTGTCTGGTGATGACTAAAAATCCAGAGTCAAACATTAAGGTG
>NC_051400.1:26486463-26486896 GCF_015228065.2 Penaeus monodon
TGGTGAAGCTATGGAGAGTAAAAGGTATAAAATAAAAGTAGCAACTGGCTAGCCTGCAATGTTTTTGAGAAGGGAAAGAGAAATAAAGAAAGGAAGAAAAAAATACAGAAGAAAGGAAACCTGAAAATTAATGTGAAAGAGAAAGAAATGAAAGATATTTTGTGGAGAAACTTACACAACAAAAAATTGAGTAATTTCAACACACGTGCACAGGTAATGTTTTTCCACAATTTTATACATCTTTTCATCGTTATAAATACTTTTCTTTTTGTTTTCTGCTTTTTGGTTGTCTAAATGGTTCTAATTTTTTTTTTCATGGACATCATACAAAAATGAATTTCTTTATTTTCCTTTAACTGAAAAGTCCTAAAAAACAAAAGACAAAAATTTAATAGTAAAAAGAAAACATTGTTTAATGAGTGATAAAACAAGA
>NC_051400.1:26487244-26487475 GCF_015228065.2 Penaeus monodon
ATTTTGTTTAACACTCATATGCATTTTATGTGATCAGGCTCTTGAAATGACTGACATTTTCTTATCAATGGACACAAAAACACAACAAATGTATTTTTATTATAATTGAACTGGAATGTTCTGCTTTTTAAAGTGTCATCCTAAAAAAAATTATAAACAATAAGCAATTTGTACAATATTACAGAAATAAATAAAATCTATAATGACTTTAATAACATTCCAAACTATAAT
>NC_051400.1:26490477-26490770 GCF_015228065.2 Penaeus monodon
AAAGCTTACTCACTATGAAAATAATTCACTATAATCATACAGAACTATGTGAATAAACTAATTTTTTTCATTTTATATGATTTCTTTCTGTTTATTTTTTGTTGATATTTCTGGAGATAATTTTTTTGCAAACTAAATATAGTGTGAAAAATTTTATTGCATATTTGTATAGAAAGTTATTTGTATGCATTCTATTCAATACATGGTATATGCAAAATGAAATTATGCACTAATACCATACTAATACTGAAATCATGTCACTGAAACGAGATAATTATGCACACAACAACACT
>NC_051400.1:26491348-26491502 GCF_015228065.2 Penaeus monodon
TCCCTATAAACTCCATTAAACCTGCATTATCTATAGTCAAATGATAGATTTTAACACTTTACAAATGGCGAGCTATAACTCTTCCTCTAGAATACAAAACTAAAACTACTTCAAAGATATACAGATGAAGAATACCCTATTTATTACAAAGAAC
>NC_051400.1:26491644-26492361 GCF_015228065.2 Penaeus monodon
TCTTTATTTTTCCTCTGATGAAAAATAAACCATTAACAAAATTCCAAACATTTATCCACTAAATATCAAGAATCAACCAGAGGTGTATGATAAAATAGTTACATGCCTCTAAAAACCTCTGGCTGTTTCTACCATTTTATGAAAAATATTTTGGAATCTGTAGGACAAAATAATATGTGCCACTGAATTACAAAAAAAAAGCAACTATATAAATAATAATGATAAAACAATGTTGTAGGAACTGTGCTTTGTGCTTTAATAATACCTAATGTTTATGTAGAATATTTCAGTACATTTTTCATAGGGAATTTAAGTACCTGCAGACTTTAATTTGTAACTGAAGATATGTTGATTGAGTTGCCAATAATAACTTCAATTAACTAAGATTATAACAGTTCTTAATATTGAAAAAAAGAAAAGTACTTTTCATAATACTTCCCTTTCCTACTCAGACATAAAAAGCGTAAAAGATTTCACAACAAAGGTCTCCCGTTAGATTTAACAAGTCTGGCAAATATCGTCCCCATATTTTCATCAATTAATAACCTGAAGACTTTCTTTTCTGACTAAAGAAATATAAAATATTAGGTGTCAGATTATGTTTTTAAGAGCCAATTAAAAGTGGCCATACCAACAGAGCAAAAACTTCTTGAATCATAAAACCAATCTGAAAATTTGCATTAACTTAGTGGAAACCTGATGTGTATGTACAGGAAT
>NC_051400.1:26492391-26492486 GCF_015228065.2 Penaeus monodon
ACTGTGCCTAATTCTGTTGAAACATCTAAAAACTTTACAACCACTACAACATAAACAAGGAACTGCTATCAAAAGCTAACCTGTGGCAGTCACTA
>NC_051400.1:26493101-26493406 GCF_015228065.2 Penaeus monodon
GCCCCCCAAATAAAAATTCTATGTATTCCCCTCTACATTCTTCATTTTTCCTTTTGTATAAGATGCAAGTATGATAAATATTTAAGATTCAAATATATAAAGCCTGAATATCATTACAAATAAATATAATCATCAGAATCAGAAATATAATAGCTTAGGCCTGGTAATGAATAATGTGCTCTTCATGTACTTCAGAAGATTTATTCTTTGTTATAAAAGGGGAAAAAACATTCATTTTCACCAAAATTCATCTATAGATGATGTCCATAAGCATATTTTTCGAGAATATGTATTACATTTCTTTT
>NC_051400.1:26493442-26493702 GCF_015228065.2 Penaeus monodon
TAGTTGCCTTATTTACTTCGAGGTAAGCATGATGTATATCATATCATGTTACCTTTAATCAATCCTGACCAAACAGAAAAAAAATTACAAAACATAGAGGAAATCTAATAACAGGTTGAATGGGAGAACATGCAAAACAGCCTGGAATTCTAAGGTTTGGTGATGCATGCAACCTTATCCTAGAAAATTATTCATGCTTATACAAATTATACGAGTATAGTACATAACATCAGCTCTGGATGCAAGTATGTTTCACAGTG
>NC_051400.1:26493730-26493844 GCF_015228065.2 Penaeus monodon
AGAGACCAGTTTAAATATATCCCATTAATCTTTCCCTAATTGATTCATTTTACAACACATTACTTAAAAAAAAAAAAAACACTGATGTATACAAGTATTCCATTACTAAATTGT
>NC_051400.1:26495859-26496738 GCF_015228065.2 Penaeus monodon
TTCTCTGTCCTGGTGAATCCAATCATGAGGCTTGAATGGTCCAAAATTCACCTAAATGAAAGATAAAGCCAACATAGCTCTAGATCATGTCTTACCAAAATAAGAGAACTCAGTTCAATCCACGTGCTACCTGTCTTTCCTATCTTCCCCCCTTCTGCCTTCTCTTCTACTTTGTTTCCTTTCAAACCTACAGTAGCCAGGAGCAATAAGTTAAATTATAAGACTAAAAAGTAAAAATGGAAGTGTTCCACGCTGGGAAGGAGATATCTGCCTCTTACTTCTATGGACAGGTATGGATTCTCTTTGTAAAATTCCTAATTTTCTGCCCTTCAAATCTGATGTCAAAGTTTAACAAGCCAACCAAGCTTACCGTACATAACACCCTGAATGAGCAACTGCACTGAGTTATCAATATTATCAGAGAAATGACTAGTGAAAAGTTGGCTTGAAGCTTCAGATAATAGAGGGGGATGGCTACACCCATAAAAGAAAGGAAAAGCAACAGTGGAGAAGCTAGAGATCCACAGCCTACATATAGGCCTACCCAGCTGATCTTGTGGGATCCCATAGTAAAGATATACCAGTACATTACAGTGATTAAAAATGCACAAAACTGCCCTTCCTGTGTGCACACTGGATGTGGTAAGGGATCCATCTGTGTCTTCGTGTCTTATCTACATAGTTACACAAGATCTTACATATATTAACCACTTGGGTACTACATCATCAAACTGCCACAAAAAGTCAAACTTGGAGAACCATAACTGGTGTTCTGTATGATACTAATGTTAGTAATTTGTCTGTACTACATCTCACTAATAAGGAGCCTAGATGTAATGTCAAGAAGATACCGAGCCAGACAACAAACACAAACAACCT
>NC_051400.1:26496871-26497263 GCF_015228065.2 Penaeus monodon
AATTGCGGTGATCTAATCAAACACATAAAATAGTCTGACATCAAATAATCAAAGAAGTGCCAGAAATGATGCATAACTCAGCACTTGGTGAGTTGAGGAAGTGTTTTCCATTCACCAAGCCGAGTGCAGCCTCAGGTGTTAAAACATCCTGTTCATATCTAGTAACAAATTAAAAAATGAATCTGCTTTCATTAGCCAAGAAATGTCCACCCACCAGAACTACCAACAACACCCTAATGTGGAGGATATCCACTGGAGGCCTATGCCCGACAAAAAACAAACAAGCTAATGTTATGGTTATATGTGTAATAAAGCTTCACCTGCACACTGTTTCATTCAGTGAATTAGGTCCATTCAGGCTTTTGTAATAGATCTCTATGGACAAGGAAACA
>NC_051400.1:26498770-26499097 GCF_015228065.2 Penaeus monodon
GAATCAGTTAGCATCCTGAAGTCAGTGAGGGATGAAATATCAGGTATTTATCATAAATCATCTTTTCTGGTTAACAGACTTGGTGTCCTGGGTAGTGTGCCACTCTCTAACATATAAAGATGGCCATTACTTTACATGCTTAGAAATTACTCCATAAATTTAATCATTGTTATTGCTGAGTTATTTCCTAGATTCATATACTAAGATTATTTAAAATAAAAATTAATCTGTTTCATGCTAATTATTTAATAGATACATATTTTGAGCCATCTTCAATCATGTGAGGCATGCTTGCCTAAGCTGTGTGAAATTCTGCTTATGAATGAT
>NC_051400.1:26499243-26499333 GCF_015228065.2 Penaeus monodon
ACTGGTGTAACTATCAATGAATTCTCTGAGTGAGGGATCAGATGTACATCAAAATGTGCAGTATGGGTTGTTTGCAAGTTATGACCGACA
>NC_051400.1:26499379-26499713 GCF_015228065.2 Penaeus monodon
GTAATCATCATATTCTTCAGAAAAAGAAGAGGTATATACACCTCCACTCATAAAATAAACAGAAACTGATTCATTATGGCTCAAAATATTGCATTATGCTCATAGAGTAACTGAAGACTACCAGATAAGTGAACTCAGAAAGTCCTGGCTGACAGGTACTTTGTAATCCTATAAGATGCAAGAATTAATCCTACCAAGCACTGCAACTTGAAAGCTACATCTTTATAAAAGCTAACATCCGGTTCAGAAAGCTGTATGACATTAAATGACTCACAACTCTGGGACAATGATTGCTTTCAACTACTGTTCTTTTTGTAATAACAATGTGTTTCTG
>NC_051400.1:26499834-26500065 GCF_015228065.2 Penaeus monodon
AGGAATAATAATAAAAAAGTACAAAAGTTCTCATTATCAAGTCATGGATAATGATCATCATCAACAAGAAAAAGGACAATTAACCCAATGAGTCTCTGGAAACATAATCAAGAATAATGAAGACTGTAAGGGCTTGGGTTTATGGCAAGAGAAAAATGCAATAAAGTTTAAAACTAAAGTAAAGGAAAAGATTTCCTTGCCAGGCCATCAATTGGCTGTAAGGTTAAGGAA
>NC_051400.1:26500090-26500730 GCF_015228065.2 Penaeus monodon
TCAATCTAAAATGAATCATCCACTGTCATAGGCTTGAGGCTTTGTCATTAAATATTGTATGTATATACCAAGGGAGCAATTTGGTTAATGAACCGAATGAGCATTCATAAGGAGCAGTGATTACGTGCATATTGGGCTAGGTTATTTTAAGTAATCTTGTATTGGCCACTCACTTGGTTATTTTCCCACTTCATTTTTACTGGGAGTTAAGTATCAAAGTTCAAGTATATCTGAATATTAGTTGTACTATGCTCTAAAATATTCTAATCATGAAATAATTGAATAGATGTCTAATATAATTTTCTAAGTTTTTAAAATAATTTCTCAAAAGTTCTTTTGGATTTATATCTATGACTAAAACAATTTCCAACAAGACATAATTATACTCACAGAAAACTCTTTCCTTCCAGAGGAAAATCTGGATGTAAACATATGCTTGCAAGTTCTCTACTGTATATGAGCTTAGTACAATGACTAACCTATATCAACAAAAATGAGAAAAAAATCCTTTCTTACTTCTCATTTATTAACTCCAGGTACCCTATTTACTTAACAATCAACTGCATAACCTTAAGACCAACACAAGATACTTTGCCATGACCTCCAAAGCACTCTTGTCTATATATATCACTCCATGGTT
>NC_051400.1:26500780-26500943 GCF_015228065.2 Penaeus monodon
CTTGATCCAACTGACACATACCTGATTGTAGTGCCTCCTCTTCTGACTGTGACCCCCCGGCAGGAGGCCCAGAACGTCGCATCGTCTGAAGCTTGTGTTCTCGGCAGGAGTCAAGTGACCTGCTGCGAGATAGTGTCGGACTCAATGGTGGCCGTCCAGGGCT
>NC_051400.1:26501062-26501516 GCF_015228065.2 Penaeus monodon
ATAAGGAGGAAAATGGAGTAAGAGAAAAGAAGGGTGAGAGATAAAAATGGGGGTTGGAGCAGTAGCAAGATGTGAAGTGCGCAATTTTGTGTTTGGAGAAATGGGTGAAGTGGAACAAAGGGATTTGAGTAATCAAATAAGCAACAGAAAAATATTCATTGGTATGGATGGGGAAAAAGATGGAGAGATGGCCATTAAAACCATTGGAAAATAGGAGGGAATGAGTGTAATCAATGAAAATCAAGGTAAAAAAATAAATTTGGTGATGGATGATGGACAGCCAATAAAAAAGGACAGCCAATGGTAATAAACAAGACAAAAGAAAACCAAGATAAAGAAGAATATGGGATAATCAATGGAAGTAGAGGAAATTACAGGAAAATGGTCATGGAAAAAGAAAGTTATATAAGATCAATCAGTCACATGTGAAAAATTAGGGAAAATGGTATAAATA
>NC_051400.1:26501676-26502038 GCF_015228065.2 Penaeus monodon
AAGAAAATAGAGACAGCAGGAGAGAGTAAAGAGGATAGGGAATTCAAAGCAAAAGGATTTGTAAGAGGACAAAAAAGGAGATGTTACCAAGAGGAGGACAAGGAATGCAGGAGAGAAGATAAAACAGATACCATTAGAATATGGATCCATTGTTTAAAAAATAATAATTTGTAAAGTATTTGTAAAGTCATTTATTCCCCAATGTGTTTGAAAGATCAATAGAAATCCCATATTGATTTAAAAAGAGGAGAGTGAAATTTTGCAACAAACAGAACAATAAGAAAACAGACATACAAGGAGGAGTAAAGAAGTTAAATGCAAGGCACAAGGGACAGATTACAAAATAAGTTGGTGTTGGAGAC
>NC_051400.1:26502099-26502875 GCF_015228065.2 Penaeus monodon
GATTTGTGAAAAAAGAATGGTGGGGGAGGAAGGTAAAATGAAAAAGTATATTTAGATCAAATGAAATGCAATATGAGGCAGACGGTAGAGTGTTTGGGCCAGATAGGAAAGAAATGTCAAAGAAAAAGTGGTAAGAATTAAGAGAAACAGGGACATCACAGACATATAAAAAATCACAGATATGTACAGGATGCACAAATGTTCAAAAATTAGGTTAACAGTAATTCAGATCAAAAGACATGCAGAATTGATAATATACAGGAAAAATGATTCAATATTTAAAATTTTATTAGTAATTTTGCCACAATAAAATTCATGAAGATATAGAAAAAACAAAAAATCACAAAGATCCAATGTATAATGCATATGGATACAGAAAAAATTCCATACATATTAGACAGTATGGAAACATGAAATAATGATAATTAGCAAACAAAATATACAAAAAGCAAATTAGTTAACAATAATCAGTGAGATATGATATGAAAATGTAGAATCATAGAAATGAGCGAAAACACCCATTTTAAACATGAAAAAGGTTATATGAAAAAAGGTTACACAAACAATGAAAAAATTAACCAGAAGATGATAAACAATATGAATAACCCAAGGAATGAGCATGAAGAACACATTAGCAATGGCAATAATGTGTGATAGATGCATGAGAAGATTACAGTTGTCATTTGCCAAGGGAAAGGAAGGAGAATGGAGAAGAGGAAAGGGTGAAATACATCAAAACTGAATTTAGCTTTTACATTTTGAAAGATTATTTCTCA
>NC_051400.1:26511835-26512094 GCF_015228065.2 Penaeus monodon
AATTTTCATATTCAAGAATTAGAGGAATTCTATAATTCGAAATATGCTGTATTTAGAATTCACAATACTAGAAGATGAATTTTAAAGTTTTGGTAAGAATTCTTTGAACATGTTTTGTATTTTAAACTTTTCCTTGTATGCTTCCTAAAATGGTAAATAATACTGAATATCATTCTTGCACATCATCTTACATACACATTAGTGCAAACAAACACACACACAAAGACCATAATCTCATGTCTGGCTAACTTTCTACCAA
>NC_051400.1:26517815-26517889 GCF_015228065.2 Penaeus monodon
GCCCTGAGGATGTAATATAGCAAAAAATTTGGCATTTATGTGATTTTTGTTTTTATTCTTGTAGTGTGGTGTAA
>NC_051400.1:26518540-26518723 GCF_015228065.2 Penaeus monodon
CAAACACACATAAATGATGCCATATTTTTTTCAATACTGCTTGTTCTGATTATTTATTAATACGTCTTTTGGAAATACAATTTTTTCCCGTAATATATAGTCTGTAAGAAACCATATAAATGATGAAGTATTAGAATGTGTATGGTAAGATACTTATACCTAAAGGTTTACAAGTAAATTATT
>NC_051400.1:26519294-26521684 GCF_015228065.2 Penaeus monodon
TTGTAAGATTAAGTACATAGAGAATAATATTCCCAAGTGCAAACTTGCCAATATCATTAAAATACCTACGTTCTCTTAAGAACACTCAACACGTATGTGGCACTGCTTACCTATAGGTAGGCATGTTGGCAAAAGTAATGCGACTACCCATATCCAGGGATGTCTCTTCTGTCTTGCTCATCATAGGCTGCAGGTGCTGCTGTGGAGGCTTCTTGACAATGGGTCTCTTCAGGTACGGGGCATCATATTTGGGCATAGTACTCTTGCGCCTAAATTGTTGACCAAGAGAGTACGAACGATGTGGCAGATGGTGAGAAAAAATAAGATCTAGTTTAGATTGATGAGGTGACAGTAGAGAAGATGTGTCTGCAGACTAACTTCTGCTAAATAGCTGATAAAAAATCTACCAAGATGGCAAGGGTGTCTACTACTTCTTAACAGTGGTGTGCTAACAAGAACAAGGGTGAAAGGGATGAGAGTGAAACAAAATTGTTTGACCAAATTTACTCTAACTGTTCACCACTTTTTTCAGATGGGACTAAGAGCCTAGGGTTATATATAGAGCAATGGCTTAGGTCTAGATTTTCAAGTTTGATGTCAAAGGTAAAACACACTGTTGGAAGCACACGAAGGAAGCATTGGCTACACAACACTAAAAGCTTTTGGTGACTGACCTCTATGACTCACATAGATCATGCATTCTTTAAACCAAAACGTTAGACAGTTTACACTAAAGCAATCTGGAACGTACTGTTAATGGTATTACCAGAGTATAAACAGATTAGCATGCAACATATCTCAGAATTCATGCAGCCAATATGACTTTAATCACTTCAACAAGAGGGACTTTATCAAGAATTTTAACCCTTGGCAGATTTGCAATGCAATTTTTCTTTCCAAATATTGCCTTCTATTCATATTTACCTTTAAAAAAAATTATGAAAAGTAATGCAAGTTAATACAAACAAATATAAAACTGCATTTTCCAAACAAGGGTAATCTGGGATTATCATCCTAAATGGAACTGAACCAAGGAATAAATACAAATTGAATAACTGTAAAACACAGCCAGAACACTGAATATCATTGAAGAATTGAAAGAAAGGAGAGAAGAAAACATAGATTCAAAGATGGGCTTGCGAACAGGATGCTAGACTTGCTAAAATGCTAATACTGATACTTATTTTCAGATGGTATAAACGGCGCACTGATAAGTTCATTTTGTATAATGTAATAAAATTCCCAGAACTAGAAGTAAGCCAAACATAACATTTCCATTCTGGCACCTTCTACAAATACATTTATCTAAATCACTGAAGTTGTATAATCAAAATGTAAACAGAAAGAATCAGTCAAAGTAACGATATAATTACTACGGTATATGGAAATAAAATGCATATTCTATTGTTAAACAAACTCAGCACTGATCTCATAAAATATTCGCATTCTCTTTTTTTACGTAGCATTTTCAATCTGATAAAGATTGCAAACATGCGAGAAAAACCTGCAAGGAAATGACTAGTTTTATACTAGGTGAATTTCTGTTAGTATACGCTGGAAAAATACAAGACTATTATTCCTTGAAAATACCATAAGAAAACTAAATGGTTTGTTTCATTTTTCCGCAAAGGATAATATATTTATGTATGGAACTCTAAAGATCATCAACAAAAAATGAATGTTAATGGAAAAACCTATTTTGAATGCATTCCAGCATTACCTACTTTATGTTATTGGTCTACATCTCTTTGTTTTAGAGGCATAGAAGCCTTCTGTGTAATGGACATGTAATGCAGTGCAGATACAGACACATATAACTGCATTGACCATAGAGATGTGTGAATGTATATATACAGTATTTACATGTTATTTATAAAAATCAATCACAAACAAATATCTCAAATGGCGCTCTCCCCACGCTCTCTCTAGGAAAGATTGGTAAATAAGCAGAAAGACAAAAATATAGATCTGTAATGATGAACACCATAATAATGAGGAAGAGAAAAAGAGAGGAAATAAAAACAGATACGTAAATAAAAAATCAAGCTAAGTTAACCAAGCAGAATATGTTAACATTTAAGAAAATATAATGAACACAGCATAAGGGACATTTTTCTGAGAGGTTTTGAGAGGTTTACGGTTTGGGAAAGAGAGACAAGCACTGAGCATACAGTTTGAGAATATGTCATGCATTTGTCATGCAGGGAAGAGAACAGAGAGTTTGGGAAGAAGGATTGGGATAAGGACAGAAAAGAATAACTTGGATAGGCAGATGGTATGCTAAAGCTGTAGCTAAATATATGCTAACAGTAAGACACATAAAAAAAAAATGGCTGGAATGAATTGGGTATACAACTTCACTTGAAAACAGGCCAATATTTGGAAGCATA
>NC_051400.1:26521751-26523011 GCF_015228065.2 Penaeus monodon
TTAACACCATGTAAGACATGAAGAACCTGGGTTCTACCATTACATAAAAAGAGGCATTCAATTTCACTTAAAAAAAAGTGTCATCCTAATACTCCTATGGCAAGATTGAAATATGTGACACTGGTCAATTACCTATCATTACATTGAACTGAAAGTTAGTTTTTACTTGTGGCAAGCATTCTGCAAGTTCTATTAGGTAGGTTTGAAGTATAACGAGTATTTCATGAAAGTGTCTGATGGAAACTACAGTACAGAAGATTATCTTCCAGCTAAGTCAACTAGTAGTATGTTCTGAGAACTAAGATATATATTTTCTCAGTCATCTGACATACTATCTGCAATCAAGAAAACTATGTTGTTATTGTAGTTCATTTCCACTGGTGACTTCTGAACAGAGTCTGTCAGCAAATCAAATACTGAACACTTTCATAATAGCATGCTAAAAGCATACCATCTGCCCAGTGTACCTGTACTTTCAACCAGGGGTACAAATTGCCAGTATTAGCAGTTATTCGGTTTATACTTTCTACAAAAGACTGCAAATTTTAAACAAAATTATTAAATTAAAAGAGTCAAAAGAAGAGAACAAATATATGTTTTAATCAATATTTCAAAATGTCTAAAATGTTAATACTATATGAAACTACTCTTTTTCATAATCTTGACTCTTTGAAACAAGTTATTAACTGTCTCTGAAGTTAAATCATCATAATTTAAGGCACTTTTGCTTGTGACAATGTAGCAGATTCTGAGCTTTCTGAGGTAATTCATGTTCATCTTTTGCTTCAAAAGCCTGACCAAATATCACAAAAAAATGCCCCACATAATTCATAAAAGCTGATCTCACTGACTCATTTTGAAAATCTTGATCAATAATGCTTAAGATATATATATCTTTTATCTGGGAAAATAACTAAATACTTCTTATTTCTCCTATGAAGTCATTTTACCCAGGGTGAAGAGTACAAGTGATAAATTAAACTAGAGTGGTTAAGGCAACGAGAGATCAGCGATTGTGAGGGAAGCAGAAAAAGTAAAGGGGCTGTTCCTTGAAGCACAAATCACTGAAAATGAACGGAAATGAACCTTATGGCAAACACCCCAAAGGCTCATAATCGCTGGTTTTCGTCACATTTTTTTTTATCGATTTTAGCATGCACTAACTACCTCTATCAAGTTTTCTCTTGGTTTGAAATTAAGTAAAGTCAAAGAAAAAGTAGCAAAGGTTGTCTTTTTTGACTTGGCTGTTTAGAGGAAACC
>NC_051400.1:26523058-26523323 GCF_015228065.2 Penaeus monodon
GGACATTGTGCTATGTGAGTACTTCAGGCTTTCTTATTTAATGAATTATTTACTGTACAAAATACCCTCTTGAAAGGATGCTATATAATGCCACAAAGTAGATAATTCATTCCGAAAATATGAAAGTTACCTCTACAATAAAATGATGTTGGAAATCAAAGAATGAACAGCAATCAAACAGTTTCCTACACATACAATCTGTACTCCTAAAATCTTTATGAAAATTGAACAAAATAAAATTCATGTCAGGTAAGACAAAAATATA
>NC_051400.1:26523870-26525095 GCF_015228065.2 Penaeus monodon
CATGAGTGTGTACAAGAACGTATGTGTGTGCTGTACATTCTATGAAAATAAAATTGCTTCCTGAGAGGTCCCTTGTAAGAAGGTATTTGTATAAGTTGCATGTAAGATACCATTGCAAAATTCTATAAAATGTCTTTACTAACATCACAAACAATGAATTACTGTAAATCTCTTTAAAATTAATCTAACCAACCATATTTTCAAATATTCCACAATGTTTTTGAACAGATGTCATAAATGTATAAAATTAAAACCTTTGACATTTCCTGTTTCATAAAATAGTCATGGCATTACAAAATCATTAATAAGATTACTGGGTGTATGGCAAACACTTCTAAACTGACACTACACCTTCTTTCAATCATGAAAAAAGGGATGAGAGTCAAAATATCTGATGTAATTAAATTCTATGCTGAACATCCATACAAAGAAAATCTGCAGTTATGGATTTGGAATTGATGTTGGGTTTCCATAACTGGCAATAGGCTATGATAAACTAATGTGTTTCGTCATGTGCATGTATTAAATGTGTGGAACCATTTACCATTATATTTGGCCACATTCTGTCATATCACACTGCCCATGAAAATCCAGTTGAAAATTGAATTCGTTTACAGCGCATTCTAATTTTATTTTGTACTACCATTTGAGCTTTGAAAAATTACTCTTGGAACAGCACACTTTAAATAAATGAATGGAGAGTCTTCGACAGTCATTAACTGAAATCATGGATAACTTATGTATATTGCAATCTAATGTAATAATTTTTGTATGAATTCAATTTATAAGATCTCTGATTATTTTCTAGCACAGTGTGTTTTGCTCATATCATGGCCATGGGAATAATTCCTCTGGTGTAGCCATTAAAAAAAGGCATATTATTGCATAACATGTACAATGACTATTGTTAAATCTAAAACTGCATAGATTTCAGTAAAGCTACCATCTTATTTACATTCAGTCTGTTGCTGAGTCAGCTGAAAGCTGCAAGGCACAGCACAAATCACGAGCAGGAGCCTTTGATATACCACTAATGCTATTCTTTAACAATCACTTGTTTTACTCCTCTTACTGTTTCTTTTCCCTGGGAGGAGGAAAATAATCAGTGGATAATCAACAGAAAGTTCAAAATATTTGGCTTTATCATAGAGTCTAGCAAAATGATGACGTGAACTTGGCTCCGCGGCAATTCCTCGCACAAGCTCAGTGGCTGAAAGAAGAACCA
>NC_051400.1:26525117-26525695 GCF_015228065.2 Penaeus monodon
GGGACTGTTAACTTTGCTCCTGCTAAGTGCACCATAATATCCAAATCAATCTGCAAAGGCCTCTACAGCCACAGCGACAAGCCTGGGGCATCCAATGCTGCTGTAGATTACACCAAGCCTAATTCATGCATCTAAACTAATATTATATATTGGAGAGTGGCATTTAAGGCCATACCTGAATTCAGTTGTTTTAGAAATACCCTGTATATATCAGCAAGGGTTCACTTGATGCTTTACCCTTACAACTGAAATCACCGATTTCTATTGGACTGACGGGTGTATAAGAAGAATCGCAAAATGCAAAGTCTTCTGTTGAAAGGAAGACTTGAGGCTTGGGTGATACATTTATTTTAAAGACAGGTTGCTTCAGTATCTAGAATCTTGCTTAAAAACGTTTGAATTTCAAAGCTGCCCTGTGTGACGTCAAGCACAGTTGAAGAAGTAATATTTAACAATGCTCGCGATTGGTTGGTTTCCTCTCATAACAGTCACAGTTTCTTTGAATAAAATAAACAAAAGATAATGTGCCAATATAAAGAAATATAAAGCCAAGCATTTTGAGCGATAGATCGGGCCAG
>NC_051400.1:26525743-26530270 GCF_015228065.2 Penaeus monodon
TGTAATGGTAGTAATAAAAAAAGATAATCTAAATATTTGCTATGCTATTTTTAGACTAAGATCTTACTGACCTTAGGCACAGGGAGAAATTTTTGTGGACTACTACTGACCTGTAGCACAAAGCCATGAACGCAAACGCAAAGAACACCCCGCCCATTCCCGACACCAATCCCACCACGAGGAACACGGTGTCACTTCCCTGCTGCCCAACTGTGACGTCACAAGAGAGCCGCCACAGTCATTGGAACAGAAGACGCGAGACGCATTTGAGGGTAGGGTTTGGGAGTACAGTCGGTGTGATTATAGATGGATTGAGTGATTTTTGTGCCCACAATCACGGGTTGTGCCAGCCAGGGTCAGATAGTAAGGCCACACGAGTGGTAATCAGGATGGCGTGGTGATGGTGATTCAACCAAGATGGCGGTTGTAACCAAGATGGTGGACCGAACAAGATGGCGGACCAGGCGAGTTGTTGTGAGGGGTAGGACACACAGCCACACACCACGCAGGGCGGGAAGAGAGCGAGGGGGAAACACAGGTGAGAACATGGACTCTCACAATAAAGCCCTTCACATAATATCTAGCATGTCAACATCATATCATTGCTTGTGTCCTGGCAACCCATCACTGGCTTTTAGGACCCAGAGATATCTAGGATTTCTTTTCTCGCTGGACAATAACCGAGCTGGAAGCTTACCATCTAAAGCTGTCATAAACCACTGAATCAACAAATACGATCAAAGTCGATCTGACTGCCCAAGGACAGCTTTATATCGTGAGCTTCCGTTCGTCAATCATGGGTCGAGCATGAAATACACACTGAACATGTAAATTTTCTTGCCACATCGCAGAAAGTTGCAAGCTAAGTATGAGAATACATGAAGAGACAGAAGCACCAATCAGCAACCCAATGAGCTGAAAGTAGGTGAAAGACATCATAACAGCTGTAGGTGTCCCGTGGGGACAGACGACACATTGACGCAATCCACAGATGTTCCACAGATGTTCAACACAAGAGCTTCAGTCACACGAATCCTTGCCTGATCCACAACACCAATCACCCTTCATGACTTCAAGTGAGAGAAAATGCTCTCGTTCTTTACAGGCATACAATATATATAAACAAAATACAAGGATGTCAGGAAAAGAACATCAACGCAATGTACTGCAATCTGCTGCATTTGCTTGCAATCAGAATGACTGTTACCAAGGATCAGACAAAGAGGGGAGGGGAAGGGGGGTAGGGGGAGTTGCCAGTTGCCACAGCCAGGCAAATGCTCCTACCAATCCATCTACAGTACGTAGCGAGGGAGTTATTTCTCATCAACGAAAATACATGGCAAAAGATACGGGGGATGTGTGTGCGAGTACCTGTAGCAAACTGCTATTAGAGTAAAAAATAAGAACACGCCTCCAACTCCGCCTACTAGCAAGAGGACCATAGCCACTCTCCCAAGGCCCTGGGACTGATCGTTTTTGATCGCTGTCGGGGATGTACAAGAAGCGGGTTAAAAAGGTAAGGCAGGCTCGAAGGGGTTTTCTCAATGCTCTTGATACACACATACGCTCTCACAAGAAAAAAAAAGAGATCCACACAGCAACGTCTTGTTGGCTTTTTTTTATTTTTCAAACTGATACTCTAAGAAGGTTCTAAGGGATATTAGTTATTAAAAATCTTAAAAGTTTTCACCTCTTAGAAACAAAGCCATGAATTAAATCTCTGTGGTGTATATGAATGACCATTTGAAATTGATTGTGAGAATTCCTTATCATGGGAATAACCAGTCACTACATTTTTGTGCAAATATTTATGATCAATTATCAGAAAACGTAGAGAATATTCCATGCACTTTTTAAAAAAATGCTCTTTTCATTTTTAATGAAACATGAGTTACGTAAAACCAATTAAATTAGAACAAATTCCAAAAGGCTTGGGCATATAACCACAATGGAGTTAGTGTCAAGTTTTAATTCATAACTAAATAAGTTTTCAAGAGCAAGTCAGTCACATCTGTACTGAAATGGAAAGTCTCATTCACAATCTGAGAAAGTCTGAGAGAATCAAACTTTAAGATTCTTAAATACAAGAGTTCACAGTGACATCATATTCACGTCATAAATACTCTGGCAATATGAATACCATCCTCTGCTTTGTGAAATCCAAAAAAACTATAGGGATGAAAATCTGATAAAAAAGTTAAAATGATGAACTTTGGACATCAAATAATCATTGTGTACTGTACGAGGATGAGAGAACAAATGTTCAAGATCCATAACAAGAGAACCCCTTTTCAGGTCTGAAAAATGAGCTAAAGTGATAACATGAATAGAATATATACAAGAGAGTCTACAAAAGCCTCCCATAACCGAAAAAGAAACCCCAGAGGTTCTAAAAACAAAAAAGTCCGAAAATAAACTAAACACTCAATATCTTGGTCTCTTAAACCAACCAAGAAAATGAGTCAAACCTTCATATAAAACCCTGGACCAAAGATAAAACAAACAAACAATATATATACCATAAACTCTGTACACAAATTTGTATATGTATAAGCTCAATCAAAACTAATAAGTCAACATTACCAATATAAAAGTGTTGTTGTTCAGCAACTGCCGAACGTTCAAGCTCACCATATTGAATGTTTCTTCCTTGCACAATGTTCCAGGCGCTTGTCGGGGCTGCCGCTGTGGTCTTGCCCATGGGGTGTGGGTAAGGACTGCCGGGTTCGGGTGGGTAGGGGGTGGTGTAGATAGAGCTGTTGTCGAAAATGGAGCAGTCTGCCCCTGTCCAGCCCCGGTTGCAGTAACAGGAATTCATATTGGAGCACACCTGTTAATGTTGTTTTCGGTCAGCTCGCGAACCCTGTTTTGGCAGTGACTTAACCAATGGCTGGGCTCTCCATCCCTGAACTATTTTTACCATGTGGAAGGCAGTCTCGTGGTGTGATAAGGCTAATCATTTGCTAATAATTACATCCTGGTCCTCTTTGTCATTTGTTTAACCGTACTAGGATGTGTTACACCTAATTTTGGTGAATTATGAATTTCTGCGAGTCTGTAATGTATCTGCATACATTTCAACTGTTATACTTAACTATCTGGTATTGCAAAATACAGCAATTAAGTACATTCCTCCAAGTTTAAACAGCTGGCTCTTTATATCAACAGGTACTGAAGTTAATTTAGTTAAATAAATCAAATTTGCATTTCAAATCTAAATTTACTGCTAATAAGAAGTAATTCTAAGGAAATATTCAGCACTTTATCATTATTTTGCTCTTGAAGAAAATATAACTAATTGAAAAAAATCAACTTTATTACACATTGAAAGGCAGCTTACATGAATGTTCTTCACTGTAGCAAAACTTAGCCATCTTGAACCACCCTCTGACGCCAAATGCAAAAATGCCTTTCAAAAAACGTGACCCATGACCCGCATGATTCGCCTGGCATCACCTACAGGACCTAGTTTCTTTTACAATGACTACTGAGTGCATAGTTCTAATAGATCAGGGACTGAGCTATGACCTTGGAGTGTCAACGGAACTGAATAAGGGAAACATGACATCACTGCCTGTTGTGTAATTCAGGGATGCTTGTCTCTCCAATATTGATTCCTTTAAGCCATCTGCACTAAGTATTGGGTGCGTTCTCGACAGATATAGAACCTCTAGGAAAGCATGCATGTTTCTTTATATATATATATTTTTTTTTCAACCTCAATTTGGCTTTGGGTAGTCCTGTCGATAAGCCTTAAGGATATGTTTTCACCCTTAATTAAAGCATGAGTTTTTTGAGTGAGAAGTGAGGGCCAGTGTGCTGCCTGTCTTCACTGAACGCATCCAATGTGTCTTGAACTTCCTAGACATATGGCAAAAACCAAAGTCTTGTATTGGTTATAAATTCAATGTGATTTAAAAAAATAAAGAATGTGGATAAGGATTATTTATCATTTGTATACTCATGATTGTTAACAACGCTTGGGAACCATTTCATATGGTATTTACCGTGAGAGTTGAAAAACAGTGAAGCATTTCCTTTTAAAATGAATTACTGAAATTTTCTTATACAACAATACGAATATCTAAACTACAGATCAAGCGATCCATGAATCCTAACGCCTTAAGATATTGTGATGAAGATTCGTCACATATTCACCATCAGAAATAGACTACGAGTGAAGTAGATGAATCTACATGTTGGACAATCATGTGTGTACTTTCTACGGCTTTCAACAAGCTTTCAAATGAAATTCAGTGAAACTACCGTACTGAAAGTGAGAAACTGAAGCCATATAAGCAGTGGTATTTGTGCTCTTGAATCCGCCTTTCTATATTACCTTACCTGGTGTAGTATCACCCATCATATCAAACACTCTGAAATATACTAAGTATACGCGAAATACTTTTGTATTTTGTTCTCTTCTTTTCTATGTTAAAAGACCTACAAAAGTATGCGAGCTGTTGCTAGTGCATACATCCTAACATCTGTCTTGGTGTCTATTAAGTTCATCTGTTGTACACATCA
>NC_051400.1:26531757-26532880 GCF_015228065.2 Penaeus monodon
ACAGTGCTTATAGGTCGAGATATGAACCGTAGCTTATTAGCCAATGATTAGACTTTAAAGTGTGAAACTAATACCACCATCATGACTATTGACCATGTATTAAGGAGTTACTATCCTGGTAATTCATACATTTAATTCTAGATATAATCTTTCAGGATCATCCATAAGTTAAACCTCCTACAATCGTCAACTAATACAATCATCGGAAACTTCAGAAAAAAGAAACGGACCATAACTTTGATATAGAAACTTTTAAATTCTCTGCCTCATTCTAAGCTAAAAGAACTAAGCTACTCCTCTTATTTATTAAACAGTATTAAGCTATCCCAATAACAAAAAAGAGAGAAAAAAATAACACAACCTTTCCCAACAATGACCCCCGAAACAAACGCCCAGCACCTCCCACTCACGCCCACTCCTACCCCAACACTGGACATTCCAACCTCTCTACTTACTCCATGCCCAGAGCACTCGAGGGCATTGTTGTTGGTCTTGCACTGGCCCGGCTCGATGTACGGGTAAATGGACTCGCAGGTCTGGTTCATGCAAATCAGCTTCTCTCCGCACGCCGTCCCGTCCTGCACAAGGGTCCAGTCCGCGTCACGCCGCCGGTCGTCAAGGACTTCGTAACGCACCGTTCTGGGGGTAAGGGGGGGGGGGTTACTTTGAGGCGGCCGAGTTTTGTAATATGGGGGGAAAGGGTGTGTATGAGTTACGTGTCAATGTAATGGGGGATGGGAGTGTTACTTAGAAGCGCACTAATTTCGTATTGATGTAATGTATGGGGTAGGTGTTACTTAGAAGCGCACTAATTTCGTATTAATGTAATATGGAAGGATAGTGTCACTTAGGAGTATATTACTTCCGTATTAATGCGATTTATAGTGTAGTATATAAATAGTGATTACTGGGGGGTGTTATTATTGTATGATTTTTGTATTAATATGTGTTATGTGGTGCAATAAAGAAATAACAACTTACGTTCTGGGTGGAGGGTATTGATTAGGTGCATTAAACCCCGTATTAATAATATTTGTTATAATAAACAGTAATCACCATTCTAGGGAAAAGAGAATGTTGGAAGGAATGTTACCCATAAGTCTACACAATTCACATCATTACC
>NC_051400.1:26533026-26533413 GCF_015228065.2 Penaeus monodon
TCCGCAGAATACAAAAAAGAGAAATAATCTCAACGCACTTGCACTCGTACTCCTGTCCTCCCATGGCAACAATTGTACGCGAGTAACTCTGGTCCATATTTGGGGTCACAGGATGCTGCATTCCGAGCTGACACTGCAAGGTCCCGCACATGATGTTCCTGTCAACAAAGGGCATCTCGGTTGAGTCACATGTCAAATTTGACAGGTATGGAGAGAAATAAGGTGAATATCTTTCAAATACAAAGATAGGTCTGTAAGAATGATCCAAACTTATACAACAATAAGGTGAATGCATATCTGTGTTAAGGAAGAGATATAAGTGTTAAAGAAGGTGTGTATACTTAATTTCTATTATATCTAATTCCTTATAAAAAGTATGTAATGCCA
>NC_051400.1:26533984-26534197 GCF_015228065.2 Penaeus monodon
CAACGGATAACCCTAAACCACAAAATAACTTAATCTACACCCTTTTATCGCTAACAAACTTCACCTAACTCACCCTAGTTCGCATTTGATATAGCTGCCGTTCCTGTGTCGACCGCAGTTGCCATAAATCACGCCATCCACATTGAACTGTCTGTAGCATGTCTCATCGGATGCTTGTCCACCTGTGAAAGAATGGGAGGTTAATCAAATATA
>NC_051400.1:26534445-26534760 GCF_015228065.2 Penaeus monodon
AATCAGAATCTACCGATTTGAAAGACGTGCACAAGGATATATGTTTTTTAATAACATATATAGCTGTACAGTTTCTTGAGTTACATAGGTATACTGACCAATGGAGATCTGAATTATAAATGGTTGGGTAGTTGGAGCCCACATGAAATAAAATTAACCAGTCAAAGTCTAGAAAATACAAGACTGACCAGTCAAGTTGTAAACGATATGGAAATGACCAATTCAAATTTAAATGACACGGAGTCAACCAAAAAAACACTTTAAAGATACAAAAACCATACCATCCTATAATTTAGACGACACAAAGCACCTCCT
>NC_051400.1:26534792-26535059 GCF_015228065.2 Penaeus monodon
GTAAAGGACGACATACCATAACCCCAGATGAGTTCGCACTGGTTGTCGAGCGTCGGACAGATCCCCTTGAAGCAGTAGCCCTTGCCGTTCCCACACTTGTTCCCTGTCTTCTTGTAGATGTCCATCGGGCATGTTCCGTGGAGGCCGTTGCAGAATTCGGGGATGTCGCACTCGGTCTGGGCCTTGCGACATAGGTAGCCCTTGGGACGCAGCTAAGGGCAGAGGGGAGGGCGGTTATTGCTTGTGGTCGGAGGGGGAAGGTGGGGC
>NC_051400.1:26535166-26536024 GCF_015228065.2 Penaeus monodon
AAATATCATAAAACAATTGACCACAAAATACTGATAAACGTGCAGCACATCCGCCACAGGTAGGTCCGCACTCACCCGGCAATTGTCACAGCAGGGACCTGTTGCACACTCAGCCTCCAGCTTGAGTCTGCAGGTCACCGGGTCACAGCAAGGGTCATTTCTATCGCACTCGTCCCTTGGGCCACAGTCGCACTGCTCCCCTTCGTCGACCCTGCCGTTGCCACAGACAGAGATGGTGTGGCCCTGGCCGCGGGTCTGTTCAATCGGGAAAGGAATCTGTGAAGATGGGTACGTTGCAAAAGACGTTTTAAGGGAAGAGATGTCTGTGTATCTCCGTTCGTAAGAAAGAAGATAACAGATTGATTATTGTTCTACATGAATTTGGTATCATCTCATACATTCCAAGTACGTGCGTATTATCAGAATATACATGCCTAAATCTAATGTATATATATATCGAAAATCATATAAGGTAACAACTGCTTAGTCTCAATAAGATCTGTGTTACTATTACCTGGCCGGGAACATTCCCAGGAATCAAGGGTGGTCGGTTGACTTTAAACTGGTGTGCGTGGAAGAGAGGAAGGGAGAGACACTTCAGTTACGAAGAAAGGAAGAGGTAAATGCCGAGGAAGAGGTAAATGCCGAGGAAGAGGTAAATGTCGTTGATGGGTTAATCATTAACACTATGTGATGTATTGTACAGCATTCTACCAGTCGGTCACTTTCACATTTAATATCGATATATATTTGTATATAATGTTATAGTGTTTAATACGAAATTTTAAACTACATTCTTTTGCGAAAGGAACTGCGTAACATCAAAGCAGTATCTTCTCCTTGCAATACTTTTCGCTG
>NC_051400.1:26536075-26536828 GCF_015228065.2 Penaeus monodon
ACATACACAATCGTACCTTCTGAAATAAACACTATCATCAGCAACAATAGTTTGTTTTGTTTTGTTTAAAAATTGTAAACCAGTAAATATAAACTTTTGTGATAATGTGTATCCACAACCATAAAAGCAGTGATCATTGTAGCTGCTTGAAAGTATGTGTGCAAAAGAGCTACTGGCGCCCGCTAATCATAGTTAAGTTTATGAAAAATGATAACCCAAAATATATAGCTAACCCCGACTTAGACATGCCCAATGAACCCATAGTTTTATCTTTCATAGTAACAAACCGACAAACCACACCAATCTTCTCTTCACTAGCCTGCCTACCCTATAAACAGTAACACACAACTTAATGAAATGCTGTGTTAAGATGCTGCAGTGCCCCTCCCCCATTCACAGGTTTCATCCAAGAGAATCTACTCCCACTTGCTCCCTCCCCTCCCCACCACACCCCCTCATTCTAAAACAATATCCTCCCTTTTTAGATCACCTTAGTTGCTTGACGCCCTCTAGTCATCAAACACGACGTCCCAAAACCTAAAACGTTATCTTACCATATACCTTGAATAATGACTATCTGCACTATACTAGAGAGAATTTAAGGTAGTTTTGCAGTGTGAATACCAGGAATTTTTCGTTCTGGACTTTCTGCTGTATGATTTAAAAATTGTAGGAGTTAAAGTATAATCTACATTTTCATCTAAAACTGAACTATACCTGGAAACGAAAGCTGGGAGGAGATACAAAGCAATA
>NC_051400.1:26537577-26538730 GCF_015228065.2 Penaeus monodon
GAAGTTACTAGTTAATGCATTATGGCAGTGTCTAAAAGCACAGCCAACAATACCACTTAGTGTATCTTCAAGATAAACAAAATATTCCCGCCACATACCTTGCTTGGAGTGTGGAGAAGGCAGTTCGTCTCTTCAACGGACTGGAGCGAATGGTGGTAGTCATCGACTGAGCACTTTGAGAACTTAGACGGCTGTACGTTGTCTTGTCCTACCACTGCCTTGGACATGATGCAACCGTGCCAGTCTTGGCAGTAGCAGTTAGTTCCTGCTAAAAGAAAACACAGTCATGATCACTCATTGCTGTGGGCTGAGCACTGAAGATGAGAAATGGCTGTTCATTCTGCTAGTAAAACATTCACTTGTTTACGAATGGCAGGCGTGTGCCAGGAATCATTCCTCTGTTTAAATTAGGGGAAATTTGTATCATTTATTCTAATGAGAGGGCCCCTGAACATTTTACTAGGCTTGAGTCAAATCCAAGGGAAAGAAAAGTGACAGTATCTAAGAGGGATTTTAAAAATGTATGACCTAATCATGATTATTTTTGCAAAACCACATGATGTGAACTCTTGACAAAAACAAATAAAAAAATCGCCAAACCAAAGAGGAAGCCGAAAGGATTCATAATCTAAAATAAATGAATATATTTTTCCATGGTGCAAAACATTCTAGTCTATATATGAACTTAGGATAATATATATACACATACTGTTGATTATTTATTACGTGATTCTTATTTTGAAATAATATCAGCAACCAGTGCAGAACCTATGCTACAGTTGTGATAATGCCTTCACAACAGTGTGTTAGGTCTACCTTTCACCAGTTTGTAAGAAAGTGACAACAGGATCTGTAACATGGATTCAGACACCTGTATAATTGTTTAAACACTACATATTGAATACATATTCATCCAATAGAATTTAATTCCACGTAAACAAGAATAATTCAATTTAAGTCTACGGAAACGATAGGCCACATTTTATTACTTACTTTACCTTCGGTACTTTGCCCGTGACTACATTGCGGCTGCTAAGAAACTGAAGTAAATTGACGCATCGTTTGGCAATGGTATTAATTGAACAAATGACATCATCAGTTAATATCAGGACATAAAATTACAATACAAAAAGGTACATTGGAAGGACTCCTT
>NC_051400.1:26538755-26539274 GCF_015228065.2 Penaeus monodon
TTTTTTTTACAAAAAAGGACAGTCACCTCTCCCGTTTTAGATTAGGAAGTAGAACGTCGAGCCACACGGACACATATTTAAAATTCATGCAATGGGAGAAGCAGTTATTGAGACCTACTTCACGATGTTTTTTTTTTAGGTTGCCTACGAAAAATCATATACACCAGACAATCCTACACTATCAGCAAGAAGCATGCTAAGATATAAACAAATAGATAAAATAACTACAAGCATTACGTGCACATAGCACTATAACCCATTCACTTGATATCCAAGCACAAAAGAAAATGCTGTTATTAGGTACAATCTTTTACTCGTAGGCAAAAGCTAAGTAGACTGCATTTCATCTAGAATAGGAGGAGACTGACACTTTTCATTTACAATTCTATCAAGCTTTCATTATCCTTATTTCTCTTCTTCTTCTGAATATATCCATGTTCATATCTCCATGACAATCTGGTATACTGGCTTCGTCCTCATGACCAAGGAAAAGCAAGACTCACAGACTAAAATGACTTT
>NC_051400.1:26539363-26541077 GCF_015228065.2 Penaeus monodon
TCATGGCAGAGTAACATGACCAGCCTACTCGCCTTCATGACAAGTCTGCTGGTTTGGCCTGGGTGCTTGAGTGACATGACTGGAGTATTGGCCTAAGCAGAGAAATAACGAGGCTGGTTTACTGACCATAGTTGGGAAAGTGGAAACAGCTGATTAAGTGAAAGTCATGATAAATATAAAGAGAGAGAGAAAGTGTTAATATAACTGATCAGAGTATGATGTATACTGAGGAAAAAAAGAGTGTGTTAAGATGACTTCATTTGAGGAATAAGTGACTATGTGATCTAATATACAGAGCCTAAATTGATATCAGATATGGGTGTTATATCCTGGCCTTGATATTACTGTGGTGGTGTTCGTTCTGGTGTCATGGAGTCAATTTTTTGTTTAAAATGAGGTCTTATGAAACAGGCTGACTACTTGTGCAATATTTAGATGTCATTCAAAATATCGGGACTAAAACATTTGATAGTTAAAAATATATATCACATCATATTCTTTCCTGTTGGAGATATTTTGAAAATCAGAAAAAATGCTAGACAGAATTCAAGAGAGCGTTTGATATGAACATCACAAAAATGCCTTGAATTTCAGCAATACTATTGAGAATTTACCAAAATAATGATTAGCATAACTGCCTTTCTCTATACTGCCATGTGAATATACAAATATACAACATTATTGTCCATTACAAGCTCGTTTTTTGTGTCAATGTTCTTTATGAAAATAAAGTAAAATATGAACAAATAAGCATATATTGTAATGAGTTTTTTCTCACGCTTTGACAAATACTAGCATTTAAAGGTGACTAAGAACAAAGTTGTAGTGTTGTTTTTTTAACCTGTAAAAACGAAATTAATAATCACCAGCTCTTTATAATCTGAAGTTTAAGATTTTGATACTTGACTTATGGAAGGGCGTAAAAATTTTAACCATGGTGACAAGACTTACTTCCATTCACAGGAGAAAACATAAAATGTGGAATGGAGGCACTATACTCCAGTCTCAATTCTGTCTCATCCTAATAAGTGAGACTGGAGTAACGTCGACACAAACAAAGTAACAGTTGCATAAAAAGAAATCAATAAACATGGGCAAAAGACAAAACACCCAATCATATGTATGCTATGTAAAGGTGTACATGTATATATATACAAACGCATACATTCATCAGGGTATTTAACGTAAGCGGCTGATATTCTTTTTGAGAAGTAATCATAAAACAGCTTCCATGTACAAGGACGGCCTTTGTTCCACTTGAAGAATCAATTCTCAAGTATACAAAGATGCCAAAAACTATCCTTGCGGGGAAAAAATACACACACAATAAAATACAATGTTGAGAAAATCCATATGGACATCTTTGCATCTTGGATTTCTTTTCATGCGGGAATATTACTTACCACACATCAAACATTAGTCTACATAAGAGTTTAAAAGATGCCTCTAGCTATAAAATGCATCAAAACACTGTCAGTTGGAACTACTAGTGAAGTACATCAAGATAAATTGGTACTTTAAGTACATTCACACTGGTATTTTTCGAGTAGAGATGTTAGTACGCTAATTCTAAAGCTGACATATATAGCCTACATGATGGAAAGAATTTATAATATATTCATAGTTAGCGAGTATTTACGAAAACATTTACTAGGCATTCTTTAAAACGATATTACCCTCTACAAACACTGAATCTAATCCTCAAGCAAAGCAC
>NC_051400.1:26542164-26543071 GCF_015228065.2 Penaeus monodon
GTGAGAATATTAAGAACACAGTACATTTAATTATTTATGGAATAGGTTAAATAGCACTGGACAAGAAATGTTCGTATGAATTAAGAGTCAGTCCTTAATCAGATGCATGATTCAGCTGGGATTAAATCAAAATCGTGATCTAGCATCCAAAATATCTATCGGAAATCTCAAAAATCTTTCTCGTCCAGTACTATGACATTCCAGATACCATGTGCCAAACTGCTGGAAATAAAGGAAATTAACCGAAATATAAAGAACAGAAATAAAAAAAAACACTAATTCTTTAAGAAAAAAGGATAGCATAACGAATTTTGTTGAATAAATGTGTTCACATCTGTCTAGCAAATATGATTATGTCATAACTTTATTTCGTTAAAATTACTGGGAGAACATGTCTACTTTTTCAATTTATCATAGTCACTGATAGCAGTAGTTACACAGAGAATCTTTAACAAGCCTTAAGATGCTTTGCAGTAAAATGTAAGCCAATAAGAAATAAAGCCTCATTTGTTATACAAACTTACTTTTCTTTAAAATGATCAAATCAATTTTGTGATCAATAACACATACTAGAATCACAGCAAGTCTAACTGGCCGTATATACTGATTCTGCTATCAAACCTAAGACTTGCTTAGCCACAGTACAACGGCGCAAACAGTCTTGGAGCTTCTCGAACATGAATTGCACTGCAGAACATTTTCTAAGCATTATTAAACATTTCTCCTGTGGACCTGCAATATCCAATAGCTATTCTAACAGGATGACGCTACTTGAAATAGTTAGAAATGGAAATTAAATGCTTTTTTTTTTTTTACTTGCATCGTGACCCTTCACGAACGGCGAAGTGTACATACGCAATCTGCTGCAAAACCATGGTATTATACATTCAAAGCTGGTCATTTCCTT
>NC_051400.1:26543165-26543609 GCF_015228065.2 Penaeus monodon
CCCTCGGCAATTTTAAATATCATTACGTGGTTCTCATTTCAACGTGGGGAGGAAGAGGGAGACTCCACTCTACGGAAACTAAAGAAAAGAAAGACGTGGGAACAAAATCCAGTCCATTTAGACTTTAGACGGATTTTGATTTTTTTTAAAGGATCCACTCTCTTTCTTCTCGACAGTACAGTACAAGGATATCTGTATCGACGTCCAAATTTTGCATGCATGGTCTCTATTGCATGGTTTAATAGCCAATATACGGTACAGACTACACTGTTTCATATCGCAACAGGACAACGTTTAATGCAGTGTATAGTTACCAGGGTCTGCAGCATGAAAAAAGATTATTGAAATCATGATCAACTGGAAGAAAAAATGTTCATAAGAAACATAATACAAAGAATATTTTGAAAAGCTCAAGTGGAAAACATAGGCAAATGTATGTGTATG
>NC_051400.1:26546505-26546774 GCF_015228065.2 Penaeus monodon
ACGAACAGATAAAGTGAGAAATTTCCACAAAAAAGAAAAGGAAAAAGCAACTAAAGAAAAAGTAATACATATCCAGTATATAAAAAAGGATGAATGAAACAAAGGTAAAGCAAAAGAGACAAGAAATCAGTTTATCAATGTAATTCATCGCCTGAAGATAATGTAGGAGCAAAACGATCCAAAGCTTAGAGGAAAAATAAGTCATTCACCAAAATGAAAAAAAGTAATAACTAACTCTTCGAAAAGTAAGGAAAGGGAGACAGAACCAG
>NC_051400.1:26546876-26547632 GCF_015228065.2 Penaeus monodon
CACCCATGACTCACTGCCGTCATCGTGCTTCATGTAGAGGTTGTGTCCGATCATGTGAGTCATCGTCGAAGCCACGAGATGGGGCTCGTACACGTTCAGGTCCACGGAGATTCCGGCGGCTTTCGAAGTGCAGATGCTGTTCGGAACGCCCATCCCCGACTCCCCGCCCTGGAACGGCTCACCGCTGGCGGGGGAGAGGACGGAGAGTCAGCGGGAGACGCGGTAAGAGGAGAGAGAGTCAGCGGGAGACGCGGTAAGAGGAGAGAGAGTCAGCGGGAGACGCGGTAAGAGGAGAGAGAGTCAGCGGGAGACGCGGTAAGAGGAGAGAGAGTCAGCGGGAGACGCGGTAAGAGGAGAGAGAGTCAGCGGGAGACGCGGTAAGAGGAGAGAGAGAAGAGAAGAGGTGATGAGAGAGGGAGAGGGGGGGGGGCGGCAGAAGGGAGGGTAAGAGAGGGTGGGAGGGGAAAAGGAAAGGGGAAGAGATAGAGAGGGAGGGGGAACAGAAGGGAGTGTGAGAGAGATTGAGAGACGGAGGGAAATGGGGGAAAGAGAGGGAGAGAGGGAGAAAGAGTTGCTGGAAAATGACTGGAAAGGGAGACAGAGGAGGGGGGTGGAAAGGGTAAGACAGGCAGAGTGAGGGAAGGATGGAGGAGGAAGGAAGGAGGAAGGAAGGAAGAAAGGAAGGAAGGAAGGAAGGAAGGAGGGAGGGAGGGAAGGAAGGAGGGAGGGAAGGAAGGAAAGAAGGGAGGAAGGAAG
>NC_051400.1:26547737-26548166 GCF_015228065.2 Penaeus monodon
TAAATGAGTGAAAGACAGGGAGAAAAGGGAGAGGGAAAGAGGAGAACGAGGGAGGAGAGCACTAAAAGGGAGGGAGAGTAAGAGGAATAGCGGTTTAGAGAGAGCGAGAGAGAGGAGGGAGAGTGAGTGTTATGAAAGTGAAAGAAATGAGTGAGAGAAAATGAAGATAGAGGAATGAGCGTTAGAGAGAGAGAGAATGAATGAAGAAAATGAAAGAAATATGGGAAGAGTGAAGAAGATGAGAGAGAAAGAGAGAGGAGAATGAAACACAGAGGAGAGGCAGCCATGAAAAAGTAAAGAATGAGTATCTAGAAGATGGAGAGTGGAAGACAAAGCGTAAACAAAAGAAGTAAATCAGAGAAGAAACTAAAGAAAGGAATGAAAAATTATTGGCAAAAAAGTAGAAGAGTTGTGACTAGAATTTCTGCG
>NC_051400.1:26548461-26549060 GCF_015228065.2 Penaeus monodon
CTTCGTTGTAATGATAGAAGGAATGAAACGAAAACCAAAAAGATTTATCAATGTAACAAGGCGATAAGCACTGCGATCTTATAGCCAATACTTAATTAAAGTAATTTACTGGCAAATGAAATGAGAGTGATAAGAAAAATAGAAGAAATAACGGGGTCATTAGTAAAGACAATTGAAATTCACAGCTACTGTGGAAAATAAAGAGAATTCGTTCGTGAACAAAGGAAATTTTACGGCCCATTTACTTCCTCCTTCACTGTAGTGACCACTGAACAAAATGAAATCTTATTGCCACTTACAGAATGGAAATAGAAGAGAGAAAAAAAGTTATTACACTACAAAATGTGAATTTTTCACTAAATTGTTCTACTTCTGAAAACTGAGGCTACTGACATTTTTTTTTATATTGTCAGTGACACTAAATAAAAATATATTCGCTATCATCATTCCAAAATTAAGTTTTTCATTTGACAAAAAATGTAACCGTCACTGAATAAAAAAAAAACCTTAATGATCTTTCAAAAAAGCAAGGAAAATGAAGGAATTTTGTTGCTATTGATTTACGATATATATGAGATATTATATGCTATTTGGGAAGC
>NC_051400.1:26549115-26550142 GCF_015228065.2 Penaeus monodon
TTTTTATGTTATGTGCGTCTTCAGTTGACTAATTTCAGATTTTAAATACGATGTTTCAAGTCAGGATATTTGGAACATCTACAACAAAAGTAATAATCATAACATTTAGCGATAATAACCCTGGCATTATATATTTGTTTGTTGACTTGGAAATGGAGAATGATTATTCTCCGGCAGTCTGGGCATTTCAAGGTCCACAATTTTTTTTCTTTTTCTTTACACTGATGATCCCCTTAGAAAGCCATTATTCTCTATTATAGACGCCACATGACGGTCCTATAAATCACGTGTAGTAGCCTAACCTGGTTCTGAAAATAATGTCTGAGAGAATGGAAGGCAGAGTGAGAAAAATGGATGTAAAGTAATATTAAGTATTACTTCACACACGCGCACACAAAGAAGCCTGCGTGTCAAGGATTTTTAAATGGATTTTTATGAGAATATGCATCTTTTCCATAACACGAACGTAATTTTGCTTTACCCTTTTTTCTCTCTTTCTTTTCTCTCCCTCCTCTCTTGATCTACCATCTCTTCCTCTTCTACTACACTTCCTCCTAATCTAAATATTCATATTTCCGCACAGGCCTAGTCACTTTACATTTTGCACTCTATATTTCTCACAGCATCCATTACGCATAGAGTGATGTTATAATTATCAAACACACTACGATTATGCTTGGAGTGTCTTATAATCACCTTATAATCCTGCCTCTTTCTCGTTCCTTCCCTCATCATCCCATTTTTTAATAACGTTTAAAAAGAAGACAAACAGCAAAAATCTTACTCCAGGGTAATGTTGCTTCTGTTTAAAATTGAAGTGGATATGTATAATGTAGTTACTCGTTTTATAATGTTCCTGTGGATGAGAAATGACGTTCCTTTGGTCTTGTCGGGAAAGCATCAACATCTGGCACCATCTGATTCGTGTATTTCTTAATGGAGGGATGGATTTTTTTCTATGCATTTAATTCTATTTTTATACATATTTTTTCCAAATAATTTCATTTCATTAGTATTAATTTCAGGC
>NC_051400.1:26550205-26550351 GCF_015228065.2 Penaeus monodon
CTATTTTTGTTAATAGGGAGAAGGCTTTTGATTCTGGAAATGAAATGTAGGGATTCGTTTTTTTATCTACCTATTTGCGGAATATAAGTGACCGCCGCGAGGTATAGGAGCATATAGAGCAATATAGATACATATTTTATGTATTA
>NC_051400.1:26550415-26550533 GCF_015228065.2 Penaeus monodon
CCTTAAAAAAAAATCACTGTTTGCTGTACTTCATATTTGCTTTGCTTAAGGTTACATCAACTTGACCTTGTAATGGTGGCGATAACGATAATACACTAGTTATGAAATTTAATAATAA
>NC_051400.1:26550700-26550946 GCF_015228065.2 Penaeus monodon
ACAACATTGAACCCCCCCCCACTCACGTGATCAAGTGCGAGGTATCCTTGTGGAAGTCCATGAGGCTTTCGCCCACGTAGCCGTAGAAATTGATGAGCGACGTCGAGATCGGCTGGTTCCTGCCGAGGTCTACCAGGTTCCGGCCAGACCACGTCTCCAGGTAGGTTATGGTGATCCTGGTGTTGATTGTCTTGAAATACTGGAATGGGTTGAGGCCTGGTTAGTTTTCGGGGGATGGTGAATTGT
>NC_051400.1:26551514-26552262 GCF_015228065.2 Penaeus monodon
ACTAGGTGACAAGAGCTGGTGTTGATTGTCTTGAAATACTGGAATGGGATGCGGCCAGGATAGCTTTGGGGGGGGGGGGGTAATTGATAGGTACGGGAGGATATAGATGCAATGAGAGCAAGTGAAAAATAACGTCTACTGATAAAGGTTACGGTGATTTTGAAATAATGGAACAGGGTGAGGCCAGGTTAGATTTCTGAGAGAATAACAAAAGCGATAGCCAGAGTGTTAGCTAGAAGATAGACAGACATGAAAGAAACAGACAGTTTGATAAATGCGGTGAATATAAAACTATTAAGAAAATTATAATAAAACCCGTAGGTAGGTTATAGTGACGCCGATGATGATGGAATATGGTGCTGTGAGCTTAGGCTATTTTTTAGAGAAAGATATCTACGTTTAAAGATTGATTTTTACATATCATTAACTATGCCTACTAGTTAGGAGTGACTAAAGGTCTGATGCAATATGGTGATACGAGGTTTGAGCCTATTTTTTTAAAGAAAACACAAACTAGAGAAAGATTTAGATATGAAAGAAAATAATTTGTTTGGGGAAACGAATAAAAATATGAGAGAAAAAAAAGAAACAGATATGTAAATGGAAAAATTATGAAAATATTTGTTTGAGGTTAAATTATAGGGAAGGTGAAGGGAAGAAAGATAGTAGGAATAAAAGGAGAAATAAAAATGTTTGTAAGAGTTCAATTAATTGAAGATAAGAAAAAATTTAGCCATGTTAAATTACT
>NC_051400.1:26553263-26553604 GCF_015228065.2 Penaeus monodon
ATCTAAAAAAAGAGCAATGATAAATCACAACTCGCAACTCACCAGGTCCGCGATGTTTGCAATCTGAAGGGCATCGTTGAGGGCTCTCACGCGAGAATAATTTCGGTCTTCCATCTGTCGGGGAAAAAGCGACAGGCGGTGAGAGAGAGAGAGACGGGGATTTATATTCCCGGCCATGCGTGCGCGCTTAAACAATGGAAGAGTCACATGCGCGCCGACATACGCACGTGAGTGTATATAGGTAGACCACAGATATAAATATACTGATATACATATTACAGTGAATGTGTTGAGTTCTATACACTGTACTGGAGAGTTTTAAAAATGATATTGGCAATGAT
>NC_051400.1:26554255-26554790 GCF_015228065.2 Penaeus monodon
TTTCGCAGCACTTTCAAGAGTCCCCCGCCTTCTCCTCCGACAAAGGCGTAGACTAACTATATCTGCGGATCCAACTCGTGCAGAATTCTTAATGCGTCACAGCAAGTGTACAGTAGCATTATTCAAAGCTGAGTTCCATCAAGATACTTTGCGTTTGCTCCGACGAGAAGATACAGAGGAAAAAAGGTCCAGCGTCATAATTTTTCAGCCGGCCTCCCTTTGTGAAAACTCGCAATGCAACCGGCACATTACAAAATATGCGTAATATAATCACATCTTACCATTCTGAGCAGCCGGGCTTTGATATGCAAAGGCGAGACAGAAATCCTCGTTTGCATTTTAAGGCAAGGGAGAAATCTCATTTGGAGTGATCCTTGGTGTAAAACGTCATGCCGACGGATACTATTTACCCTTTATACACACTGTTAATCCACAGGATCTACTTTCCTCGAGAATGATGGGGGGGGGGGGAGTTGGGGGGAAAGGAGCCCTTGTAAAAAAACAATATTGGTGCAAAAAATCATGATTTTTTTCC
>NC_051400.1:26555562-26555704 GCF_015228065.2 Penaeus monodon
ACGTATCGTTTATGAGCAGTTCATTGACAGCGCCGCGCTCTTCCTTTGTTTCGTCTGACTGGCGCATGAAAGGCCTGCTCTCGGGGCGAAATCCCTTTGCCTTTCACCTCCCTTTGTAAAATCGTATTATACAAATGCAAGT
>NC_051400.1:26556188-26556350 GCF_015228065.2 Penaeus monodon
TTATTCCCACTGGAGAGAGACTGATATAAAACGGTCATTGGCATCACAACACAGCACTTGCAGAGTATCAGGCTCTGTTGCCATGGTGATGCGAAGCAGGATCTCGGAGGAGTAAGTTTAGCTGTTTCAACTCCACTTGAATTAGATGCTACAAATGCCCCC
>NC_051400.1:26557131-26557201 GCF_015228065.2 Penaeus monodon
TAGAATGCAACAAGAATATTCCAGATGTTAATCCCGTTTTGCGCTTCTTAAATGTAAATATGGCGTATGG
>NC_051400.1:26557467-26558582 GCF_015228065.2 Penaeus monodon
AAAAGGCGAAAAATTTCGTTCCTTCCGTTCTTCATGATGGAAGAGCACATAGACAGAAGGTCAAAGTTAACCCGGGAATGAAGGTACAACTTTAATTTCGTCAAAGCACAGCCAAATGAATTTTAGTAATGAAACCACATCTCGCTGACTGCAATATCCGATATGAAACACGTCATACCTACGACAAAATATGTTCCCTCACATGACTATAATTCGGACATTATTCATCATGTTGTCAAATATATATTTTTTTCATGCTGCGAATACGTTAATGCATAAATATGCAAATGCGCAAAAATATAATTATACGCATGTAAATAAAAAGGAACGAGATTTGAACACCGATTTGGTATTATGAGTTAATTCTGCATTTTCTTGGCGGCGACACTGTGAGATGGGGGATTTTTTTTTCTATTATCATTACTTTCGTATCTCTTTGGTATAATTCTTTTTTTTGCTTCTACTTTTGTCTCCTCCAAGTCTCTCTCACTTTTCTCTCTCCACCTGCCTTTCTCCATCCACTTCCTTCACTTATTGGAGTACGAAAGTGAGAGAAAACGAGAGAAAAAGAGAACGAGCGAAGGAGAGAACGAGAAAACGAGCGGAAAGAACAAGAGAACGCGCTAAGGAGGGAACGAAAACGAGAGAAAGATCGGAGAAGAATAAACGAATGAGAGAACAAGAAAGCGAGCAAATGATCGAAGGAGAGAACGAATGAACGAGCGATGGAGAGAACGAATGAACGAGCGAAAGAGAAAACAAACGAAAGAGCGGAGAACGAACGAACGAGCGCAGGAGAGAACGAGCGAATATAAATATAAAGAGCGAAGGAAAGAACAACGAATGAGTGGAGAATGAACGAAAGAGCGAACGAAAGAACAAGAATAAGAGGACGAGCGAAGAAGAAGAGAAGAGAACGAGAGATCGAGCGAACGAATGTACGAAGGAGAGAACAAGAGAACGAGCGAACGAGCGAGAGCGCGACGTCTCCTCCATTGTCACCGGCCACCTTTGAACAAGCTTTCCGTCCGCTTTGATCTCAATTTTCAGGTATCAAAACGTCGGCCGGGCTGCATAATTCCCACTTGTTGGATCCCAGAACTCGCCCCCCCCAC
>NC_051400.1:26559046-26559581 GCF_015228065.2 Penaeus monodon
AGCATCGTCATGGTAAAAAAAGAGAAAGAAATCCATTAAAACCCCTTTGACTAAATCCCATTAAAAAGAGAACATCAACGTAAGAAAGAAAAAAACATCATAAAAAACACTCACGAATTTCTTATCGAGGAAGAGCGCCGTCTCGATGTACTTGGGCGTGGAACGGACGTCGCGGGCGTAGCGGTGCCGAACCTGCTTCTTCTTCCGCCCGTGGTTCTGCCGGTTGTAGTTCCTCTCCCACATGCCCCACTCGTAGCCGGAATGGTAGCCGCACTTCTGCCGGATGTGGGAGTTCTTCGATTCGATGACGAAGTGAGGGTGCTTGGGCTGTGGGGGAGAAGTTTGAGGAGTGAGAATGGGGAACGCTCAGGGTAAGTTTCAATTTTTTTTTTTTTTTAATCTCTCATTTACTTATATGTTTCGAGACAAGGTGAATGACATGAAGTTGATGTGAAGCTTTTGCTTTTGATTTCTTTAATTCATTCTTCTGTTTCCAGACTAGTTGGTTGGTTTTAGGTTTTTATGCTGTCCACTT
>NC_051400.1:26559642-26559825 GCF_015228065.2 Penaeus monodon
AATTTATATAAGATAAAATGCACAGCTATCATAGCAAATACTTTTAAAATTAGACAAAAATGTCAAAGCAACAGTGTATATCAGCAAAATTTCCTCCCACCCAGACGGCTAGAGGAACGAGAAAAGGAGACGTCTTCAACACCTACGGAATTACAGACCCAAAGGAAGGCCGTGACAACAAAG
>NC_051400.1:26560230-26560441 GCF_015228065.2 Penaeus monodon
GCGCTCGCATTATAGGCCGTGTATGGTTGACGTGGCTTCATGTGGAGTGGCTTCTGCCCTTCCTGGTGATCTTACGGCCTCGCCGCCCTCCTCTCGCCCGGGCCTCTTGCGAGTTACTCTGACTTGCTCTTGCTCTCTCTTTCGCCTTATTGCTCTCCCTTTTGTTCTGCTCTCTGACTGTCTGGGATTTTTTCCCTCTTGAATGGTAAGA
>NC_051400.1:26560616-26560840 GCF_015228065.2 Penaeus monodon
ACCACCCCACCTTCCCTCCCTACCACCGTACTTCGGTCATCAACAGAATTTCCATCGTGCCATTAAACATTCATTATAAGTGTCACATCTGATTTAACCGTCTCATCTCCATACTTGATAACCCTTTTTTTCTCTTTTGTGATAACCATAATAATGCATATGAAGAGGTGCCGTGTCGTGTTTGTGTGTTTATGGCTGGCTCGAGAGGCGGTAAAATGGGTGTC
>NC_051400.1:26561044-26561251 GCF_015228065.2 Penaeus monodon
TGTTATCTATCGTCTCTATCCCTCAGCCCTATTCCACACGTCAAACACTATCTTCCCACTTCCACATCCTAGTCATCAATGTTGCTTTTATTAACTCGCAACAGATGGCGCAGCGCTTTGATTCCATTCCCATTTTCTTTCGTCACCAATCCCAGCCATATACACGCCATCGATAATGTCCCTGACAATCTATTCCATCCTATCCTT
>NC_051400.1:26561647-26562922 GCF_015228065.2 Penaeus monodon
ACACCTGTAGCTTGGCGCACAATAGCAAGGGGCTGAGGCTTCGCTAGCATAATGGCCGCGTGGAGTGTCCTCACTGCCTTCTGTTCTCGGTCGGGCCTCGCGTTTCCTCTCAGCTGTGGGGTTTCAGCTGCACTTTCCTCTCAGCTGTTGGGTTTCAGTTGCATTTTCCTGTTAGCTATTGGTTTTCAGCTGCATTTTCTGTTAGCTGTGGGGTGTCAGCTGCAGTTTCCTCTCATCTGCGGGATTTTAGCTGCACTTAGCTGTGGGGTTCCACCTGCACTTCCTCTTAGCTGTGGAGGTTTCATTTGTACTTTACACTCAGCTGTGGGGTTTCAGCTGCATTTTCCTTTTAGCTGTGGGGTTTCACCTGCTTTTCCTCTCAACTGTGGGGTTTCACCTCCTTTTTCCTCTCAGCTGTGGGGTTTCAGCTGCATTTTCCTCTTATCTAAGGGGTTTCAGCTGCACTTCCTCTTAGCAATAGGGTTCCAGCTGCGTTTCCTGTTTGCTGTGAGGTTCACCTGCACTTCCTCTTAGCTGTGGGGTTTCACCTGGATTTCCTCTTAGCTGTGGGCATTTCAAATGCGTTTCCTCTTAGCTTTGGGGTTTCACTTGCACGTCCTCTTAGTTGTGGGGTTTCAACTGCGCTTCCTGTATGCCGTGGGGTTCAGCAGCACTTTTCTCCTAGCTGTGGGGTATCATCTGCACTTTCCTCTTATCTGTGGGGTTCACCTACAACTTCCTCTTATCTATGGGGTTTTACTTTCGCGATTACCCTTAGCTCTGGAGTTTGACTTTTGCATTTCCTTCTTGACTGGGGTGTCCCATTTGCATTTTTTTTCTTTTTTTTTGCTGTGGGGTTCCACCTTGATGTTTCATTTTATCTGGGGGTTCCATCTTCAAGTCTTCTCTTAACTGTTATATGTCACCCTTATTTTCCATTTTAGCTGTGGGGGTTTATCCTTGTTTTTCCCTTAGGCTCTGGGCTTTCACCGAAGCTCTTTTTTGCATTGTTACTTTCTCTTTTCTTTAATCAGTGTTTTATCAATTTGTGGATTTATCTGCTGAAAAGAATTTATAGCAAAATGCATACAAGTGCGTATGTGCGATTTCTACATTTGTTTATTGTCCATAGCAATATAATTATTCTGCTTCAGAAATTGTCGCATTCCAGAAGGATCGAGGAATTGATCATTTTGTTTCCTCGATGACATCAATTCATCAGCGCTTCGGGATGGACACGGTCATGATCAGCGCTGGAAAATAAATGTACAGCGA
>NC_051400.1:26563336-26563478 GCF_015228065.2 Penaeus monodon
AATCAAAAAACTTCTGGAAATGAAATAAAGGACCTTTATCTAATTTAAACCCTACACTTGTTTTCGTGTTAGACATCCACGGGCATTAACATCTAGTGGAACTCTGCGGTACGGCACTGCATGCTTCAAGAACATGACGATG
>NC_051400.1:26563806-26563909 GCF_015228065.2 Penaeus monodon
AAAAGATAAGAAGCAGAACCGGTTGAATAGTGAGAAGAAGGTGGGGGGGAGGAGATGGGGAAAAGAGGAGATGGCGATAAAAGGGAGAAGAAAAAAACAAATT
>NC_051400.1:26564001-26564131 GCF_015228065.2 Penaeus monodon
TAGGGGGGGGGGGGAGAAGGCGAGAAAGGGTGGTGGGTGCAGGTGATCTGGTATACATTGTCGATCACGTAAAGATTGTCGGCTGTTATGAAAAATGCGGCCTGGGAGCGCGTGCACCTGGCGGCTCCGC
>NC_051400.1:26564662-26564805 GCF_015228065.2 Penaeus monodon
GCAGCCCCAAACAAAAGCCAGAACGAGGAACTTGTATGGAGGGGAAACATTCGCAAATCGAGTATTGATAACACCGAAATCCGTCTCCAATATTGGCACTAGAGATAAACCGCTTTCACTCCGGCGATTTGCACCAGCCTCAG
>NC_051400.1:26564883-26564978 GCF_015228065.2 Penaeus monodon
ATCTCCCAATTGTCAACCTGAAATCGGTGGGAAGGAATTGCATTTTATTGTGACGGAGGCGATGTGGCTGTGGGTGCGTTTAACGGGGAGACCTT
>NC_051400.1:26566076-26566392 GCF_015228065.2 Penaeus monodon
CTGCTGTTGGAAGTGTGGTGGCAGTATGTTGTCACGGCAGTAAAAGTCATCCGAGACGCCTTCCCAACACGCTATAGCTGTCCTCTCCAAAGAGCCCATTTACCATTTACTCATTCAGTGCACCTCATGCCCTCCATTCTTACCCCTCCTTTAACTCCCTTCTCTTTCTTCACCTACATTCACTCAGCAACTTCTCTCCCTCAATCCCCATTTTTTCTGTTTATCTTTTTTATCTATCTATCTCAGCCTTCCCCCTCTGTCACTTACCACTTTCCTCTCTCTCTCTTTATTGCTCTCACTACCTTCTCTCCTCACT
>NC_051400.1:26566733-26567124 GCF_015228065.2 Penaeus monodon
CACCGGTACTCACCAGCTTCTCGCCTCCAGCCATGGGGGAGACGATCAGGGTCTCGTTGCCCAGCTGAATGATGCCGGCCAGTCCGTTGCATGTTCTGAAGGCCGCGATGGCACCGGAGTAGTCCTTGACGGTGCCGTGGTAGTAGCAGTGCTCGATCTGGGGAGGAAGAAGAGAAAGGGATTAGTTTCGAAGTGGATTAGTATCGAAGTGGATTAGTATCGAAGGGCGCTGGTTTCAAAGAGGATTGTTTTCAAGCTGGATTTATTTCAAGGTGAATCGGTTTCGAGAGCCGCTAGTTTCCTTCGAAGGCGTTGGTATCAAAGGGCCTTTTCGACTGCCGTAAGTTTTGCCTGCTTTAATGTCGAAGATTGTTGGGGTTAAAGAACGCAG
>NC_051400.1:26567661-26568462 GCF_015228065.2 Penaeus monodon
ATGTCTAACCTACACCCTCAACCTCAGCCCCCCCTCCTCCTCATCGAAGTCCAAATCTACCCCCACGTCACTTCCCCTTCCCACATGCCCCCCCTCCAATCATCCCCCTTCCCTACCCCACACTCCAAGTCCCATCCCCTTCCCCCATCCTCTCCCGTTCCTCCCTCTCACACCCCTCTACCTAAACTACCCCCCCACATAACCCCCCTCCTTACCCCCAGCCCACCACACCCCGTCCCCCTCCCCCAAACCGTTCCAGCAGACAAAACAGAGGTTTCCCGGGGCCGCGCGCCGACTCATCTCCGAACCAAGGCTTAATAAGGCTGAGGACGACTGGGCCCGCCTTTCCGCCTGGCTCTACCTCAGATTAACGTTGGAGCCTCTACTTCGGCGCCACAAAAAGCGTTTGATTCTCCGTCGGTCCGCCGCGTCGGGGAGGAGGGGGAAAGGGGGAGTGGGGACGAGAGGGAGGAAGGGGGGGAGGGGGAAAGAGAGGGAGGAAGGGGGAGGGGGAAAGAGAGGGAGGAAGGGGGGAGGGGGAAAGGGAAAGAGGGAAGGGTGGATGGGGAATCCGGGCGGGAACGAAGGGGAGAGTGGGGAAAAGGGGAAAAGAGGAAATGTGGAAAGGAGTAAGTGGAAGGCGGATGGGGAGGAAGGGGCATCTGGATATGAGAGGAGAGAGGGAATGAGGAAAGAAAGAGGAAGAGTAAAGATGTGACAGGCGGGGGGGGGGGGGGCAGAGAGAGCGCTCGTTTTTCAAGATTATATAAAAGCTTTCAGAATATAATACACTTGTTAGCG
>NC_051400.1:26568688-26569326 GCF_015228065.2 Penaeus monodon
CACTAGAAACAGAAACAGAGACAAACCTATATATTGCTTGTATGTCTTTTGATGAAAATAATAGCCAGTAACCCACTCTAAACATACTCAAATCGAGAAAAATACAATAAATAATAAAAAAAAATCCTAAGTCCTTGAAGGAGACCAATACTTGTCAAAACACGGAGGCTCTTCAGTGGAGGTTCAAAATATGCAAATTCGCGAACGGAGGTGAGCGACAGGCGACACTGCGCGGGAAGGACGAGATCTTCCGAGATCCTACGAGATCTTACGAGACCCTTCCGCGCTGAGGTAAGCTGTTCCCTTCCCTGTCATTGCTGTTTCTCTTTTCTTCCCGCCAATGCTTCATCACTGTCATTCTCAGCTGTTCTTGCTACATTCATTCTTTATTTATCTGTGGCTTTGTCTCTCTCTCTCTCGACGTCCGTAAGGCTGTGTACTGTCTGTATGTGCTGTCTCCTACCTCCACGTTTCTCCCTGTCTTTCTCCTTCTCCCACTCTCTTTTCTTTTCGCCTCCCCCGTCCCTCCCCCTACCGTCCGCGACCCCCACCCCCCACTTCCCGTCGCCGCATCGTCGGGTCGGAACAAACGCCGAGCACGAAGCGCCAGGACCGCGCAACGCACCGCCGCGCCGCCG
>NC_051400.1:26569355-26569526 GCF_015228065.2 Penaeus monodon
GGCTCTGAAAGGCGACTCTTCTTAACAATCGCTGCCGTTTGAATGTGTTCTTTACGCGAGCGATTCCACGGGTGAAAAATATTCCGAGGGACTTGATTCAGCGAGAGACACCGGTGCGCCAAAAAGGAAAAAAAGTTTGATTTTGGGTTGGAGGCGTTGTGGATGACTTTA
>NC_051400.1:26570965-26572046 GCF_015228065.2 Penaeus monodon
ATATTATTAATACGGGGTTTATGCACCTAAGCAATACCCTCCACACAGAACTTAAGTTGTTAATTCTTTATTGCGCCACATAACACATATTAATACGAAAATCATACAATAATAACACCCCCCAGTAATCACTATTTATATACTACACTATAAATCGCATTAATACGGAAGTAATATACTCCTAAGTGACACTATCCTTCCATATTACATTAATACGAAATTAGTGCGCTTCTAAGTAACACCTACCCCATGCATTACATCAATACGAAATTAGTGCGCTTCTAAGTAACACCTACCCCATACATTACATCAATACGAAATTAGTGCACTTCTAAGTAACACTCCCATCCCCCATTACATTGACACGTAACTCATACACACCCTTTCCCCCCATATTACAAAACTCGGCCGCCTCAAAGTAACCCCCCCCCTTACCCCCAGAACGGTGCGTTACGAAGTCCTTGACGACCGGCGGCGTGACGCGGACTGGACCCTTGTGCAGGACGGGACGGCGTGCGGAGAGAAGCTGATTTGCATGAACCAGACCTGCGAGTCCATTTACCCGTACATCGAGCCGGGCCAGTGCAAGACCAACAACAATGCCCTCGAGTGCTCTGGGCATGGAGTAAGTAGAGAGGTTGGAATGTCCAGTGTTGGGGTAGGAGTGGGCGTGAGTGGGAGGTGCTGGGCGTTTGTTTCGGGAGTCATTGTTGGGAAAGGTTGTGTTTTTTTTCTCTCTTTTTTGTTATTGGGATAACTTAATACTGGTTAATAAATAAGAGGAGTAGCTTAGTTCTTTTAGCTTAGCATGAGGCAGAGAATTTAAAAGTTTGTATATCAAAGTTGTGGTCCGTTTCTTTTTTCTGAAGTTTCCGATGATTGTATTAGTTGACGATTGTAGGAGGTTTAACTTATGGATGATCCTGAAAGATTATATCTAGAATTAAATGTATGAATTACCAGAAAAGTAACTCCTTAATACATGGTCAATAGTCATGATGGTGGTATTAGTTTCACACTTTAAAGTCTAATCATTGGCTAATAAGCTACGGTGTCATATCTCGACCTATAAGCACTGTTG
>NC_051400.1:26572724-26573182 GCF_015228065.2 Penaeus monodon
TTTACAAACTTACAGATCCTTTTCCGTTAGTAAGTTAATACAAAACGCGCTTCAGAATGCCGTCAAATGCGACTTAAAACGACGATTTTCTTTTGTTTTCAAGAGATAATGGCGCTTAAATCTTCGCGCGTTTTAAAGTTTCCGGGCGAAATCTGTCCAGGTGACTTAGTGAATTCCACTGGTTGATCATTAATTAGACTTTTCCTTCTCCTCATACATTATGATAATTCTCCATTAAAGTTCGAGGTGGTTAAGAGGTTAAATATGTAAATAGCATATGTATTATGTATCACGATGTAAGAGAGACTCAAGACCTCATCTGCTCATCTACCTGTTGTGTGTAGGTTACATATTTTAACGATTCTTTTTATATTCTGCTTAAATTCAGGAGGGAATGGGAAACGAGATTTATAGAGATGTACAGGAGGATAAATCATGAATAATACTGGTTAATGATG
>NC_051400.1:26573663-26573739 GCF_015228065.2 Penaeus monodon
GAGAGAGTAAGAGGGAGGGGAAGGTAAACAAACACACAAGCAGACGTGAAACTAGAAATACATTTTTACCCGATTT
>NC_051400.1:26573829-26573991 GCF_015228065.2 Penaeus monodon
CCCGCAGAGTAAGAAAGAGCCTCGACGGCATCATGACTCCGAGCATAGCAGGAGAGCAAGTAATCCCCGCAGATACGTCTCCGCCGCAGCATCAGCACGACATTAGCGGCCATGGAGGGGTGTGTGGGTGGGGGTGGGGTGGGGGTGGGGAAATGGGCGTGG
>NC_051400.1:26574258-26574653 GCF_015228065.2 Penaeus monodon
ATGGGATCCACTATAAGCGACAGATGTGTGAGTGTGAGCATCGGGCTAATGGGTTCGAATCCTTTTCTGGCCCAGATGCTGATCCCGCGCCGACAGCTCCGATCCTCTTCTCACTCCGCATTACGATCGTCATTTTTTTCTCTCTCTCTTCCGTTCGCGAGAGTTTTAATGATCGAGTTAAGGGTCTTTGGAAGGTTTATACCTCTTGTGTGTTTTTTCTTTTCGTTTTTTTTTCTCCATATTTTCTTAAATCAAATTAAATTGAAATTCTATTTTTCATGCTCCGAAAAGATTCCTTTATGCTTAAATACATCTAAGCACTATCATTCTACTCTGGTTTGATAGCCTTTCTTACAACTTAAAATGAATCTATTATCATCATAATATATATATTT
>NC_051400.1:26574689-26574787 GCF_015228065.2 Penaeus monodon
CTTATCCATTCTTTCTCTTTAAGTGTTACTGTTTTTTTTCTCTCTTTCTATTAAAGACTCCTCTAAAACATTGAACGGTGTGTTACATCACCGTCAGA
>NC_051400.1:26575035-26575200 GCF_015228065.2 Penaeus monodon
CAAGTGAGGCTTCGTCTCTGACATGTTCGTTGTTATGTCTACGAACGTTCGTTATTTATGGCATCATTAGCGACGTCACAGGGCGCTGATGTCCGTGCCAGTACCGATGGTAAAAAGACGGGGAAGAAAAGCAGTTAAGGTGAACGAGAGGCAATAGACATGGCC
>NC_051400.1:26575685-26576033 GCF_015228065.2 Penaeus monodon
TACTGTGGCTGTATATATATAGAGGGAAGAGTGTAGGAAGAGGGAGGAGCGTGCGGAGAAGGGGAAGGAGGAGCTTGGGGAGAAGGAGGAGCTTGGGGAGAAGGAGGAGCGTAGGGCAAAGGAGGAGCGTGGGGAGAGCGAGAGGGAGGAGCGTGCGGAGAGGAGGGGCGTAAATATTACAGTTGTGGTAAGGAAATCGTAATTAAGTAGAGACGAGTTATTAGGGGCTTCAAGTTTGTGTTCCAGGGGTAGCAACGGAATAAAATATTTTCTAATTAACTCGTGTAAATGAACAAACTTGATGCGTACTTATGCGGGCACCTCGCCGGCTCTCTCGCTTGTACGCAC
>NC_051400.1:26576703-26577099 GCF_015228065.2 Penaeus monodon
TGCCGCCTCCTTCCCGCCAGGTACAACCCCCAAGAGGGAAGGACCGAACCCAGCTGCCGTCTTCCTATATTCATCTTGGAGTGCGGCCGACCCCTCGCTCCCTCGCCCCCTCCCCCTCCTCCTTTCCCTCTTCCTCTCTATCTCCTCCTTCGCCTCCCCCTCCTCCTTTCCCTCTTCCTCTCCATCTCCTCCTTCGCCACCTCCCCCTCCTTTTTTCCTCCTTCCTCTCCACCTCCTCCTTCGCCTCCCCCTCCTCCTTTCACTCTTCCTCTCCGCCTCCTTCTTCGCCCCTCGCCCCTCCTCTTTCTCCTCTTCCTCCTACGTTTCCTACTTTTCTTCTACCTCCTTCTCGAACTCTTATTGATATTCTTCATCTTCATTCCTGTTTTCCCCTCA
>NC_051400.1:26577212-26577367 GCF_015228065.2 Penaeus monodon
CCCTTTATATTAATTCCCCCCATTTTTCTTTTCCTTCTTTCACCATTTCTCCCTTTTTCCCTCTCCTCCATGATATCAATTTCCTCCATTTTCCGTTTCCTTCCTTTATTATATCTCCCTCTTTCCCTCTCCCCAATTGTACTAATCCCCCCCCC
>NC_051400.1:26577414-26577563 GCF_015228065.2 Penaeus monodon
AAACGCCTTTCCTTACAACAAGCAGGTCTCGCTCTCTCTCTTACCTACTGCATCTATTCTTTTCATTTTCCAATTTATTATTTCTTGTCCTGAAACCTTTTCTTTTTTGGCTTTGTATTGTTTTTCTTAGATTATTAGATTTTGCTTGA
>NC_051400.1:26577834-26578172 GCF_015228065.2 Penaeus monodon
AGTAAGTGTTTCCTCTGAGCCTTTACAATCCCCAATGAAGCTTGTAGGTGGGATTCAGTGGGATTAAGTGGCTGCTTTTGAATTGAAAACAAAACAAAACAAAATAACTAAATATCTGTGCCAAGAAATTAGTGACAGAATCCAACACCACACTATGTGTTTGATGGGGAGATGGGGAGGCAGGGAAGTTGAGGTGCGGTTGATGGCAGGGGAATGGGGGGAGATGGGGAGGGGAAGGGGGGGTCGTGAGGGGCAGGCGGATAGGAGGGGGAGAATAGGTATGGGGAGGAGGGGAGAGCTGTATCGAGGACAAGCAACTTCGTCCAATGAACTAGTGT
>NC_051400.1:26578398-26578505 GCF_015228065.2 Penaeus monodon
GAGAGGGGAGATGGAAAGAGTATATACAAATGCAAGTTATAAAGAAGGAGCGAGGATGAAACAACACCCTAACACCGCAAACGAAATCAGGATGGAAGCCTTTGATT
>NC_051400.1:26578567-26578744 GCF_015228065.2 Penaeus monodon
ATCAAGATGGAAGCCACAGACAAGAGAGCCGTAAACAGGGACAGAAGACTTCAGATAAAAGTCTCTGACAGCAATAGGATCGGAATGAAAGATTTTGACACTGATGAAGTAGTCGGAAAGGAAGACTTTTTGAAATGTGTCAACTTTTTGGCAACGGCTGGAAAATGCGCTTCAAAA
>NC_051400.1:26578780-26578869 GCF_015228065.2 Penaeus monodon
TTGCAATAACCCCACGCCTAAAATGAATACAAAATAAAGATGCGGTTCTTTAAATTCCCATTTCCTGACAAAAATAATGATATGAGTAT
>NC_051400.1:26578904-26579058 GCF_015228065.2 Penaeus monodon
CTGGCACCACGTAGAGACGACTGTCCCAAGATGTTTTCGATAAAAGTTTTAGTCCCGCAACTCATGATCTTCCGACACGCTGACACAGGAGAAATAAATCACTCACACGCCAGTGTTAACGGGTCTGCGTCTCGTCTGTTATGGTTATTTTCAA
>NC_051400.1:26579087-26579709 GCF_015228065.2 Penaeus monodon
AATACGAAAAGGGAAAATAAGTTTGTATATTATGAGAAAGATAAGGGAGGAAGATGGACGGGATGTTTTTAATAAATAGTAACTCAATCTTGGCAATTCTTAACAAACCATCGCCAGTTTTGTTATTAGAGATGATATTATAACCATAACAATCATCAGCAACAGTATTATCACCATCTTTATTATCAATACTATATTTAATGCCACTATAATCATGATTGTTATTTTCATAGTTCTTTAATTTTCGATGCAGTCATCTTCTCGATTTCGTGACTAAATTCTTCTGTCTAAAGTCAGGATGATTCAATAACAACAAAAACAACAAAATTTGCTCATGAATCTTAAAAAATAAACTATACACCGAACAATATAAACACCATCATCGTATCCAACGGACAGCAAATCCAACAAAACAATATAAACAAATAAAGATAAAGATCATGGCCTGAGAGTAAACATATACGCCAGAGAAAAAGAAAATATATAAACTCAATCATCAGCTGCAACCTATACACGACCCCCACCTCCCCCCCTCACCCCAGGCACCCATCCCCCGAGGCGGATCGATCTATCAGTGAGCCTATTGCTAACCATCAGATCATAGCAACACTGCAACACGCGC
>NC_051400.1:26579930-26580056 GCF_015228065.2 Penaeus monodon
AACACACCTGAGGGTAGTGGTCACGGGCCACCTCTCCTCGCCATGCAAAGGTCAAAGGGCATTTTGGCCAGCAACAGCACTTCGTCTGCTCGGGAAGGGGGCAGGGGACCCCCTCCCCTGCAGGGA
>NC_051400.1:26580087-26580803 GCF_015228065.2 Penaeus monodon
ATTTGGGGGACAGAAAGAGGGGGGGGTCGGGGTAAAAAAGAAAAAGTACTAGGAAAGGGATTGGGGGAGTGTATTGGGAGAAGGGGAGAAAAGCAAGGGGAAAGCGATAGGGAAAAACGGGGTGAGGAAGAAGATGGCGATATGGAAAGAGAAATCGAGCAGAGGAAGAAGGTGATAGGGAAACGAGAGAAAGGGAAGGAGAAGAGAAGAGAAGGGGAGCAGGAGTGAAAGTAAGAGAGAAAGAGGAAGGGAAAGCCAATAGGGTAGACGAAGGGGGAATGAGAGAAGAGAAGAAAGCGAAAAGGGAATAAAAGAACAGGTGTGAGGGGAAAGAAGAGGAGGGGGGGGGGTCAGGGAAGAGACGAAAAAAGGAGGAAAAGGAGAAAGAGATAAGGCGCTGGTAAAGGAAAAGAGAAGAGTTAGGAGGTACAGGAAGAAAAAAGTAATGGGAAGGAAATTCACAAGGTGACGAGAGGTGATGCCAATGGCGCTGGATGGGGGCAGAGGACAGGGACTGAGGGAGGGAATCGGGCGGTTAATGGGGACGAAGTAGGGGAAGGAATTACGAGGAGTTAAGAGAGGATGGGTGATAAAGAGTGGGGGGGGGTGCTAAGAGGGCGGAGCGCTGAGGGAAAACCGAATCAAACTCCATTTTCTTCCTTGTTTATCCTGTAAGATCCAATCGCCCCGCACCCGGTCGCCCAGGCAGGTGCTGG
>NC_051400.1:26581226-26581481 GCF_015228065.2 Penaeus monodon
TCAATAATCTCTCACCCACGCCCACCCCGTGCCCGCCGTCCTGCCGTCCCCGGCGACCTCGAATGACCCTTTTCAACCCCAAAGCATCACCTTCCCTCCCCTCGCCGCGGCCCGACTCCCGGCACATCCCCGAAGCAACAAAACATCCGAGACAGAATTTGAAAGCTAACCTCCACCTCGTCTTAACGCCTATAAACTATCTCCCCCCCCTCCGCTTTCGCTGGAACGATTATCCAAGCCTACATTCTACATGTG
>NC_051400.1:26581536-26581726 GCF_015228065.2 Penaeus monodon
TTCCATAAATACACACCCGCTTGGATATGAATTTCCTGAGGTCTTGCGGTTAATGTTATGGTGGCAGTAATGCCGGAATATGGTTGCCATCGCTGCATTTAACGGCGGAGTTCATGATTGTGATAAAACTGTTTTTGTTGTTCCGACTGTAATATCATCCGACTCAACAGGTGGAGATTTCTGCGAAGTA
>NC_051400.1:26582178-26582383 GCF_015228065.2 Penaeus monodon
AAGAGAGAGAGGAAGATCAGAGAAGTGGAAAAGGATAGGAAGAGGGGGAGAGAAACGAGATGAAATTAATGGAAGACTGGAGAGAGACCTAAGAGGAGAAGAATAGAGAGCACAGAGAAAGCAGAGGAGAAGGACTGAGGGGAAGGGGGAGAGAGGCAGAGGAAGAGGAATAGGAGAGACCGAAAAAAGGAAGAGGAGGGAGACC
>NC_051400.1:26582819-26582937 GCF_015228065.2 Penaeus monodon
ACCCGAGCGATGCAGGTGCGGCTGCGAGGGACAGGTGGAGAGCAGTTACTATGGAAACAGTTCGCTCCCGCCGCCGCCGAGCTGGATGATGATCGTGATGATAATTCCCTCCGGTGAG
>NC_051400.1:26583513-26584212 GCF_015228065.2 Penaeus monodon
CTCACACACAAAAAAAAACATCTTGTCAGGTACAGAGAAGTACCTGACACGTTGCAAATCCCTAATCCCCGTCATCACCATCCCTTCCCCTTTCCCGAATCCCGCGCAGAGCTCCCGTCCCCTCCCGGTCTCCCCCGCCGTGGGAGTGGGATGCCTCGAGCCCGCTGCGCCGGGACCTTCTGGCTCGAGACTATCAGGACATCTGTCAACATTCCCCCGGCCCCGCGACCTGTATAGATGAAGATTTTCCCTTTCCCCGCTCCTGCCTATGACATTATCTTGATCCGGAAAGACGGCTGTGCCATAAGGGTCAAAAACACCTAGTACCTGGCCTCAGTTACGCCTGCGTGGGACATGGGGGCTCAGATAATCGATTTATATCACAGCAGGTAAGGCGTCTTTCTCGCACCTCTCCTAGAAGGCGTGCAAGCTTAGCGCTGATTGGTGGAGCCTGTGTCTTGCGCTGTCCCCACGCGCTCTGGAAGCTTGCCGCTCATTGGTGGCTATTCAAAGGGGAATGAGTATCCTGTCCCTTAAAGAGATTTTAGAAAGGGGAAATTGAAATGAGACAACAAGAGAGCCAGAAAAAAAGAAAACAGAAACACAGACATAGATGATCACACGCTGAATTAGGAAACACAAATGTCTTACGACTTCTAAATAATCCAGAACGGAGCGATGGCGTCCGAACGCTGAACA
>NC_051400.1:26584517-26584691 GCF_015228065.2 Penaeus monodon
CCCACACACCCTTGTCCTCCACCTGCAGACGAGTCCCCCCCCCCCCCGAAAAGAGGGAAAACAGAAAAAGGAAAACCTGGTGGTGCCCTTCCTTCTCCTCGCTCACCCGTAGACGCAAGAGGAGCTGCTTTCCCTCGACGCAGATCTGTGTTATTGATAATGACAGATGAACGA
>NC_051400.1:26585314-26585962 GCF_015228065.2 Penaeus monodon
TCATCCGGCAAAACAATCCGCCCGCATTTGCTTGATCAAGAAAAACAAACAAAGAGACGGGCGGTGTGATCCCTTTGGTCCGAGGATAGGCAGTGAGCACCGAGGATGGGGAGCACTTGAGAGGGATAGGCGGGAGGGATAGGCGGGAGGGATAGGCGGGACGGACGGGATAATAGTCTCGAGAGAGATTAATGGGGCTGAGGAAGGTGTGATGAAATGGGGAGATGAATGGGGAATTGAGGAAGGTGTGAAATGGGCAGATTAGTGGGAGGTTTGAAGAGGAGATGGGGAAATGGGCAGATTAGTGGGAGGTTTGAGGAGGAGATGGGGAAATGGGCAGATCAGTGGGAGGTTTGAAGAGATGGGGAAATGGGCAGATTAATGGGGCTGAGAATAGTAGGGTGAAATGGAGAGATTAGTGGTAAGTTTGAAGATGGCACGGTGAAATGGGGAAAATAATCAATATGAGAAAGGTATGATGAAATGGGGAGTTTAATGAGGCTGGCGAAATGGGCGAGCAAAGAGCCCGAGAAAAGAGGTCGGAGGCCTTTCGTGCCGCAGCTAATTTTTTTCTTCTGTTGTACACTTCGCCCTAACTACAAGGGCTTTGGAGGTAACCATGGACACACTAGTACACACATGGACATG
>NC_051400.1:26586022-26586271 GCF_015228065.2 Penaeus monodon
AGCATCCCAACACACCCAAACACACACATACAAAACCAAACAAATGGATAGTAAAAGAGCGCAGTACGGCCGCAGTATTATTCAAGATACAGGACAGTATCAGATTACAGTTCAGAACATTAAACAGAGTTGATCATATCTCCGTAACAAATGGAATATAAACGTGCCACGATATATCAACGAGTGGGTATCCTGCTCTGCTTAAAAGGGGATGACCATTTATTAAAGATAACTGAAGGAAACTACAGA
>NC_051400.1:26587118-26587431 GCF_015228065.2 Penaeus monodon
ACGGCTAATAAGACCTACTTGCCTCGAAACCTCAACACCCAGTCCTTCCCAAGCAAGCAATGACACCTCAGTCTGCTTGTCCAAAACATGTTCACTGCGCGTTGTTCAGCGTTCTTTATGTTCTTCAGGTCCATGTTCAGTGTCTATTGTTCTTGACTTTTGTTCTTTTGTTATCCTTCTTGTTGTGATTTATCTTGGTGTTACTGTGAATCTCACTGTCATAATCTCATTTTATTACTTAATTTGTGATGGATTATTTTGAGTGTTTTGTTTTTCCTGAAATTATTGTCTTCGCTTTGCCGTTCTTATTTAA
>NC_051400.1:26587467-26587649 GCF_015228065.2 Penaeus monodon
CCTTATTACTCCCGTTGCTCTTTATCTATTCTCACTCCCGTTATCATTCCAACTGCTCTTGGCTTCCCTTTTCTTATCATCCTTACTATTCACGTGATGTTCTTATGCTTCTCCTGCTTATCATTCCCATGCTTCTCGTCACTCCTATTTCTCTTATTCCGACTCCCGTTATAATTACTTCC
>NC_051400.1:26587688-26588176 GCF_015228065.2 Penaeus monodon
TTGCCGCACAGATTATGTATAAGAAACCCTTTGTGACCCCTACAGAAAGGGATCCCCTACCCTTACATATATATAAATAAAAGAATCTGATCCTATAACGAAATCTTGGGATCCCCTATAAAAAAAGTCAACTCCCAAGGCGTCTATAGCGATCCCTAGGCCTCCCCCCCCGTCCTCTTAGCCTTTATTTTTTCTCTCTTTTTTGTTCCCCTTCTCCCTTCCTACCCCCTCTTTCTCTCTGTCTCTTGTCCTCTCCTTTTGTCTCTTCCTGTCGTTAGCGTTTTATCTAGGTTTCTTCATCTTTCAACGAATTTTACTATTGTAGTTATTTACAACTTTACTCTTTGTTTGTGTCTACCATTCAGTCTGCCTGTCTGTCTCCTCTTCTCTCTCGTAAATATCCTATAAATAAATGTAAAAAAATCCTGTAGCATGGAATTTATCTTTGGAGAAAAGAATACTTGTAAAAACAAAGAAAGTAATAATCC
>NC_051400.1:26588388-26588493 GCF_015228065.2 Penaeus monodon
ACTAAACTAAAAACAAGCAAGAACACAAAAATAATAACTCCAGTTTAACCCTCAACAAAAACAAAGCCTCACAACAAGGACAAACCCGGCGAGGAAAGTGTAGTT
>NC_051400.1:26588735-26589064 GCF_015228065.2 Penaeus monodon
AGTGTGTATCAATTCCTCTTTTTGTCCTCTCTCTGTATGTCTACCTCTTTCCCACTCTCTTTTTCTTTCTCTTTCCCTCTCCCTCTCCCGCAATTAATATCTAGTTCTCTTACCTCTTTCCCCCTTTCTCTTTCCTTCTTCCTCTCCTTCAATATATATCTCTTTCCATCAATTCTTTCATTTTGCGCTTTAATATCCTTACCTCCTTTCCCCCTTAATTCCTATCTCTTTTTCTATATATAAATATATATTTTTTGTCCTCTTGGTCTCCATACCTTTATTTTTTCTACCATTCCTCTCTCACTCTCTCTCTCTCTCTCTCTCTCTCT
>NC_051400.1:26589222-26589707 GCF_015228065.2 Penaeus monodon
CAATCGCCCGTAGCGGCTCGCGGTTCGTCGCCGCTCGAACGAACCGCGGGAGAACCGAGAGGTAGAGCCTCGTCTCGAACATAATCCGCTTACGATTTCTATTTCCACCTGGACGTTTCTCCGAAAATCTTCGCTCGATTTAAAATGTTAATTAAATTAGCGAAGTGCTCCATCACACGCCGGTGGCCGGAGGGGAGGTGGGGAGTGGGGGAGGGGATGGGATGAGGGGAGGTAGAGAAAGAGGGGGGAAGGGAGGTTTTGGAAGGAGAGGGGAGAGGGGAGGAAGGGGAATGGGGAGGGGAAGGAGGGAGGAAGGGAGGTTGGGACTAGGTGAAGAGTGGAAGGGAGATGGCTAGAAATTTGGTAAGAGGATTCCCTGCGTGTGTATTGGTGTCTGTACACGCATCTAAATACAGGTTTAAAACGCACACAGACACACACGCATAAACGTAATTACTAAAACACACAACAGAAACAATCGCATC
>NC_051400.1:26589831-26589897 GCF_015228065.2 Penaeus monodon
GTACATATTACATACTTAATCTCATAACAAATTTATCCCGTGTCCTCCCTGTGCGTGCGTGCGTGC
>NC_051400.1:26589959-26590134 GCF_015228065.2 Penaeus monodon
CTTAGAATCTCTCTTACTTGTACATACAGAGGAAACTAAGCCTTCCCACCGAATAGCATAGCGGCGAAAAAAGATTCCGATTTTTGCCTGCACCCAGCCCGGGACAGGCCGCGTGGGGACAGATGGCCGAGCACGCTGAGAACACTAATGTATATACCATCCTTGTCACCATGCC
>NC_051400.1:26590308-26590541 GCF_015228065.2 Penaeus monodon
ATACTTAGGAATATAAACTGACAGAGAATGAAAAGAGGGAAAAAAAGGAAAGCAAACCCAGCAGACGTGAGGTCCTTCCGCTGAGATATTGCACAGAAGGAAATGAATTTTCATAAGATTTTCATTTGCTTGAGCAGAACGCGCGCGGGATTTGTATGCAAAATTTCTCCCGTTTATATCCGCGCGGTGAATGAAATGGTCCGGGATGGGCCTCTCTCGCTCACTGCTGCTGC
>NC_051400.1:26590658-26591211 GCF_015228065.2 Penaeus monodon
GTGGATATCCACAGTTTCAGCCGTAGTTTTACGATGGTAATGATGATTATACTAAAGTTCCTAAATTATTATGGAAAAATTCTACAAGCCTATAAACATTTCACGCAAGCTTAAAAAGTCATCGAAATATTGGCCCTTTTATCAACATCGCATTTCTATATAGAATACAAAAAAAATTAAAAAACTCTTTAAAATAACATTTAGAATCTTGATACTAATAAATAATCTCTAGTTCTTTTTCTTCTTCCTCTTCCCCCACCCAGGTCCTACCACGGACAGGGATACCCCTTTGCCCCATCTCCCTGCCCCCCTCCAAAGCCCACCCTACCCTTACCCCATCCAAAATTAACCTTGGTTTACCCCTTTCCTTACCCCCCTCCCCCCCCCAAAAAAAAACGCCCTGGCCCACCCCTACCCATGCCCCCTCCAAAGCCAACACTTGCCCACCCTTACCCTTATACCCTCCAAAACCCACCCTGGCTCATCCTTACCCCCTCATCCCCCCTCTCCTTACCCCCTCCCACCCCTGCCCTCACACCCCAGAAGACCCTGC
>NC_051400.1:26591243-26591351 GCF_015228065.2 Penaeus monodon
TTCACGACTGAAAAATCACTCAACACTCAAAACTTTTGCTTAAGCCATATAACATCCTCTTTTAGTCTAAAAAAATAGGAAAAAAAACTTTCCTAACTTTATCCTAAA
>NC_051400.1:26591732-26592511 GCF_015228065.2 Penaeus monodon
AACACGGAAGGGCGCCGCTCCCCACGCAAGGAGCCTCGCACAATCAAAAACAACAATGCAACTAATTCCCGCAAAGACCTTCATCTCGGGATCAACGCGAGTGTATCTACTATCTATCAATAACCCCTTATGTAAAGATTTGTCCGGTCAGCGCCCTCTTTTTCTCCTTTCATTCATCCGCCTCTCCTTCTTTCGTCCGCCTCCCCTCCCCTTTCCTCTCTCTTCCATTTTCTTGTCTTACACGCATCCATCCCTCCTCTTTCGTCCTCTTCCTCCCCCTTCTCCCCCATTTTTTCAACGTTCTTCCTTGTCTTTCATTCTCTCCTCTTTCTACCTCTTCATTTTCTCCTTTCTCTCTTGTTTTTTATTCATCCACCTTCCTCTTTCGTCCCTTCCTCCTTCCCTCTTCCCTCCTTCTGTCTCCTCTCCCTCTTGCCTTTCATTCATCCATCCTCCTCTCCTCCTCTCCTTCTCTCCTCTTCCCTTTCTTCCTTGCCTTACACTCATCAGCCTCCTCCCCCCCCTCTTCTCTTCCAGCTATCTATAAATCAATAAACATCAGAACGTCAACACTTTGCATCATCGCGTGTTAGCTGCGCGTTATCGGCTTGCTCTTTCTACCATTCTTCGGCCCTCGTTCCATTTTCCTTTCCTTTTTTTTTTTCTCTCTCTCTCATTTCTTCCTTCCGTGGCTTGGCATGTTCCCCGATGACGTCATTCCCCGCCCCCTTACTCTTTTTCAGTGGGTGGTAGGGGGGTAGGGGCAGGGTGGGATGCTG
>NC_051400.1:26593845-26593937 GCF_015228065.2 Penaeus monodon
TTCCTCTGACCCCTCCCTCGACGCCCCTTCCTGCCCTCTGGTCTCCGTGAAAGGCAGGAAAGGAATCGCACGGCTCTTCCAAAACCGGCGTT
>NC_051400.1:26594390-26595363 GCF_015228065.2 Penaeus monodon
AAAAAAGCAGGGCCAAAGGCGTGGAAGTGTGGCAGTCACCTCAAAACTGATGTAACGCCGCCTTACACAAGTCCCCCCTCCTCACCCCATGCCCCTCACCCCCCCTCCCCTTGGACTCCATTACCCTACTGGCTCGTCTCCAAGATATCTCGACCCCATTATGCTTCCAAACGTCGAGTTGTGCCTCTTTCCTCGCCTCGGATGCTGCCCTGTTTTCGACGCTCCTCCTCCGGCTCCTCCCGCTGTCCTCGGTCTCTCGGTGCTGCGAGTTCCTGCGCGCCCTCTCTCCCCTCCGAGGCCACGTCCTCACTTTCCCTTCTTCTACGTGCTGGTCATCTCTTATTCTCGCGACGCCTTCATGCTGCCTCTCTCTCGCGCTCTCCCTTGTCCCTCGCGACGCGTCGTCTCCACGCTGTCCCAAGTCCCCCTTTTTGCCCTTGCGAGATCCTGCTTTTCTTCTCCCCTCCCCTCACAACGTCTCCACGACACGTCCTGCGCAACAACCTGCTGATCCCCACTTCCCATTGTTATCAGCCACCGTTATGTAGCGACAGAAACAACAGGAACAGGAGGAAGGGCGCAGAAGATGCTTCAGCAGCGAGAGAGAAAGAAGCAGCAGAAGAAAGAGGAAGAGGATCATCAGCAGGCTCGGCAACGACGATCAGCAGACGAGCGATCAGCAGGAGAAGCATCCAGCAAGAGCATCACCGCCAGCATCAGCATCCTCCTCGCGCCGACGGCACTGCTCTCCTCGCGGATTTCGGACCTCATCCTTCTTTGTTGGGGAAGCTGCTGATATCGCTGACTCGGCCGCGGGTTGTCTTATGAATTCAACCGCTGCTTCGGCTTCGCTCCGAATCTCCCGCCGATGCTGCCGGCTTGCCCAGCTCGGGACGGATTGCTGGGATGTGCTGCGATGCAGGCGCTTTGGCTGGCCGTCGCTGGCTCCGGCGGGATGTAGAATGGGGTTTCT
>NC_051400.1:26595755-26596356 GCF_015228065.2 Penaeus monodon
GGCCGCTGTTTTTGCGCCGCGCCTCGTCTCCCCGTCGCAATGGCCGCTAATTTTCCTCCCCGCTGTTCCTCCCGGGCGGCTGCTCTTGATCGCAAAACTTTCCCCGAGACTCTGCTACTTCTTGCTTCTGCTTCTTTCGGCCGACGCTTCGTGCTGCGGCAGGAGCCTAACCGGGCTCTTCCCCCCCCCCTTCCCCCCTTCGCACGACCCCCCAGCCCCCTTCCCCCTCCTACCGCCCCATCCCCCTTATCCTCCACATCCTCTCCCAAGACGGCCCCCTCCTCCCCCAGGACCACCCCTCCTCCTTCCTCCTCCTCACCACAGCCTCCTCCTTGTCCCCCACGTCCCCCTTCCCCTTCTCCCGACGCCCACCCCACCCTGCCCACGTCTCTCCACTGCGACCCCCTCCCCCTCCTCTCCCCCTCCATAACCCTCGCCCTACTCCCAACCTACACCCTTCCCCCTCCCCCTACTCTTCCCCACCATTGTCACGCCCTCCACACTCGCAACATTGCTTTGTATTCATCATTTTTGTCTTTACTCCGTCTCTCCTCTATGTGGTTTCTTGAGCTACGGTGGGAGGGGGAGGCAAGCACAACAT
>NC_051400.1:26596730-26597105 GCF_015228065.2 Penaeus monodon
CTCATCAAATATTGCATCAAATTCTCTCAATATTTCATCCCATCAGGCAACCATGAACCTTTTAAACAATTATAACAACTATTCAAAGAAATCAAGAAAAAGAAAACAGATAAATTAAACACGTCAAAAACAAATAAATGCATAAATATGGCATAAGATAAACGTAAACATCACAACTTGGTATCTCAAGGCGCGACGTAATAGGTTGCCAAACGGCTGGAAGTTGCATCTCGCTGTGCAATGCGATTGTATTTTGCTTTCTTCTCGTTGTTTAGTGGCACTACAATAATCGCTATTCTTAATATTCCTTCTCGACTCAACATTGATATTATCAGCATTACCATAACCAACAATGTAACATTCCTACATGGTCAT
>NC_051400.1:26597238-26597498 GCF_015228065.2 Penaeus monodon
ATTCTTTGTATTCCCATCCACTCTAATTTATTTACTTGTTTTCTTTTAGACATTATATTCGTAGCCCCATTACTCTTCCAGCGGTTTCTCCTCTCGTTCCTCCTTGTTGCAGATTCTAATTTTCTCTTCCCTTTGATCGCTAGCTCCTCTCCTCTTCCTACTTTTATTTCCTTCTCCTCTCCTCCTTTTATTTCCCTCCTCTATTTTCCTACTTTCATTTTCCTCTCTTCCTGTACCTATAACTCGTTTTATTTACATCT
>NC_051400.1:26597688-26598052 GCF_015228065.2 Penaeus monodon
GATTGCCTTGGCTGATGAGGCTTTTCCGGAATAGCCCTGGCGATCGGGAAGTCGGGAATCAAGAACGGGAATCAGGGATACCCCCCCCCTTCTTCCCCCTTCTTATCCCCCTTCTCTCCTTTGTCTCCTCTCTTTATCCCATCTTCCCTCCTTTGTCTTCTCCTTCTCTCTCTCCCCTCCCTCGTATCCTCTCGTTCCTCTTCCCTCCCCCTACTCCCGTCTTTCCTTTCCCTCCATCGTCTCCTTCTTTCCGTCTTTCTTCCCTCGTCTCCCTTCTCTCTCATCCTCTTTTCTCCTTTCACCTCTTGCGACGCCTTGTGGCACCGCAAGTGACACAGAATGACACCTACTACGTCCGTTTCAG
>NC_051400.1:26598308-26598482 GCF_015228065.2 Penaeus monodon
AGAAGGTAAGAGGTAGAGGCCAGGGTGAGAAAAGAGTGTAGAGCGGAAGGGCGGGCGGTGAAATCAGTACATTCAGGAAGTTACCTTTATTTTACAAGGAGTTAAAATATTCACAGATTGAAAACTGAAACGTCATTATTTATGGATGAAGTTTGAAGTTTACTTTCTCTTCAC
>NC_051400.1:26598507-26598848 GCF_015228065.2 Penaeus monodon
TCAGGTAACGGCAATAACGATGATAGTGATGATAACAATGATTCCTACTATTAACATTCCTACTTAGGCATTTATTTCCACTTCCTCATTTATTGCTCGCTCTTATTTTCATTACGCCTTATATTCTTTTCCCTTTCTCCTCGTTCATTTTTTCCATACTTTCTTATCTCATTTATCCTCTATGCTATCCCCCGCTCTCCTTCCCTTCTATCTTCCCTCTTCCCCTCCTCCTCTCTTCCTTATCCCCATTCCTTCCTTGCCTCCTTTATCTCCCACTTCCATTCGTTCTTCCTCTTTTCCATAATCCATTCCCATCTTACCCCACTCACCCCCCCATATCA
>NC_051400.1:26598941-26599496 GCF_015228065.2 Penaeus monodon
TCTTTCCCAATATCTCCTTACCTCCATCCTCCCATTTCTCTCCCTTCCCTTACCCCCCCCCCCATTTCCACCCTATCCTCCCAAGGACTTCCGGTAATCTCCTTCCTCTCAACCAACGGCGCATCCGGACCCCCCCCCCCTCACCCCCAACCCCAAAAGCCCAGCTACCTGTCGCGTTTGCCGGGGAAGCCTTCGTCACAGATGGGGGGAGGGGGAGGGGGGAAGAGGGGGAGTGGATGAAGGGTTAGTGGGCATGATAAGTGGATGGGTAGGAGGGGTTGGGGGAGCGGAAGGTGGGGTGTGGATGAGCGGAAGAGTCACAAGGGAAGATGAGGGTGGTGGTGGGGGGGGGCAGATGAAAGGTGGTTGGGGGAAGGGTGGGTTGAAGGGGGTTAAGGGGAGTTGAGTAGGTGGAGGGAAGGCGGGTTGGGGCAGGGAAAAGTAGGGGGCATTGGGTACTGGGGCGAGGAAAACTGGAGGATATATGAGTGGGAGAAAGTGGACTGAGAAAATGCCGGGGGAAAGAGAGATGAAAACAGGAGGGAAGCTTTTCTC
>NC_051400.1:26599589-26599663 GCF_015228065.2 Penaeus monodon
ATGTATGGAAATAGTCGCTGTGAGACACGAGGAAAAAAGTTTTCTAATCAAGCAGGCCCTTGAACACACAGCTA
>NC_051400.1:26599702-26600149 GCF_015228065.2 Penaeus monodon
AAGTTGGGCCTTCGGGTTCTCATCTATCCCTTCTGCTTTTCTGCTTGGTTGGAGGATCCTGGAATCATCACTACCATAACAATGAATAAAGTAATTAAGTAATAAAGGTAAAAGCAGTGAGACGCTCCTCACCACCTCACACTCCCTTATCCATGCCTCATATTTGAGTCAATACGTCCCCTAGTACCATATATTTGACTTACAGCACTCCTTCCACCTTATATGACTCCAATACTGCTATCACCATCTCCAGCGCAACAGATACTCCTCCAATTCCCGATAACCGAAGATAACCGAACCCTATTTCAACCTTTCCCGTCTCCCGCCCAATAAAGAACCGGGGCAGGGGTTGTATTCCTCCCTTCCTTCCCCTCCTTCCCTAGTATTCATCTTTGTCTTCTCTCCACCTCTTTTCTCTCTCGACTCCCCTATTCTTCCCGCGCTCAC
>NC_051400.1:26600409-26600707 GCF_015228065.2 Penaeus monodon
GGCCTTCACATACAGAGGAGTGGGAGGAGGGGAGGGCGGGTGAGCTCCGTGACTCCCAGGGCGTGAATAATATACATTGAGACCAAGGCTATACACCCGAGATCCTATCCCCCTCCTCCCCCTCCTAAAAAATGGGATGCAACAATGAATCCTCTTTCCCTTCCTCCCTTTAAATCACGAATGCCCCCAAAGATCCCTGAAGCTTCGAAAGGGGAAGATTAATAATGGTATTGATAATGGCTTTCCCCATAGATTACATATATGCACGGAAGCCGGTGATAAAACACGCTGGAATAGT
>NC_051400.1:26600772-26600992 GCF_015228065.2 Penaeus monodon
ATTTTTTAAAATCATAACACAATACAGTAGTCGGCAATGTGGCTTTTACTCTGGCACTGTGCCAGGGATTGTAAACAACACTGAACAAGATGCATCGCTTATGACGACGGGAGTGAAGCTAACGCGGCGGTGGCTTCTGGATTTCGTGGGGCACTGCAACCATGAGCAGTGGCAGTGGTATTAGATGGTGGGCGGGTAGGAACTACTGGAACACTGCATG
>NC_051400.1:26601258-26601633 GCF_015228065.2 Penaeus monodon
CTTACTGCATATTCCCCTACCATAATCTCCAAAGAGCCCCCCCCCCCCACCCTGTGGACAAGGGCCTCACCGCAGAAGATAAGTTGAAGCGATTCGAGCGAAGGTCACGCGGCCAGGACCAACTTAGGTGTAAGCTTTGAACTTTGAGCGTATTACGAGCGAGATCGAACTTAGAGCAACCGTGACCTCGCGACCAACTGCCTCACCGCCACCTCCCCCCTTATCCCCTCCCCCCTTTCTCAGTGTTATAGTGTTATGGTGTTAGTGATGGTGCGACTTTGCGTGTCAAGGAATGCATAACGATGGAAACCTGCTTAAGCCTCGCGATTTTTTTTTCTAAAATAAGTTTGTAGATTCCGCTTTTAAAGGGTCATA
>NC_051400.1:26601853-26602062 GCF_015228065.2 Penaeus monodon
CACAGCAAATATTGCTAACAATAACAAAATTGAAAATGGTGAATAAGCTAACACAAAAAACAAAATACAGTTTACGTGGACTTAAGCAACCTGATAAATACCGCGACCATAAGGAAAGTCAATAGCTAAATTCCCGGCGGAGCTCTGTGGCCAGAGGCAAGGGAATGAATAAACACGAGAGAAATGAGCGAATGAATCAGTGCTTCAAG
>NC_051400.1:26602783-26602911 GCF_015228065.2 Penaeus monodon
GCGAGAGGAAGGCGTCGCGGACAGACGCTCAAGGACGCAATATATACACGACAAATAGATTTCCGATGTAGTGACGGAAACTACTTTCACAAATAATCTTTGTCCTGGAAGGGAAAATTACTGGGGAA
>NC_051400.1:26603874-26604095 GCF_015228065.2 Penaeus monodon
TACAACAATAACAACACAGCAAATATTGCTAACATAACAAAATTGAAAATGGTGAATAAGCTAACACAAAAACAAATACAGTTTACGTGGACTTAAGCAACCTGATAAATACCGCGACCATAAGGAAAGTCAATAGCTAAATTCCCGGCGGAGCTCTGTGGCCAGAGGCAAGGGAATGAATAAAACACGAGAGAAATGAGCGAATGAATCAGTGCTTCAAG
>NC_051400.1:26604832-26604960 GCF_015228065.2 Penaeus monodon
GCGAGAGGAAGGCGTCGCGGACAGACGCTCAAGGACCGCACATATATACACGACAATATAGATTTCCGATGTAGTGACGGAAACTACTTTCACAAACTAATCTTTGTCCTGGAAGGGAAAATTACCTG
>NC_051400.1:26606081-26606314 GCF_015228065.2 Penaeus monodon
AGCACATCAGCAACGCATGACGTCACTTGAAGTCAGGTGACGCTGGGAAAACGGTTGTCGATGTTTGTGCAACTTGTGTGGCTTTTCAATCGGCGGCCTCTTCACAAGTTATTAATTTGGAAGAAAAGTTTGCGTTGCGAAGATAACAATGCGGGTCTTGTTATTATCATTTCTTCCTGCCTATCTCTCTGTTTTGGTATTTGTAGGTGTATTGGCTATACAATAGATAGGGC
>NC_051400.1:26606596-26606699 GCF_015228065.2 Penaeus monodon
CCGGGCCGAGCCGGGGGCGCCCTCAGCCACAACCCGTCGCCGCGCATCCCTCAGATCAACACCTGCTTTTAAAATGGCTTCCCTTATGTCTCCGGGGCTTTGT
>NC_051400.1:26606763-26606952 GCF_015228065.2 Penaeus monodon
CTCGCGACACGCCCACTTCCGGCTCTCCATTAGGCACAAGGACCCGCCCACTCTCATTTTCCTTTGGTTGTTTTTTTCGATTTTCGTTTTTTTCGTTATCTCTTCCTCCATCTATTTTGCTCTCTCCTCCTCGTCCGTTTTCTTGCTCTTCTCCGCATATTCATTTTTTATTCTTTCTTCCTTTTATCA
>NC_051400.1:26607006-26607099 GCF_015228065.2 Penaeus monodon
GCCCTCAGCCACAATACCCTCCCTGGCTGCCTTCGCCGTCCCCTCGCAGCCACCCATAGATCCTCTCAGGGGCAAATAATCGGCCTCATGCCA
>NC_051400.1:26607139-26607538 GCF_015228065.2 Penaeus monodon
TCATTCACACAATAACCTTTTTCGTTCTCGTTCTCAGTTCCCTCTATCGCTTTTTCCTTCTCCTCAATCTTTTTTTTCATCTCCCTATGTCCTCTTTCGCGTCCCCAATCCCTTGTTTCACTCTCCTGCCCCGCTCCTCTTTTTCGGTTCCGCCTCTCCCCCAATTCCCTTTCACTCCGATCCTTCTCCCACCCCAAATCCCTCCTCTCTTCCCCCCTTTGCTCTCTTCAACCCCCACTTTCACCCCCCCCCTCCATCCCTCTCTTTGCTCTCCCCTCAATCCCCACTTTCACTCCCCCTCCCGACCCCCCCTGCCTCCCCCCACGAAAACTGTTTACGGCCGAGACGCAAAAATTCCCAGGAATTTATCCCGACCACGTGAGAGGAATGCCGCGTGCG
>NC_051400.1:26607778-26608118 GCF_015228065.2 Penaeus monodon
AATCTAGAGAATAAACACGATGTTGAATGCCTTTAGAAACATTTCCCCCAAATCTACATTACCTTTCTACCCCTGATATTCTTTTTTTCACGCCACGTGAAAATTTACAGACATCGGTAGGCACATTACCTCATCCCCTTTTTTGCCTAAATATCTTTTCTCTCCGTTCCCTATTCTTCTCGCGGACGGAAAATAATCCAACTTTCCGACTGGAATAATAAGCCTCGCGTTTTCGGAAGAAGAAAAAGGGTTAAATGCAACCGCTTCTTAACTGATATAAAGAAGGACATTATCATCCGTATCCATTTGCAGGGAAAGCAATGGCGGGCGATCTTGCTCC
>NC_051400.1:26608174-26608320 GCF_015228065.2 Penaeus monodon
AGGGGAAAAAAGGGAGCCGATCTTGCTCCGAGAGAGTAAAAGAGGAAGAAGTAAAGAGGAGGGAGAGGAATGACGGCCGACATCTTGCCCCGATGAAGAAAGAAAGAGAGAAAGTGAAACAGCGGGCGATCCTGCTCCAAGAGACC
>NC_051400.1:26608369-26608528 GCF_015228065.2 Penaeus monodon
TGAATGCGTACTCTTGCTTTTTGCCTCTTAACGCCGGAGATGATAATCCCCGGAATAGAAACTTGGAATGGCGGTCGCCTCGCTCTGCGTTCTTTAATGTGAAAGAGAGAGAAAAAGATGGAAGGAGAGACCGCAGATAAAGGGAGGAGACGAGTGAAC
>NC_051400.1:26608618-26608701 GCF_015228065.2 Penaeus monodon
ACAACGACCTGGCTTCCAGCCCGTTAACCCCACACGAACCTAGAAAGCGTCACGACCCAAGTACGGCCGTCTTCGCCATCGCG
>NC_051400.1:26608840-26608940 GCF_015228065.2 Penaeus monodon
AACCAGCTTTCACGCACCTCACACCGAACCGATCTTTTGTGAGGAAATGTAAACAACTAACGTTGCCAGAGTCGGCGCAAAAGAGAGAGACAACAACAAA
>NC_051400.1:26609207-26609660 GCF_015228065.2 Penaeus monodon
TACTGAAAATATAATAGCATTAAATTTGATAACAAGACAAGGTTTCCTCACAATAATGAGAAAAACCTCTCCGCAAAATTTGCCAAAGCATTCACCCATGTCTTTAAGAATCGCTCAGACGAACTCCAGGCCAGACACGTTAAGAATTAAGAATTTCTTAATCCAACCCCCTTTAAAAAGACAAGACAGCAACTTACCTCAATGTTCATGCAACCCGTCCAAAAGGTGATCACCCCCTCGGAGCTAAGACTGTGCAAACCTTTACGTTATAACACCCTAACATAAGCCAAAGGAAAATCTGGCAGCGTTCACCCGGAGGAACTTTATTCAAAACCGAGACAGATAAAGTTTTAATTACTTCTGGCAGAGCTACAAAAGAAAAGAAATTATCGGGCTGCATTTGATGGACTGACTTTAACTTATTCAGCTTCGATGAATAATTAAGTCGATATA
>NC_051400.1:26609903-26610070 GCF_015228065.2 Penaeus monodon
TTCTATATTAGTGAATGATCAGCTGCGGGAACCGATCGGCCTCGAGTCTGAAATATTACATCAACAAAGGCTAGAAAAATAAAAAAAATAAAAATAGCTAAAAACGGTAGACTTTTTTTAGGTGGGATGTTAAGCTGAATGATGCTTTTCCCGATAAACTATTGATT
>NC_051400.1:26611100-26611268 GCF_015228065.2 Penaeus monodon
GCGCCCCCGCTCGCCACAGCACACCTTGAACGCAAAGGGTACAATGACACTCGCCTAACACGCCCCCACACTGCCATCTCACCGGCGCTGATATGAGAGCATATTTGAAAAGCCATATGAATAGAGTATAGCATAATTCCCCTGCTATGACCGTCAGCATGGGTGCTC
>NC_051400.1:26611302-26611594 GCF_015228065.2 Penaeus monodon
TGCTTCTTCTTTTTTCCTTTTGCTCTATAAGCCATCTAGTTATCCTTTTTTCCCCCTCTTTCCCTCTCCCTCCCTCCCAACCCCGTTTCTTTTTTAACATCATCGTTCTTTGTGTCATACAACATACCCCCGGCCTCTACACGCCCTCCCCCCTCTCCCTGGTCCCCTCACCCCCCCAGACCCCCACCTCCTCTGAGATCTCCGCGTCTCAGATGTCCTGTTCTTATCCAATCTGGAGGCTGTGCTTCTGTCATCCCCTTCGTTCTCTCTTCCTGTTTCTTTCTCTTTTCTA
>NC_051400.1:26611676-26611837 GCF_015228065.2 Penaeus monodon
TCCTATTACTTACACCCCCTCCTTTACTCTATTTTTTACTTCTTCCCGAATTTCTCTTTGACATCGTCTCGCCTCCTCTCCCGTCCTTCCCTTGTGGACTCGAACCTTTTCTGGACAAACTCAACTCTCTTCTATTGTTTTCCATCAACATCTCTCACCAT
>NC_051400.1:26612150-26612353 GCF_015228065.2 Penaeus monodon
CACTCCCTATACCTCTCTGTGTCTTTTGTTTCTGGCTATCACTTTCACAAACTATCTATCTACATCACATATATATACTTATATAATGTATTTCGTTCCCTCCTTCCTTTCCTTACTCACTCATTCTTATTACCTCTTATTCCCCCTCTCCTGTCCGTCCATAGGTAACTTATCATATCGCGTGTGCGATTTGTAATTACTGT
>NC_051400.1:26613477-26613830 GCF_015228065.2 Penaeus monodon
GTGCAGCGCCAAGGCGCCCGTGCCCGAGTGCCACGAGGGCCAGCCCAGAGCCCGCTGCCCTTCCCTCCCGCAGCCCCGCCGAGCTGCCCCTGCTCATCACACGCGCCACCTCCCGCTTTGTATGCAGCGCCACGAAGCATTAATATTTTTCCACATCTGCAACGGCTACACGGACTTACTCTGCGCCGGGAGATGGACATAACGAGTAATAAATCCACAGAGATAGGGAAAGGAAGGGAGGGGGGTTGATATGCGGATATTTATGGCAAGAGAACATGGAAGAACGTAATTTCTAATTTAAAAGGGATAGGCGGTTGATGATGCAAAACTTCAAGGGAATTGTTAATTTTAAA
>NC_051400.1:26614464-26614627 GCF_015228065.2 Penaeus monodon
GCGCCTCGGCAAATGCTGCTCCAGATGTTGCAACTATTCATATATTTGAGAAATAGGGAAGCGTAAGAGTGATTCAGCGCGTTCAGCGGAGCGGACCGGCCTCGCATTGTGGATTAGCCAAGCAAAAATAGGACCAAAAATTGTGCCGATAATAGGAGCAAAT
>NC_051400.1:26614822-26615591 GCF_015228065.2 Penaeus monodon
AGCAGAAGAGATCCTCAGGAGAGTTGCAAGAACTCCTTTTGTTCCCGAGGATTGTTTATCGTCGCGCGGCCCCGAGGGAGCGCACAGCCTCACCTCAGGGGCAGTCGCCGGGGACGCCCTGACCTCACCCTGAACTAAAGATCACGCTCGCCTCTTTCCTTCGGTGCGGCCGCCGCTCACGTCTGCCTCGCGCAGTCACGTACTCACGGCATACTACGTCGTACTCACGTCACCTACTCATGCCATACCCGCTAGGAATGTCTTCTCTCTTTCCGCACAGTCACCAGCTGTGACAATGGTTTTTAGCACAGTCATTAGAATGAGACTCAAAATGACATGGCACTTTGTACCAAAGTGAAAACGAGAATAAAAACACTTCAGAACAGTTTTTGGAAATTACATTTCCCTTAAGTATAACAGTTTAAGACACCCGTGACATTATCCTGAAGTAGCCACCAAAAACAACATCCTATTTTCATATAGTTCCAGGCATGACTTCACCCTTAGGTAGTCACGAAAACGACATCATCCTTAGGTAGAAACTAAAACGACATCATCCTCTGATAGTCACTAAAAATGACATGACACTTTAACATACTCTCCCTAGGAATGACAATCCCCCCTTCGTGTGCTGGGCAGCCACGGGCATCACCATCTCCCGGGGCACGCAGCATCTCGGGGTGATTTTTAAAGATTGACGCTCATCTCCAGCGTCCGCCATTTCGACAACTGACTCCGGTCTGGATCTGTTTGCTAGCTGTTTGATTTG
>NC_051400.1:26615678-26616119 GCF_015228065.2 Penaeus monodon
CGTTCTTCACCCTTTCTCTTTTCCGTTCTCCAATCACTATCGTAACAAACCTTTCCATCACACGCCATCATCATCATTTTGATTAGTTTATTTTTAAAAGCTTACTATAATTTTGAGAGGAAGGTAATTTCCCGTTTTGTTGTTCCTTAACTTCGCCGTTATCATTCTTCTTCTTAACTTCCTCTATCATCTATTATTCCACTCACCATAATCGTTCTCTGTTACTTTATAATTATAACCTACTTCACCATCTCTCATTCACTATCCTCGTCTTTTTCTTTCTTTCTTTTCTCTGATTCGTTTGTTTTCCTCCATTTTAATTTCTCCTGTTTCTTATCCTTCTACTTTTTTAATGTCTTCCTCTTCACCCCACTTCTCCTCTTTCCATCCTTCATGCCTCCTCTTCTTTAACCTCATTCACCTTCCTTCTCTTCTTCATTC
>NC_051400.1:26616516-26616672 GCF_015228065.2 Penaeus monodon
ACCCTAAGGCCCCGCCAGACAATCAGGGCCGACCCCTCTGATAAGAAAATGGACGCACAATAGGCTCACCTTAATACCCATTATAATACGTCAACATGAACACGTCACCTGAAAGGAGGCCGCGAGAGAGAGAGGCTCCGGTGCTCATAAAACAGA
>NC_051400.1:26617004-26617195 GCF_015228065.2 Penaeus monodon
AAACGAAATATAAAGTAACGCAGGATAAAAACTACACAAAAAAATCAAGAGCAACAGGAAGAAGATGCAGAGAAGGAGGAAGAGGACGAGAGGGGGGGGAGGCTACAGTAAGCCTTGTGTAAATGTTTGCCCAATAGCAATCAATATTACCCTGAGTCATCTTAAGAAAGGGGTGTGTAAGGTAAGGGAGG
>NC_051400.1:26617422-26617609 GCF_015228065.2 Penaeus monodon
GGCATCGGACGAGGGTCAAGAAAGTGGTCCTCCCAATGATGCCGAAGTGCCAATGGAATATCGACCTAACAGACGGACGGCGGTCTCGCGAACCGGCATGCGAAGGGCGGGTCGGGAAAAGGGATTTTATCCGGGTTTACTCTAACGGCTTACGAGCGACGTAGGAAGGGGGAGAGATGGAGGAGGA
>NC_051400.1:26618222-26618330 GCF_015228065.2 Penaeus monodon
TTTGGTGAGAAGTTTGGGTCGAGTGAGCGAGGGAGAGAAAAGGCGGCGTGAATCTAATTTACTTCTGAGTCACGAACTTAAAGCTTTGAAAATTACGCCTCAAATGGG
>NC_051400.1:26618590-26618745 GCF_015228065.2 Penaeus monodon
CAGGGAAGAAAATAAGCAGGAAAGAACTGAGATCTGAAAAAATCCCCCATCTTTATTATCTTCTTCCATCCCTCCCCTTCTTCCACTCTCTCCTATCGTCTTATCTCATTAGACATAATGATTTCAAGTGCGAGTTTCAGGAGATCGTCATGAAG
>NC_051400.1:26618927-26619055 GCF_015228065.2 Penaeus monodon
GCTCGAAAATCTCTCTTAAACCGGAAGTGACGTCACTAATCGAGCCGCCGAGGAAACGCTGAGAAGAATTTCCCGAAAAGCAGAAAAGGGAAATTACTGGATATGTGTCTGTGAAAAACGTAACGTTT
>NC_051400.1:26619636-26619770 GCF_015228065.2 Penaeus monodon
AAAGAGATTGATCCGTGAAAAAAAAAGAGAAAAGGGCAAAGGGGAGATGCGGGTTTTAACATTGAATACCAAAGAAATGGTTTTAAAAAACCCACATTTCCCATAAACCTTCTTTTCCCTTGTCAAAATTCTTT
>NC_051400.1:26620505-26620590 GCF_015228065.2 Penaeus monodon
TTCGCTATATCACTCCGCCCTAACTAACCCCCCCCCCCCCACCTCCAATCTCTTTGCTGCGGGTGCACTAGGTATCAGGTTCCAC
>NC_051400.1:26620650-26620730 GCF_015228065.2 Penaeus monodon
TCAATAATTCTACCAATAGCGTCCAATGGAAATCGCGCGGGAAAATGTATTTGCGATTTCTTTGCCAAATATTGGGTTTC
>NC_051400.1:26620968-26621318 GCF_015228065.2 Penaeus monodon
CACAATTCCAGATAACCTCAGACGCACCAGCGAAGAAAGGTCAGACCAAGAGATAAATGTCAGCTGTCACAAAATCGCCAGATCCGCTGACCGGGTCGTTTTATATTCACCGCCGCCATGTTGGTTTCTCGAGCGTCCTCAAAAGATAGCGCTGATCACAACTCGCTATTTCGGGGAGATAGAAAAAAGGAAAATAAAGGCGAGGACGAAGGAAAAAATAGAGGAAATAACGAATGAAAGGGGAGTGTAGACTATAAAGGGTGAAAACTTGAAGGGATTGACGTGAGGCTAAATAAAAAGGAGATAACATGGCATTGTTGCTAGAAAGGCAGTGAACAAGGGAGAAGTTA
>NC_051400.1:26621628-26621783 GCF_015228065.2 Penaeus monodon
AGCTACAGACAATTAGAAGGGCTGAGTCCAGAGAGGCTACAACATTAACATTCAGCTTGCGTATAAACGGGGAGGAGCCGGTGTGAATATTTCCAAGGAACATTATGATGATCATGTGGACGAGTGGGGGGTGGAGGAAGGGGGGGGCGATTGGG
>NC_051400.1:26621981-26622428 GCF_015228065.2 Penaeus monodon
CCGTTACAGAAACAATAGATATAAAGCGATTTAGTTAGACACCTTTTGGACACAATATCTTCTCCATGGCCATCATTGCCTTAAGAATACAAATAAAATGAAAACATGAATTAAAAACAAAAGGAAAGGGTAAAAGGAAGAAGATGAATAAGACAGTCTAAGAAGAAAAAGGAGGAGAACCAATAATAGCGAAAATAATATGTAGAAGAGAAAGAAAAAGAGAAGGAGGAGGAAGGTCCCGAAGAAGTGGGAGAAGAAAATGAAGGTGACGAATAAGAAAAAGGTGACAAATAAAAAGCAGAAAGTGACGAATAAGAATAAGAAGAAACCGACGATGAAAGAGGAAGGCAATAAACAAATTCCAAACACTTACATGCTGGTCGACGTTGCTGCTCCCGTCTCGCGTACGGTGATGCGCCACCAGGTTCGGGGAGACCAATTGTCTGT
>NC_051400.1:26622498-26623082 GCF_015228065.2 Penaeus monodon
TATTTCTTAAAATAGAAGTGGGGAAAAAAACTATGTTGCTCGAACTGTAAGAAGAAAAAAAAAAGTTAGTTGTTTATCTAAACACATAACGAAGGGTTTATCAGGAGGAGGAAGGAAGGGGAGGAGGCAAGGGAGAGGAGAAATAAATGGAAGATGGACAGATGGAGGATGATGGAGGACGAGGGAAGGAGAAGGGGAAGGAAAGGAGAGGGAAGAGAAGAGGAGAGGAAAGGGAAAGAAGGGGAAAGGAGAAAGGGAGAAGGAGAGAAAAGAGAGAGAAAAGGGATGATAGGAAGAGGGAGAGAAAAGAAAGGGAAAAGGGATGATAGGAAGAGGGGAAGGAAGAGATGAAGGAAGGATAGGTGGATAGGAGGAAGGCAAAAGGGGGAAAGGGGAGAAAGAGAGGGTTCAAGGAAAAGAAGAGAGTAAGAGGGGACAGGACAAATGAAAAGAGAGAGAGGTGAAGGGAAAAGGGGAAGAAAAGGGAAAGGGAGAAACCAACCAATGTACAATTGGTTATGTATTGAGAAACGAAGGTGGGGACAGGGGGGTTAGCAACGGGGTAACAGGAAGACAACGCAAAA
>NC_051400.1:26623117-26623465 GCF_015228065.2 Penaeus monodon
GGAAAAAAAGAGATAAATGAGAAGCAGAGAGAGAATGGAGTTAATATGGATTCCATAATAGATTGAGAGAGTGAGAGAGTGAGGAGGGATGGTGAGAGAGAGTGAGAAGGGAATGAGAAAGATTGAGGAAGGAGGGTAGGAAGGGAGGAGCGAGGGAGGAGGGGGGGAGGAGGGGAGGAAGTAGGGAGGGAGGGATGGAGAGTAAGGAGCAAGAGGGGGCGAATATGGGGAAAAGGAATGAGGGAGAAGGAGAAACGGGGAACATTCGAGGTTGAGGCAGAAAACCGTGTCATGACTTATGTTTGAAAGGTTTAGCTCTTACTTGAAAAGTTACCTCGGCATTTTATC
>NC_051400.1:26623766-26623879 GCF_015228065.2 Penaeus monodon
TTATTTCGAAAACCTAATTACAACAACCATGGCAGCACCGGCCGTACATAATAATCTTTACAATTTCCTTATCTCTAAAAAACACACACTATCTAAACTTCCCCACACGAAAT
>NC_051400.1:26624056-26624383 GCF_015228065.2 Penaeus monodon
AAAGCGAGAGCAAGGAAAAAAAAACACCTCCAGATTAAAGCCTCAGCCTCAACGGGAAGAACAAGAATAAAGAACTCCCAAGAAGAACACTTTAAAGTTATCATTATCTGCGAATGTGTCCCCGTTGTTCATCGTTTCTACATTCCATTTAGATCTCGGTGTCATCTGTGCTCTGTATATCTCGTTTTTGCTTAATTCATCCGTTCTTCGCTTTTCTATCTGCCCTTGCCATTCTATTTTCTTTTTTCCCCTTTTTCAATCTACTTCTCTCCTCTTCTTTCCGATATGCACATTCTATTTCTTCTTCCTCCTCTGTGTTCTCATCTA
>NC_051400.1:26624743-26625146 GCF_015228065.2 Penaeus monodon
CAACAGAAAATCACATAGTGTCCGCCCTCGTGTACGTACATACTCTTATGGCCATAACTGAAACTGAAAAACTGAAATGAATTAAACACAGTACCTTTTTCCTCCATCTGAAACAAGAGCATATCTCATCTAAAAGAATCTTAAACCAAAATCAACCAAACAGAAAAAAAAACTTACTGGTTGAGCTCAAGGTCGACGGTGAACACGTGACTGAAGGCCTTTATTCTGTAAGACGTCCTGTGCACGTGGTTGCTCTGTAAAGAAAGGAGGAAGAGGGGTATTAGGAACCTCATAATCAGGAGTGGTATTGCTGTGCATGTTATTTGAAATCGTAGCATGGATAAACGCTGCTATTTCCGGTTTCCTTGATTTCTTGCTTTCTTTCTGTCACTCATCTTCCATC
>NC_051400.1:26625199-26625751 GCF_015228065.2 Penaeus monodon
TCGCATGAGTGTCTCTGCTTATTCATCTTCCTTTCCCTCGGGTCCTCGTGTTCCCTTATCCGTCACTTACAAAACAATAAAACTATTCAAAAGAGATGAAGGAACACGACAAAAATTTAATACTTATATAATATGTATCATTAGTTATGAGAGCAAGAGTCAAGGCACAAGATTACAACACTCAGTAATAATTTAAATACAAAACAAAACTCTCACCATAAAGGAATTTATACAAACAAATAAAAGCAGAAATAAAATACAACTATAAGAAATCATGCAAGAATATGCGCTGAGAAAATCTATCTCCATTTTTCATGCACTGATGGAACTCTCAATACATCAAATTAATGTCGAATATTTAGCATAAAGAAGGCTATCTTTATATTCAAAACCATCCGTGTGTGAAAATAGACCTGCCATCTAATATACAGTAAGATGATTTACTCGCATATTCAGTGATAATAATCTAATCTTCACGGTATTGGGGGCGATAATGTTTGTCCTAAATTATGAGATATTGTTAAGCCGATCTCTGGTGGTGAGATAGTGATG
>NC_051400.1:26626010-26626109 GCF_015228065.2 Penaeus monodon
ACCAGTGTAGATAAATATACACTTATTCCACAAACACACGTAAAACAAGGGACACAAAAAATCTCACGAAGCAAGACAGACAACATTATGACACAGCAG
>NC_051400.1:26626141-26626400 GCF_015228065.2 Penaeus monodon
TCACACTTACGGTCATCCAAGAACGAAAGTACGTCATACCAAAGTTCACCCTTAGATAAATAAACACACAGAGGCACCCTACGTCTACCTCCATCTTGAAGCAGTGTTCACACCACAGAGTGAAACATTAAGAAAAACGAGAACATACACACATATATGAAAGGTAAACATGACACGGACTTTAAGGCAAACACAGAAGGGCCAGGAATGTGAGTGTTTTTAATCAATGATGAAGACACGGAAGGAAGATGCAAAAAGG
>NC_051400.1:26626466-26626750 GCF_015228065.2 Penaeus monodon
GTTACGGAAGCGTGAAAGCATTTCGAAACAAAAATAATCATTAGCATTGCGCGATCATTTTTCTTTCGAGTAAAAAGAGAGAGGGAAAAAAGGTGGAGAGAGTAGGGGAGGGACGGGGGGGGGGTGACAACGAGACTTTCACATTTCCATCACATTCTCCCAATCAAGCACCTCCCCCCCCCCTCGGTCTTCCTGCTGGTCCTGATTGGCCAATCTTTCCCTCTCCCTGGATACACACAAGGAAGACCTGTACCCCCTCCCCTCCCTTCCCCCCAGTCACGCCC
>NC_051400.1:26627683-26628253 GCF_015228065.2 Penaeus monodon
CGAAACAGAATTCGGATATTTCGTGGGACAAAAGAAGCGTTCAAGATGGCCGCTTTGTTTACTCTGCCCCGTTTGAGCGGCGTCGACTGGCTGGATCATGTTTTTAAAATGAGGGAAATTTGAATTTTGACTTAAACATCAACACGGGGACAAGGACGCACGACAGATGGAAGGAAACACACATAGAGAAGACAGACACACAAAATATATATAGAGATAGATTTACTTTTTAGGGATAGTTATTGAGATTTTGTTAATTTATTTTTTTTAATTCTGTCTCTTTTACCTTTCTATCGTTTTGCACCTGCGCCTGCTCCTCCTACGAACAAAAGAGATAAAAAATATAATGCATAAACTAAATATAGATAAGTCGTTAAAAAAAGAATTTAAAAATCATAAAAACAGGATCTTTTTTTTTGTATGTGTATTTTTGTTCACAAGACTTGGTGATCCTTGTGCAAGGTGTTTTAACTTTTCTAAGCCTTTATGGACTTAATGCACAATGAAAAATATCGGAAGGGCAAACATCCACACATGAGCATTTCATTAATTTATATAAAATGAATTTAT
>NC_051400.1:26629238-26629583 GCF_015228065.2 Penaeus monodon
AGGGAGAGGAAGGTGATGTAAATCATATAAATAACTCGTAACTCCACGCTCACACATACACATTTTTTTTTTAATAGAAAAAAAGGACCCCACTTACATGAGATGGCAAATTATATATATCCAAGATTTACACACACAGAAGAAGACCCAGGGACACTCCGTGGGATAAATTCACGGAGGCATTCATAGCTCCTTGGCGTGCACGTAAGAGACAATCATTTGCACAAAGGATAGAGACATGTCAAGGACACGAGGGGAAAATCACACCAGCGATACATTATGGAATGATATAATATTGATAAACAAGGAGCGGGATCATGACAGAAACGGAGGGGTAAGTACGAC
>NC_051400.1:26629812-26630243 GCF_015228065.2 Penaeus monodon
TGGAGGACAGTCGATACTTCCTCTCGCTTTTTTTTGTCTGTAATGTTAACAGAAGCCAGAGGTGGAGAGAGGACACCCCCTCCACATACACAATCAGCCTTCGGTCAACCCCGTGCTTTGTGGCTTCTGTAGGCTTCACTTTTTTCATTTGGAGTGTAATGCTGGGACGGAAGGGACGGAATTTGTATAGTTTGCTAGACTTATACTGCCTAGCTAACTATCCAAATTCCGTCTATTCGATACAGCGATAGACGGAGAGAGGGAAGGGTGAAGGGAAGAAGGAAAAGACACGGATAATATGTATACGTTATAGCATTTCCATTATTTACATGGTTGTGGGAGATGGGTTTTGCATAGGAATGGCGAGGTAGTGAAATGTGGCGGGATAAAAACGTAGAGTTTTATAACGATGGCCAGCTACATTTACTTAC
>NC_051400.1:26630362-26630584 GCF_015228065.2 Penaeus monodon
CACTCTACGAGCATCCTTCCCCTATCAGAAGGACGCCATCCTCCTTCCCCAAGACAAACAGCTCATCAGAAAATCCCCCGACGATAAGCAGGATAGCATCGACGCGCGACGTGGCAGAGCAGCACCTATGATAAACCGTGTGTCTGTTTCGCCCAAACTCTCATACATAATATTTTCTCGGCTATCCATCAAGAAGCTAAAAAGAACACAAGATAAGGCCCA
>NC_051400.1:26630793-26630859 GCF_015228065.2 Penaeus monodon
TTATTTCTTTCCATCCATTTCTCGGTTGAAAAATGCCTCTCCGTGAATGAGCTCGATGCGGACTTG
>NC_051400.1:26630979-26631082 GCF_015228065.2 Penaeus monodon
CAGCATGATGGAAAGTAAATAATTGAGAAAGAAGTTTCCAAAAACGCATTCAATTATCTAAAATCAAAAACTCGCACACGCTCACTTACACATATAAACATAA
>NC_051400.1:26631114-26631440 GCF_015228065.2 Penaeus monodon
GTGGCCGCGCACGCACGCGCAAACATGCACCCGCCCACAAAAGTTCACTGATACAAAAATAACAACGGCAATGTGTATGAAAAACAGAATAATATTTTGATGTCCTGTTGTTGCAGAAGGTGAATTTGCAAGCGGCAAACTTGCTGGACGACAGTGCGTTGTGGAATACAATGAGAGCGAGGAAAAGCGATTGGCAAAGTTGGAAGACACACGCAACGATGTCAGTGGAGGCTGCTTTCTTATGGAGCTTCTTCGAGAAAGAGAGGAAGATGGAAAAAAGAACATGAATAAAGGGAAAATGTCTCTTCGTTTCTCCATTTTGTTGC
>NC_051400.1:26631496-26631974 GCF_015228065.2 Penaeus monodon
TCAATCGTAATTTGACTGAAGTCACAAGAGCCTGTCACAGTTACTATAAGAATGACCATTGTAACAATTGGAATAAAGTAAATGATCTAAATCATCTCCTAGAATCTCTCTCTCCCAACACCTATTCACGTTCCCTGCTCTTCACCCACGTTCTCTGTCTGTCTTTGTCTTTTCCTCACACTTCCTCTCCCCAATTCCCTTTCTCTCTCACTCTTATCCGCCCGCATTTCACTCACACCCACCTCCGCCCCTCGTTCAATGACTTTGCTACGCCCAAACGCCCACATTTCTCTACAGGGAAGAAGGGGCAACGGCTTCTCTTCCAAAGCCTCCCTTCGAGATTTATCACTAATCCCTAATGCTTGACAGATGCTACTTATCCAGCCCCGGCGGTTCCTCGTCAGATATCAGGCAACAGCAAAATTTTCCTCTTATTCCAAATTACTGTTTCTGTAGTGTTACCAAGTCTTATAACTAT
>NC_051400.1:26632011-26632269 GCF_015228065.2 Penaeus monodon
ATGTCTGGATTCGACATGTTGAGTCATCGTCGTGATTATTTATCATATCACATTTTTTTGTCTCTTTTTTTCAAATTCGATTTTTCAGTGCCCTTTTCCTAGAAACGCATGACAGCCTTTGTCAGCTGTATCGACACTTTACCAATTCATAATGACAGAGGGGAAAGCCATAAACCATCCCCAGTCCGTATAACCATGAAGATTCGATTAATCAAGGGGAAAAGAAAACCAAAACCAAAACAGAATTCATATCATCCA
>NC_051400.1:26632363-26632618 GCF_015228065.2 Penaeus monodon
AGAAATCCCGTTCTTCCTCTCGCCCTGTCTTCGCCGTCCCTCTTAAGACGCTGCATTACCTTGATCGACTTCTGCGAGGTCTCCCTGACGAGGCTGCTGCGTCGCCCTGCTCGTGACTCCGGGACCGCTCGGCCTTTGAAGAATTCCTCCTTCGTCATCTTCGCTTTTGGCCTATTTATCATCCGTCTTTATTACGATTCCGCTTTGTCTCCGTTTTCTTTTTTGTTCTTGTTTAGTTTTTTGATCTACTGTAAG
>NC_051400.1:26633860-26633998 GCF_015228065.2 Penaeus monodon
TCAGCCTTCCGCATCTGGCCCATCCTCTTCGCTTGCAACAGCAGTGACGTCACAGCTAAAGGGTCTGACAGCTTCATTACTCGGTGGCCATTTTGTGTCGTTTTCTTATTACTTATTCTTATTTTCTGTTGATTTTTT
>NC_051400.1:26634491-26634603 GCF_015228065.2 Penaeus monodon
TGCTCTCTCTCATGCAACAGTACATCATTCTTGCGCATTCTTTTCATTGCTATTTATTCATAATTTGTACATATTCTTAAAAAAAGGTTTCTATTCTTCTTTCATACTATAT
>NC_051400.1:26634694-26634777 GCF_015228065.2 Penaeus monodon
TTATCATTTTTTCACTTACGCGTTCTTTTCATTCCCATCTATATATAATTCGTATTTAATCTTCATACACTTCTCAAAACCTA
>NC_051400.1:26634831-26634959 GCF_015228065.2 Penaeus monodon
CGGAGGTTACACACTTCCGCCCGAGGAATCTCCGCCGATGACAAAAGACGATCAACTTGCGCACGCTCGCCGTGGCCATCGAGGAATGATCGTGTCCATTACGAAATGAAGGCATGAGAATGGCCGGG
>NC_051400.1:26635383-26635501 GCF_015228065.2 Penaeus monodon
GAAGGGGTGGGAGGGAAGAAATGGGGAAGGGTGAAGGAAAAAGGAGGAAGGATGGGATGGAGGTAGAAACAGGGAAGGAACCAGTAGGAGGAAAGAGTGAATGAAAGGGAAGTGGGAA
>NC_051400.1:26635751-26635989 GCF_015228065.2 Penaeus monodon
AACAATTGATGTATGAAAGGAAGGAGGACGACGACGGAAGGGAGACGCCCGGAAAAAAGGGAGGAAAAAACTAGAAGGGGTAAAATGAAGAAACAGAAGGATAAAGAAACAGAGAATGAGAGAAAAAGAAAATAGGACAGAGATAAAAAAAAACAAGGCACGCATGCACATACACACAGAAACAATGCTAAACAGACAAGACATATAAATATATAAAAAGAAAGAAATAACGAAAAAT
>NC_051400.1:26636154-26636248 GCF_015228065.2 Penaeus monodon
GCCCGAGGTGTAGGTGGAAGTAAAACACCTGTGGACTGCCAAGGGATTTGCCAAGAAAAATTATACCAAGATCAATATCTGAAACAATGACGTT
>NC_051400.1:26636279-26636353 GCF_015228065.2 Penaeus monodon
AAACGAGGAGTGAGAGAGACTTGGGGGAAGTTTAAAGATGACGGAGTAATGGAGTGGAGGGGACTGAGGACAAG
>NC_051400.1:26637248-26637698 GCF_015228065.2 Penaeus monodon
GAAAGTAATGGCAGCAGCGTTCCTCTCCGAGCCCATCGCGAGGCCGGCGTGATCCGCGCATCGCTCTGCCACAGGGGAGAACATCATGTCAACAAATCGTCCGAGCGCGTGCATTCCCTCGCGTGGCGACGCCTTAGGCCACGTCATCCACCACAGCTGGGTGGTTGAGCCGACGGACGGAGCGAGCGAGTGACTTGCCGGCTCAATTAGAGGCACGGGCTTCGGCCTACGGTCCCTATTAAACCGGCCGCTGGCGTGGGTTTCATTACGGTCGAATCTTGTACAGTAGGCGGAGGTGCGTGTCACTCTTACGGTCATGCAGGGGTTAGCAGCGTCATGCACGAGGCCCTTCAGATGAGGGCTTGTTAAGCTGTACGAGAACCGATTCAGAGGCGAGCTGAAGCCTTGCTGACTTGAAATATTTCCCAATAATTTCTTGATACCGATATG
>NC_051400.1:26637945-26638356 GCF_015228065.2 Penaeus monodon
GTGGTAAAAATATACCGAAATAAACTTTCCTCGCAGGGTGCATAACCTTGCACTTTTACTTAGCAGAGGCTTGTCCTTTGCAAGACCTGCAAGACCACTCTTAAATATGCAGTCATGGAATGTTCTCTCCACCCCCTCCCCCCTCCCCGAGTAAGGACTTGCTGCCGTCAGCGATTTTTTATCACTATGCCTTCCTCAGACTTGTTTCTGGTTTTCCATTTGCATGGGAATTACGCACTTGAATATCTATAAGTCCGAATGAATATAAGAATGTATATGTATGTCTAAAGAAAAAAATCCAAATAATAGATTTAAATGTTTAGACGCCAATCTGTGAAAGACTGCATTCATTAACAAGTAGAAGATGGAGATGGGACAGGGCAGGGCAAGGGTAACTGGGAAGAATAAGAA
>NC_051400.1:26638443-26638677 GCF_015228065.2 Penaeus monodon
AGCGAACGCGATTCTTTCAACGCGATTATCTTATCATTTTTATTCGCTTATTCAGTACACATCTGGAACCCTGAGCATCTAACATGTGAATCGACATGCGCAATATACATACTGTCAATGCTTGCAGATTTCACATATTCTTAAACTAATAAGAATTAGTTTTCTGAAAGATGCCTAATCCATGAACTGAAAAATCATTGCCTTATTGCGTTTCCCTTTTGTATGTTATCGATT
>NC_051400.1:26638729-26638884 GCF_015228065.2 Penaeus monodon
CCTCCTTTCTCTCTTCACGAAGCGCCCCCGTCTCCTCTCCCACGCTCTTTCTCCGGCCTATAATGGCATTAATTACTTAAAACATCCTCGGCCCGTCGATGAGTTTAAGCTGCCTTGTTTATTCTGCACTCAGTCCGACCTGTACCAGCGGCGGA
>NC_051400.1:26638972-26639345 GCF_015228065.2 Penaeus monodon
GCTAACTCTTCTTCAATTTTCACATCGCTTCTTCCATATTTTTTCTGCCTACTTTCCCTCGCTATTCTTCAAATTTTCTACCACCTATTTCCAACTTTTTGCCTTAAGAGTTACTTACCACTGTCACTTCCACCCCCTTTCCCTTCAACCCCTCCCGCTTTCTCTCTTCCTCCACTATCTTTTCTACTTCCTTCCCCTCTCCCTGCCTCGTCCCATTTTCTCAATTCCTCTTTCATTTCTTCCAATTCCTTTCCCTCTTTTTCACCATTATTGCATTAAACAAAGTTCCCACAGTCACTTCCACCGCCTCTGTCTCTTCCAACCGCCATCCCCCATTTCTCTGTCGTGTTTGATATTATTACCATTATTAATT
>NC_051400.1:26639404-26639576 GCF_015228065.2 Penaeus monodon
GGGTTTCATCTAACCCCTTCTTAACTCGTAATATCAATTTGCAGTCTAACTAGACCTGTTCATTTATGTTTTGTAATGCAGCGAGAAGGGATTAGGATCTTTGCAATCTAATTGATAGCTCAATATATCGCTACTAATTTTAATTAGCGTCACAAGTTAACAGAACAGGAGA
>NC_051400.1:26639625-26640167 GCF_015228065.2 Penaeus monodon
GAAAAAGAGAGAAAGACAGCTAGACAAAGAGAGGAAACATCCCGAAAGAAAGCGTGAGAGAGAAAGAGACAGAAATTAACCCTTGCGGAAACTTGATTCAGATTCATTTCCTTCATTTCAGCTCCTTTGCCGTAATACCATTTATCTAAATTCTTTGTTGCTTTCCACTAATTGGCGAAATCCATATAATTTCGGCTGTGGTCTTTTGTTTCCCTCGTGACTCACCCTTCTCTCTCGCCATCTTAAGAAGTCCAATTCTATTCTCTCTCCTTCCCTCTGGCTTCTTCCTTTTATTTTCTTTATGATTTATCAGCATTATGTAATTATCTCTCTATTTCTAGTTACCGAGATTGTGTGATTATCCGTTTTCTTTCATTATTTGCATGTTGTTTTTTTGTTCCTTTGATTATGTATTTTCTACCGTTTGAATAACATGTCTTTTTTCCTCTGTGTATCTGTTACTTCTCCTTTTAAACTTTGCGTTTACTCATTCTCTCTCATTTTGAAATAGATAACCGCATGGTACGGCATGTGATATTTTC
>NC_051400.1:26640612-26640694 GCF_015228065.2 Penaeus monodon
CCCATGAATGCGTTTTTTTTTCGCCCCGCATTTTCGACCGCCGTCCCTTTTACCGAGATGCCATTGTACATCTCGTTTTTAT
>NC_051400.1:26640944-26641281 GCF_015228065.2 Penaeus monodon
GTATATTTATTTACTCTTTAACTGCCTCCTTCGACCTCCTTTTAAATATATATCTACCTTTACCATCCTTATCTCGGGTCTCGGGATGTTTCTCCTCATTACATGCAACATTCATTAAATCTCACCATCGCTTACATGTCTTACTTTATGGTTGTTATCACCATTCTACGCAAACTCACTTTAAACTACTAAAGAAAGCAGCCTTTGCTCATGAATATTTACTCATCAATATTCATACGTTCCTTCTCTCTTTTCCCATTTGTTTAGTCATTATTTTTACCAAAAAATAAGAAGAAATACCTTGTTTATATTAGCTTGGAAATATATATTTCGATAG
>NC_051400.1:26641417-26641619 GCF_015228065.2 Penaeus monodon
CACCTTTTTAAGTTCCGCTCTTTCGTAAATTCTTTTCCTCTTTTCTTCATTGTCTCCTCGTTCGGAAATGCGTATCCATTTAATGTAAAAGTCTTTTGCTAACCGAGGAAGTAAAGAACAAGCAGGTTACGTTTTTAGAATGCAGTAAATTTCACTTCCTGTTCCCCTAAATTCCTTGAATTTGCTGGCGTTCTTACATCTT
>NC_051400.1:26642028-26642458 GCF_015228065.2 Penaeus monodon
CTATCATATTCTCGAGTCTGTCGTAGAACAAAGTCGTATAGGCATAAAAAGCTGGAAACAGTGTCAAAAACAAAACAAAACGTTACGGCTGTTACAACAGATACACACACACACAAAAAAAAAAAGTAAAAATAACAAGAATACAAAGAGATGAATGGTAGAATAAATGAAATACAGCACCCTCGCCCTGCCCCCCCCCCCTAAAAAGAAAAAAAGAAGGATGAAATGAGCAAAATCATGAAAAAGCCAGTGAATAAAAAAGAACAGTGCCAGCTTCACCCAAGGACCGACATCTACATCTTCATCAAATAACTCAATTAGGCCAATTCTCTAGAACACGACCCGACTTGAGCTTTCGGCGACTTTTCGTAAAACTGAATGGGAATTGAAAATTATTATTCATTTTTTCTTCTTCAAAAAGTCAAAGAGC
>NC_051400.1:26643026-26643462 GCF_015228065.2 Penaeus monodon
TAAACTCCTTTGGGACCAACAGAAGGGGAAGGGGCAGGGGGGAGGGGGAGTTACGAAATATTTGATATCATCCACTCTCTCGTCTTGGCCTCAGCCCCTCAAAAAAGAGAAGAAAAGAGAGAAAAAAATATAAATTCGGATCCGTCTCAACCTCCTAATCCCCCTCCCCCTTCTATCCACCCTCCTCCAGGCCCCCAACCCCACCCCTCCTTCTCGGCCCCCAACTCCACCCCTCCTCCCCACCCTGGTCCACCCCTGTTTTCCGACCCCCCACTCCCCACCCTGGTCCACCCCTGTTTTCCGACCCCCCACTCCCCACCCGACCCCTACCATCCTCCCGTCGGCCTGTTTTTACCCACTGAACTTTCTCCCTTAACTGACCCCATCCCGGTAGCCGTTCCCGCTGCCTCCTCACGCTCAACCCTTTCTCTTTAAA
>NC_051400.1:26643768-26644141 GCF_015228065.2 Penaeus monodon
CCACCCGCTTCCCGCGAATCTATTTATATCTCACCCTTTCTCATCGCGCTCTACTTCAACCTCCACTCTTTTATCCCTTCTATTATCTCCTATCGATTCGTTTATCTATCAGATATATTTTCATTATCGGTGTCTTCATCTAAGATCTCATCAGCTTAAGGGTTCTTCCTTTATCCATATCTAACCAAATATTTTCTCGTTTGTGTCTGACGCGTATCTGTTTTCATTTCTTCATTACCATTAATTCTAATTTCCTATTCAGAGTTCATTTTTCCACTTTGCAGTACACAATAAATCTCAATTATCCATCCATTTTCCATTTCTCTTTCGTTCTCATTTTCGATCGCTTTATATAATCCTTCCATCCTGTCCA
>NC_051400.1:26644303-26644393 GCF_015228065.2 Penaeus monodon
ACAGTGTTCCCGGTATCTCATTACTACACACTTCACTCATTCTTTCGAGGACGTAATTAACCTCATAATCTTACACGCTTTCTTTACATT
>NC_051400.1:26644822-26645020 GCF_015228065.2 Penaeus monodon
CGAACCACTTTCCTCTTCTATAAGTTTCTACCAATCTCTTTCTCCTGTAACACTATTTTCCCCTCTTTTTTCCAACACAGAAAGTAGAAAAAATTAAAACGTTCCTTAGACAAGTTCATAGAATTTACTAATTGGACTGTAGTATTTTAACTATATTTGCACCGTGTTCCTGAAACCCTAATTTCATCAGGCCTGGGT
>NC_051400.1:26645070-26645462 GCF_015228065.2 Penaeus monodon
CCGTAAAAGCAAGGTAATCATCGTCTTTAAAATTCAGTCTGTCCATCTGTTATTTTTTTCTGAACAAAACAGATTACCAAATTCTCTTGATTTTTTTCCCTCTCCCTCGGCCCTTGTTTATCACTATTCTGCTATATTCCATGTCGCACTTCTCTCCTTGCTTCTCTCTGAGCTCCTCTTGCTTGTCTTTCCTTCCTCCGTCGAATTTTACACCAATTCTCCTCGCCTTGCTCTCTTCCTCTTCTTTCCTCTGCTCTTCGTCTCCCTCTATATCGAAATATTATCCACTCCTCTCTCCGCCCTCTTTTTATTTTCTTCGTCTCTTTCTCTTTCAGACCTCCCTTCCCTTCTCTGCTCACCCCGTTTTCTCTGTTTTTCGAATTTTCACTTAA
>NC_051400.1:26645761-26645853 GCF_015228065.2 Penaeus monodon
CTGAACAAAGTATTCCTTCGTCATTATTATTAGTAGATTCTTAGGTATCTCCTTTCCCGTCCTTTCCTAATCTATCTGTAAGCCATTTCTTT
>NC_051400.1:26646030-26646894 GCF_015228065.2 Penaeus monodon
CCCCTTTTCCCCTCGGTCGCTATTCCCCCTCTACCCTATCCCCTCCTTCAACTCTCCCTCGACCTCCCTTTCCCTGTCGACCCTTGCCACTTCCCCTTCCCCCTATTTCTGTCTTCCTTTCGATCTTCTCTCCCCTTCCTTCCCCCTAACAATAACCTCCCCCCCTCCGCCCACTCCCACTTCCCTAGACCTTCCCTCATCTCCGTCTCCATCTCCCTTTCATCCCCCCCCCATGCACTCGACCTTCCCTCTCCCTTCCTCACCCTAATCCCCTCCCTTACAATGGCCTCAACCTCTTTCCTCCCTCACTCTGGCCATCCAATTTTCGACCCCAACACCCCCAAATAAACAATTCCAGTATCCATTTCTCTTTCTCTTCTAATGTGTACATCCACATCTCTCCCTCGTCCCCCCCTCTATAGCCTTCTTCTCTTCCTTCTTTCCCCATTTTCTTCCTGCATCCCCCCCCCCATTTCTTCTTCCATCTCCGCTCCTACTTCCTCCGACCTAAACCTTTCCTCTCTTCCCACCTAACTCATCAGTTCCCCCCTTTACCTCCGCCTTTCCCTCTCTCCTCCCTTCCCCCCTACTTCCCCCCACCCAGCCCCATTCCTCTCTCACACTCCCTCCTCATTCCCCAACCAACCTCCCTCACCCCTCTCCACACCCCCTACACACACCTAAGAATATCAGGCCACTAAAAGACGCCTCCGACGCCCCACCCCCTTATCCCTTCTCCCTTTCATTCCTTTCTCCAACTGCGGAATCTGAGGGACTTGTGAGTGTGAGTTGCGTGAGTCGTACTGATGTTGTGTTCGTATGTTGCTGGGAATTGCATAGAACTTCGAATGTACAATAGAGGAA
>NC_051400.1:26647031-26647704 GCF_015228065.2 Penaeus monodon
GGGGGGGGGTGAGGTTCAATAGAGGGAATGTAATACGCAATATGAAATGTTTTTTATGGGATTAGGAGGGTGGAGGTCGAAGATAAGGCGGTATGGAATGGGGGGGAGGGGTGTCGGAGAGATGCCATGGAGTCAAAAAAGATACCTAAGAGTACAAAGAAACAAAATATAATTAAAGAAGCGAAGAATGCGTTTTAGAGACAAAAAGTCTATACCTTAAAACTAAATATCTAAAGATGTCCCCAAAAACAAAATGCGCAGCACTAAAAATGTATTCTGAAACAGAAGTTTCCCAATGTTTTTCGTTTTGAGACAAATCTAAAAATAATGTTCCCATTAGGCCAGTACGCTTCTATGCATAAATGCTTAAAAAATACCTTTCTACAGGTTACCGTTAAATACTTTCAAAAAATACCTTTCTACAGTTTACGGTTAAATACTTTCAAAAAATATCTTTCTACAGTTTACGGTTAAATACTTTTAAAAAATACCTTTCTACAGTTTACGGTTAAATACTTCCAAATAATACTTTTCTATACTTTGCGGTAGGTACTTTCTACACCTTAATTTCTCTCTTGCACAATCCACGTCCGTGTACGCCGAAACCGCACACCAGCGAGCAAGGGCTTCCTTCGAGTCACATATGAACCAAGTCAATTGGTCATCGGCGGGA
>NC_051400.1:26648449-26649004 GCF_015228065.2 Penaeus monodon
GCAAAAGCCAGTTCCCTCGGCTGATAGGAGCAAGCCTTGTAGACTATCACCAAAAAAAGCGCTAAAATATAGATCACCTTCTTAATTAGCATACACATCTTTACATGTACCTCGCGCTACCTAGGTACGTACATACCTGGTACATTAAACCCGACGCAGATCCCTGTTGGGGCAAAACAACATCCAGTTAGTGAGGAAGACATTTTCATCATCAAAATCTGGCTCAGGCTACGCTATTTTGGCCACTTTTCTTATTTCTTATTCTACGAAAATGTATTTGTTTATTTTCTACTAATATCTGATTTTCATTCGTAATTATAAAAAGCAAACAAACTGTTACAGCTTTCCTGTTATTTCGGGAAATCTGTTTTAACCACTGCGTTAATTAAAAATCACAAAGACACTTTTAACTAATGTGACTATATGACTTGTCAAACCTACTTACATAGCTGTTAATCTACTTTCACTGACAAGACAAGATATCTTATAACTATATCTCCAACAGGGTTTTCCATCAGATTTTACATATATAATTTCCCAAGCAGCTGCAGGTAC
>NC_051400.1:26649044-26649654 GCF_015228065.2 Penaeus monodon
TTTTTATTGTCTTCACTCAACTAACAGAGACAGCGACAGAAAGCTAGGCAGATAGATGAGTAAACATATGTACTGACAGAGCAGGTAGACAATTTTCCGTCCGCACGTGTCATACGATAAGGCCAGACACAGAAGACTTGAATCATTCTCCAGCCATGCCACTGCGTCTCTCTCTCCGTTTTGGGAAGGTCGCTCGCTCTAATATCAGTTCACTTAATTTACATAAAGTATCTCAGATAGACCGTTCCAGCTACCGGGATTTTTTTTAATGAGTCTCCGATGCCCAGTGTTCTCAAATCTTAGAAAAAAGTAAGAAAAAAAAGCATTCTACAGATCTCACTCAATAATTGTATCACACTGCTCGAGAAACGTGTAATTTTCTTCTGCATCTGTGCTTTACATATTTTTCTTTATCTATTCTTTAACCATCTTCTGTACATTAATCATTGCACTAATATTCATAAATATTTTTGGGTACTAATTTTCATTCTTCAACTTGTACCAACTGAATATTATATCGCTGTATTTCATAATCATTATTAGATATCTGAAAAAGGATTCCTCCTTCGCTGGTATGACAAAGTCAGACTAAAAAATAATTTTGAACTAA
>NC_051400.1:26650310-26650549 GCF_015228065.2 Penaeus monodon
TGGTATAGTTTACGCATTTGTAATAAAAAACTTGTTAGTTAAACCTTCGGTTATATGTTAGCGTGGGAATTTTAAAAACGAACAGGAAGTGCTTTTTTATGCAAATCAGATTCCTATTTGGTATCCCATACTTAGAAATTCAGAAACAGATGAAGAACAACGACAACAATCGTGAGTACAGACAGAAGACAAGGGGGAGAGAGAGCAGGAGAAGTAAGAAAAATAAGAATAGCGAGGCC
>NC_051400.1:26651164-26651265 GCF_015228065.2 Penaeus monodon
TCCACAAAGAAAATCCCCGCAGCCTTTCGACAAAAGTCAAGACACATTCTTCACAACTTATACAACATTCCCGGCGAAACTCCCCTTCGGTCTCCCCCGGA
>NC_051400.1:26651320-26651455 GCF_015228065.2 Penaeus monodon
CATTAACGACACCCCGAGGACGTAAACAAGAGCGAGGCGAAGTCCGCTGCAACTGACTTCATTGCCCGCCCGCGATGTCGCTCCCGAAGACTCCCCGATGTGCCGTTCCTTGACACGGGAACTGCGGCGTCTCCC
>NC_051400.1:26651493-26651558 GCF_015228065.2 Penaeus monodon
ATCCGCTGTCCTCTACTATACGTTTTTTTCCTCCTCTTTTATCTGTTAATCTCTATTTCTTTTTT
>NC_051400.1:26651914-26652175 GCF_015228065.2 Penaeus monodon
TTCACCACTACTCTCACTTCTTTCCAGCCCGCCTTCCTTCCTCCCTCACGCCACAATCCTCCTCAAGGGTGTTACAAAGAATTTATAATATGAATAACTTACCGTATTTATTACTATCTCCCCGACCTTCCTCCTCCCCCTATTCTTTTCGCCCCCCCCCCCCATCCCACCGTCGCGTCGCACAGCCGTCACGGGGGACCGGACGAATCTACGGCGCTACGGCACAAAATACGAGAACGGTTTCCTGTGGCAGTTTTAGGA
>NC_051400.1:26652321-26653160 GCF_015228065.2 Penaeus monodon
ACCCATCCTCTATTTCCCATCCAACGCCTCTATCTATTATTTTTTTCTGTTTCTTCGTCTCCTTCTTCCCATTTCCACTTTTCCTCATCCCCCTCCCTACAGCCATTAGAGGCAAACGAAATATACTCGTTTATAAGTATCCATTTCGTGGTATATTTCTTCTAGATATACATGTATCACAGAGGGACACACATTATGGTACACACAGACCCCCTCTCCCCTCATCATATCCACACACCCCTCCCCCCATCGCATCCACACACCCCTCCCCCCATCGCATCCACACACCCCTCCCCCCATCGCATCCACACACCCCTCCTCCATCGCATCCACACACCTCTCCTCCATCGCATCCACACACCCCTCCTCCATCGCATCCACACACCCCTCCTCCATCGCATCCACACACCTCTCCTCCATCGCATCCACACACCCCTCCTCCATCGCATCCACACACCCCTCCTCCATCGCATCCACACACCCCTCCATCGCATCCACACACCCCTCCTCCATCGCATCCACACACCTCTCCTCCATCGCATCCACACACCTCTCCTCCATCGCATCCACACACCCCTCCCCCATCGCATCCACACACCCCTCCCCCCATCGCATCCACACACCCCTCCTCCATCGCATCCACACACCCCTCCATCGCATCCACACATTCCCTTCCAAAACAACTACACAACCACATATTCCCATCCTCCTCACCACTCACCACATATCTCCTCTGCCTTGAACAGACATACACATCCCCCCAATCATGCACGAAAACCAGAAAAAAAAAAAAACATTTGCACACACATACCCAGTCCCATCCCTTCCCCCTTAACCCA
>NC_051400.1:26653406-26653624 GCF_015228065.2 Penaeus monodon
GAAACGTACCGTGATCTTGCTGGCGTCGCGGGTGGAGATGCCCTGTGACTTCCCGTGTCGCTGCAGCTGCACCGGGTACGTGATTTGGTAGAACTGAGACTCGAGGGACTGTACGAATTGGCTGTTCTCCACGTGCTCGTTCAACAGCCGCCGTACTTCGCCTGCGGGAGAAATGAGGGCGACGGTTAGTTATTTTTTTTTCGTTTTAGATTTGGAAA
>NC_051400.1:26653792-26654349 GCF_015228065.2 Penaeus monodon
AACACAAACACACACAGGAAAAAAGAGAGAACTCCCCTTCATAGAGAGTCACAACCCCCAAAAAACAGCAACCAATTATCGGGCCTAAATAAGACCAGGACTTCCATTCAGAAATTCCAGTCGGCCAAGCAGCTTCAGCAGAGGGGGGCTCACGCAGGACTCACGCAGGACAAGCCACCGTCCCCGCAGACAGGATACAAGTTTACTCTCTCCTTTGTGTTTCTTGGTTAAAGTGGATACACTCTATACGAGGGGGGAGAAGAGGAAGAGGAGAAAGAGAGAGAAGAGAAAGACACAGAAGACGAAGAAAACGGATAAGAAGAGGAAGAGGTAGAGGGGAAGAAGAGGAAAAGGGGGGAGAAGAGAAAGAAAGATAACACGAGAAAAGAAAGAAATACGAGGAAGATATAAAGGAAAAAGAAGAGGAAGAGAGAAAAAAAAGGAATAAGAGAAAGAAAGCGAAGACGAAGAAGGGAGCATAAAGAGGAGAAATGGAAAAAGAAGGAAAAAAGGAAGAAGGAAAAAAGGAAGAAGGAGAAAAAGAGGTAAGGGACCCA
>NC_051400.1:26654413-26655095 GCF_015228065.2 Penaeus monodon
AATCTAAACAAAACACATAAACGACAATCTCCTTTTCATAAAAAAATAAACTTTAGCGGACGTAGAAAATAGGCTGGAAGGAAAAACGGAAAAGGAAGGCGAAATGACTGAGAGTGGGAGGTAGGGGATGGAGGAGGAACTGGTCAGCTCAGCATAAAAAAAATCCCGGTTCTAGTTCTGTATATATATGTATTTGAGAAATCTGCAAAATATTTAAGACGAACCAAAGAATCTGTTATGCTGATATGGCCTGTCATTCCACTTGCAACAAACAAAACTTTTACTCGACAAGGACAAGGTTTAAGGTCACTAAAATACAGAGTTTTATCGTGGAAAAAGTTTTACTACAGAAAAGAATCATCATTTAAGATTGGGAGGAAAAATAATGTTCTCCGAAAGAGCCTCAGAGATAACAGTCTTTCCTAATAAAATATTCACCCCACTCTTCCTCCCCCCCCTCTGCCTAATATAACCCCAAAACGACGCAACTAAAGAGATTTAAGAAAGCTTTGAAAGACTAACTCCCTTTCGGACGGTCGCTCTTGTAGGCCGAGAACGCAAGAAAAGGGCAGCACTGTGTTTTTGAAAACCAAATAGAACTAAATCGATATGTAGTGAATCATGTGCTGCTGCGAGGGAAATGTATGCCACGCGTTTGTGCGTGTGTGTGAATGTGCGGGTT
>NC_051400.1:26655252-26655436 GCF_015228065.2 Penaeus monodon
AAGGTATGTGTTTGTGATCCTATGTTTCCATATGTATCTGTATACATGGTCATTTCACATCACAATAAACAGCAACACAATAATAACAATAAAAAACACAGAGAACCAAACCAAACAAACCAGTGACTCAAGATAACGCCCTCCCTCATCATCCCAACGTTATCATAGCCCATTACATCCCCTT
>NC_051400.1:26655511-26656612 GCF_015228065.2 Penaeus monodon
AAACTCATCTCATCTCACCCCTAAAACTCAAGCAGCGGAAATCAGCATCAGCATCGCAGCATTACTCTCGTAATCTCGCGCAATACAGCATATCGCAGAGCATGACCTCTTGTACACGATGGACATGGGGGGGGGGGGGTTCTGGGAAAAGGGAGAAGGAAGGGAACTCTAGGAGAGATAAGAGGGGGAGGGTGGGGGTTCTGGGAGGAGAGGGGGGAGGAAGAGAAGGTTGTAGGGTCTGGGGAGGGAAGGAGGGGGGGAAGGAAGCTCTGGGGTGGAGGAGGCTCCAGGAGGGGGGTGGAGGGGGTTATGGGCGGGAGGAAGGGGCTCTGAGGGGGAAGAAGCGACTGTGGGCAGGGGATGGGGGGCTCAGAGATGGGAGGAGGGGAAGGGAGGGGGAGTGAAAGAGGGACACGGGAAAGGGATAAATAGAAGACAAAAAAATAGGAGAAACGATCTTAAGGGTAAGGGAAGGAGGGAGGACCTGAAGGTAAGGAAAAGAGATGGGGGGGGGGCGGAATGAGGTTGCTGGAATAACTTCGATTATATACTGGGGTTCAAATGGCAAGGTTGATTACCTACTGGCGTTTGAGTGGTGAGCCACATCACATACTGGGGTTGGAGGGACGGCTGGAGAAATGAGGTAGATAGCAGTTTTTGGTTTGAGGAACGAGGTAGAGCACTTCTTTTTTTGTCTGAAGGAATGAGAAATCCCTTTTTCTGTTGAAGGAATGAGGAGGACCACGTATAAGGGTTGGAAGCGAATGGTAGATCGCATATCACGGACAGAGGGAAAAGGTAGCAGATCACACTTAGAGCTGAAGGAGCGAGCTGCATCCCACACCGCTTTCCCTTGGAGGCGCAGGGAACGCCCAGGGATTGGCTCGCAGCCCCTGAAGAAGGCCGCGACGAGGTCCAGAAATAGCATTTGGCTGGCGACGCGGCGTAAATTCCCTTTCCCTACAATGGAGAGCTTCTATCCCCGAGTTATCCGAAACCATTACAGTCACAAAAGTGTCCGATGGAGTCACAATACGTCACGAGAAAGAGAGGCCGTCATATTTCCTCCCGGGACGCGCGGGCTAAACTGCCCGGCGTCGA
>NC_051400.1:26656921-26657028 GCF_015228065.2 Penaeus monodon
GCAGTTAAGAGATGAGCAAGAAGATAAAATCTAGGTCTGGGAGGTCAGAGGGCGAAAGGGGAAACGGAAAGAACGAAAAGAGAATAGAAAGAAGTTACTGGCACGAT
>NC_051400.1:26657308-26657629 GCF_015228065.2 Penaeus monodon
CCGTACCCCTAACCCTCCAAAGAGGCAAAGCCCAGTGCCCCCGCCGTTCCGCCGCCGGCCAAGGCGGTCCCGCCCAAAGTACTTCTTCAAATGAAATCGTAAATAAACAACGGCCTTTACGATGACGTCATGGCGCGAGGATCCCGGATGTGAGTCTCCGATTTCGTCAGACCTGCAAGAAGCCGTAAATGGAAAGAGACCCCAGCACTAAATCGCAAAAAAGAGAGGGCGAAAAAGAGAGAGAGGAAGATGGAATAAAAATGGGAAAGGAAAAAAAAATTTCCTTTCACGTAAAGAAACGAGACGTTTGTATAGTATATA
>NC_051400.1:26657901-26658033 GCF_015228065.2 Penaeus monodon
CCGAGACAAGATGGATCCACCGCTCCAATTTTATTTCTCGAGACTCCATCCACCGGCGCTGCTAATGCACTCAAATCGCCGCCAATAACTCATGAACAACTACAACAGCTTGGGGACACTCCTTGTACCGCG
>NC_051400.1:26658407-26658481 GCF_015228065.2 Penaeus monodon
AGGGATGTACCGATTCAGTTTTGAAATTATCGGATATTGCTCTTCGGTGCCGGAGCGAAACAAACGGGCCTTCG
>NC_051400.1:26659121-26659296 GCF_015228065.2 Penaeus monodon
GCAAGAAGGGCGTCAGCGACTAAAGCCGTCTCTTCCGAAGAGGCAGCGGGCGGCAGCGGCGCGGCGTCCTCAGAGCTCCGTCCCCCTTCTATCGCCGCAGCGTCCCGGGAAGCCGCTCGCCACTCCCGGGTATTAGCGAAGGAGGCGCTCCGCGAAGTGCCGCGAGAATTTCACG
>NC_051400.1:26660251-26662727 GCF_015228065.2 Penaeus monodon
GCCTGAATCCCATGCAGTACCGTCGAGGCCGCGGCTCCGGGCAGCCGTCCTTCCCTCTCAGCGCCGCCCCGCCGTAGGACCACATCTGCGAGCCCTCTCAATCCGGCGCTGATCTTCCCGCTGGAGTTTCAATGATCAATAGCTGAGCTTTGTCTTGCCCCGGCGCGGGGAACGTGGCCCGGCAAGCGCTCACGTTAACCTTATTTCGTCTGATTTAGCCGAGTCCGAGTCCAGCTGGTCGGGGTCGTCGCGACGCGCCCCGCTCTGTCTTCGTCGGCTCGCTGTGATTCGCCTCGGCTTGCATCCGCTGACTCGCCCTCCATTCCGTTTCGCTGACTCGCGCTGACTCATTCTTATTTCGGCTTCTTTGATTCGCTTTAACCCACCTTTGTTTCACCTTGACTCGCTCTGACCTAATGTGACTCTCGCTTCGGCTTCATTGCGACCGACCCTTGCATCGCTCTGCGGCCTGCTAGGTGACCTCTTCTTCCTAGCTAGTAATAGCAGCACTATTGTGTGAAATAATTCTAGTTATCAAGATAAGTATGCAGTATGAGAGTTTAATCCTATGCTGATGTGTAGACGGAAAAAAGTGAATATCTCAGAATGTAAATCATGGGGTCTTTTCAGACGAATTATTTCTTTGCTGTCCACTGTAGATGGTTTGGCGCCATCCCGCTCACAGCGGGTGCCGGTAATCATGGAAACTTTTTATAGGTTTATTGCAAACATCAAATCATTGCCATCTGTCGCGGACGGCACGTCCATGGCTGCCGTGGCCGGCGCGTGTGAAAGCGCTCTATAAAGCCAATGGTACATTTGAAAGTACGACGCCATGGTGTACGACGAAAACGACGCGTCTGTAGCAAGCTGTATATTCCTATGTACTTTACACGCCGTGTGCATCAATACAGTCGTGTCGTTCTATCCACGACGGAAGGAAAAAAACTATGCGTCTTAAATGGACCCAAGGTTTCTGAGAATATAAATAGGTTTGCGAGAGTGATATTTCCAAATTGAAGCTCAACACAAAACTATATGTTATACTTTTCCCTTTTCCATGAAAATGTTAAAGTCAATTGGAGCGTAATGGAGCCACATTTTCAGTTAACTTTGCCTATTACAATTTCCCCTTTTTCATATCAAAATTTCGGAGACAATTGGGACGTGAAGAAATAAAGCTATATTTAGTTAATTTTACCCATTACATTTTTTCGTATCCAAACGCCTGTGTCAGAGTGAACGCCATAAAAAGAGAGACTAATCTTTGACTTTATTTTTCCCATTATCCTTCTCCTACTTTCGTTCACAATGTCCCATTAATATTTATAAATCCTTACTCGCTCTGATTCGTCCTTGTCTCACTTCCTCTGACTCGCAGCGACTTCATTAAAATAGTTTTTTCCTACCCTCCTAATGACGACTCTTTTAACTCATAACTTATCCTTCTAAATGAGATGCCAACTTGCTCGTTCTATATCAGTCATTGCATCCATCTATCTCCTGATCTTCTGATTACCAGTCCATTTAACTCTCTCTCCCTCACTTCCTCTTCTTTTGTGCTCTGCCTTTGTCTTCTTCCTCGCCCGCCGTTCATCATCAGCCTTTTCCTTCACATCGTCTTTTTTCCTTTTTCATCCTTCCCCCCTCTTTCTCTTTTACATCGTCCATCCTCACTCTTCTTCTCATTGTCCATTCTTTACCGTCTCCTTTATATCGCGATTGCTCTGTCTTTAATTTAACAACCCTCCACCCTCTACCTCCTCTTTCACTTGCTCTCTGCTGTTCCTCTTCCTTCCCAATTCTATTTGCTCTCTCCTCTCTTTACCATACTCCGCCCTCTCTCTTCTTCGCATTCTCCTTACTTTCTCCTTCTTCCACATCCTTCTCCATCCCAAACTTCATGTCCCCCCTTTCCTTCGTTTGTTCTACCTTCGCCTTTTTTATGTCCTCCATACTCATTCTTCTTCTCTACATCCTCCACTTTTTACTTTTCCTCCACACCCTACTTTTCCTCTTCACATCTCCCAACTCCTCCATCCTCATTCACATTCTCCACTTCTTCCTTTCTCATTTACATCCTCCATCTTCTCCCTCCTTCACATACTCCATATTCCCTCTCCTCCTTCCCCCTTCTAATTCGCATCTCCCATCTTCCTCCTCCTCCTTCACATCCTCACCCTTCCCCTTCCTCATCCCCCTTTTCCTGCACACCCTCCATCTTCCCTTCCCCCTCCTCCTTTTTCCTCCCTCCTTTTCACATCCTCCACGTCCTCCCTCCCCCTTCACATCCTCCCTCGCCGAGTCTGTGTTGTTGTTCTCCCTGGACCGGATTACCACGAACGTCAACACGGAGCGTTCGTCTTACCGGATCAAAGACGGTTGTGACGTCACGATCTCGGGGGCCCTGGATGCACGCGAAAGAGCATTTTGCAATTTCGGGTCTGGATATTATGGTGTAACATTTTTGCGGGAT
>NC_051400.1:26662883-26663121 GCF_015228065.2 Penaeus monodon
CCCGTATGCCTGTGCGTTTAATGTATGTAAATATTCAAAGCATATATATAGACAGTATATAAAACACGTGCATCATTTAATCAAAATTTCCCTGTACGTGGCTATAGCAGCAATTTAATTAAACATCCTGAATATTTCCTGACTAAAACAGATTGGATTACAAAAGGTTCTCGCTCAGGTTCCGAGATAATTGTGCTTCCCAAACCAACATGATTTTTATTGTATGGAAAATAACCCC
>NC_051400.1:26663145-26663571 GCF_015228065.2 Penaeus monodon
GTCCATTTCCTAGGTTTCCAATCCGACGCGATTTTTATTGCGTGGAAACCTCTTTCATCTCACTCAATATTAATCGTATTTGTCTTATTTCTTGAATTTTATTTATCTTTATTAATTTCTTTACTTATTCATTTCTCATCTTATATTTTTCCTATCTTGCGTGATTTTGTTTTTTTATTATTAATTATACTGTCTGAAAAACATTCTTTAGTATATGCATGCAGCGTGTGTATCCCCCCCCCCCCCAAATACTATACGCTTACGTTCTCTGAATAAGCTTGTATAAATAAGACAATTCACTGAAAATGAAGCAAGTAGCAATCTAAAGCGCAAGAATTTAAGTTAGTTATGCATCCACGTTGACAGTAATACCGTAATCAACGAAGAATAATGCGGAGCGAACCCATAGTGGCACCCTGCGCGCGG
>NC_051400.1:26663604-26663698 GCF_015228065.2 Penaeus monodon
GGGTGCTAATGCTTGCTAGTTTTTACGAAAATCTGATATTATTAATTTTAGCGCTTGATTCAAAGTTATTATATACTTTTTTCCCCTTAGAATA
>NC_051400.1:26663989-26664082 GCF_015228065.2 Penaeus monodon
TAAGGTGTCACTTGGGAAGGACAAAAGGAAAAGGAAGGGAGTGGGGCAGACGGTCGGGGAAAAACGAAAGGTTAGGGGAAAGAGGAAAAAAAA
>NC_051400.1:26664136-26664599 GCF_015228065.2 Penaeus monodon
GAATAAAATAAAGAGGGAAACAATTTAGCCAACACAGAAGAACATTGAATACAACCGACATGGACTTACAAGACCGACGGTACTCTTGTGTCGAAGGCACTCACCGGGTTAGTAGACGTTTCACCTATTCTAATTTCCGTGTAATTTCTGTGCATGCTGTTTCTTCGCTCTAATGAGGTCCTGACTCACCTCCCGAGTATTCTCTGGACGTTAGTTATCAATTGATCTGAATTTCCTTTTTGTTTTATTCCTGATGCTTTCACAGTTACTCCTTAGTCTCTTATAGGGACATTCTACTTCTCTTCCTGTTCTATTCATACATATTGCTTACACATACAATGTCAGCAACAGAAGAAATTACTAAGAAAAAAAAATACTCATGCTGCTCACAACCTTTTCTGCTTCAAAAGTCCTAAACAAAGTTTTTCTTGTATTCGCAAAAATGAATAAACAAAATAACAGC
>NC_051400.1:26664742-26664906 GCF_015228065.2 Penaeus monodon
AATGTCGATTCACAGTGATCAACAAACAATAAAATCTTACACCGAATCTTTCAAACCTCTCAGAACAGCCATCAATTCTCCTTTTTCATTTTTCTCTTAATTTCTCCATTGTTGATCACGCATCCAAAAACCCTCGTTCTTTTGTTTTCCGATTATTGTCAGAA
>NC_051400.1:26665409-26665595 GCF_015228065.2 Penaeus monodon
GGGGGAGAGTGCCACCCTTATTCAGCCCAACCAAACACATGCACACGCCCTCGTCCACTTCACCCGCCCGTATATTCACCCGAAATCATCTCGCGCCCAAATGGAGCATTGCTGTGGGCGTCTGAGGCCATAACCTTCCCACCGCACACCGCCACCGGAAAATTGGAGGAGAGAGTGTGGGCCGCG
>NC_051400.1:26666081-26666315 GCF_015228065.2 Penaeus monodon
GAATAAAGAACAAAATATTCCCCCAGCAAGACTGCAAGAAATCGAGATGCAGAAAAAGTCTACGGACCAGAACCCCACTTTCGATAGTACATCTTCGAAGCTTATTATGACCGATTAGGGCAGAAGGGAGTTGCTCTGGGAATAGAAGGGCCATTTTTCTCTCGGGATCGGGGTAGAGTGCCGCAGAAGAGGGGGGGGGGGTAAAGAGGGTAGATACTGCTATTCGATTATGGG
>NC_051400.1:26667436-26668121 GCF_015228065.2 Penaeus monodon
AACGTGGGAAGGTGAATTTCGCCTGAGAGCCGGACCTGCAATTCGTGGGCGGCGGCGGCGGCGAGGTCGCAGAGGGTCGCGTCAGGAATTGCAGATGGCTGTGCCGCGATCTGGAAATAAGCTGCGTAGGGAGTAGCTTGTCCTGAGACGCGGGTTCTTAACGTGGGGATCACGAAGGCTTAAGGGTACACATAAGGGTTTTCTAAAGAGGCACGGACGGTACATGGATAGCTGGCAAAAGTGTGCTTCAATTTACCTAAGTGGTGTCATTGTACCTTGATGCTAATGCTCGCTTGCCTACTGAGGTTATTACGCATTAACTATTTGACGACATCAAACGCAGTGCTCTTCTACATCGCTAATGTGATGTAGCTTTATCCAGCGCCTGACTAATGGGACGACGGAGTCCAGTGATTCCATATATCAGGAAGGTTCACGCGAGGAAGGCTTTCAAACACAAGGCTTAGGAGTGAGGCTGTATGATTCATGTTGTGGGTTGTGAGAAGATAAAAAAAGACGCACGTATTTAATTATAGGTTTAGAAAAAAAACAACTAATAAAGAGGGTATGCGGAGACGCTAGGTTATATTTCTTGAAGGATGACAAAACAGTAGCCGAGCTGCTGGGAAAATGTGAAGGGAGGAGAATCACTCTGGTGGAAGGAAGGAAGGAGTGACAACGACGC
>NC_051400.1:26668197-26669553 GCF_015228065.2 Penaeus monodon
CGCGCGGGTGGGGGTCTTCGGTGAGGGGCGGAGCACAGCTTTAGTCTGGTCTAGCCCACCATGTCGGGTAATAGAACGGGAGTAAAGATGATGTACTGGCATAATGTGCGTTTGTTCTGGCGAGGCCGTTCCCCCGCAGGGCGATGCGGCTCCTGCCCTGCGGGGCGCGGCTTGTGGACCCCGTTGGGCGTGCGGCCGGACGCGGTCGACGAGGCGAGCGATGTCCTGCAGCCCCGCTCGCCCGGCCCGCGCGGGAACAATCTTCATGACTCGTTCGCGCCGTGACCCTTAGCCGCCGGGCCTCGTCGTGCCGGAATCGCGCTCCTCTTAACTCCGGAGTTATCATCGGCCGCCGACAACCGAGTTCCTTCTGCAGAAGCCGACGGGGTTACCCAAGCGGGCGAGTGGCAACGTTACCGAATTGAAGAACAAGTCCTCGTTTCCACGCTGCTGGCATTGTCCCCCTAAACGGCGCGGGGCAGTCCAAATCCTCACGGCGTTGGTAACCCTGTCCTCCTCGACTATCGGCAGGATGTTTCCGGCCGAGCGAACCTTTAGAGCCGCCCCCCTCCCCGCCCCTCGTATTAGCCCCGCTCCGCGCGCGGCCCCGCACCGCTTTCTACCACCACTCGCGCCACACTTGCGCTAAACTCTTATCGGGTCGCGAAACGTATTATCCCTTTAAGTACCCACGAGGCTATCAGGCGTCTGCCGCATGCGGGCCGTTGATGGGGGCAGATGACAGCCGCGGCGCATCTGTCTTTTCTAATTTCTTCTTTTAAACATCCACAAAATACAAAGACTGAAAAATATATTTAGCGGTAGGATGCAGTACCAGTGTGAACCTAGCGCTGCACGTAGCCTGTTAGGCGCTATCCGAAAATGCTGTCTTTTACGTGCGAATACTACTCCTTCTTAGAAAGATAGATAAACAGATAAATGAAAAAGCCGGGCGAACAGACACACCAAACTCGTTTAAGATAACAGGACGTGATAATTTTGGATCTTGTTGCGACGCGCTGTACGCTAAAAAAAACCCTGGAAATGCATAACAAAAATCCCTTGTTCAATCCGCGAATGACAGCTAACAGGCATGTCGCTCGTAATCTCATTGGCTGTTTAGCTCTGCCAATCAGCGACGCGATTTCAGCCGCTTTGATATACTATCGATTTGTTGATTGGCTTGTTCAATTCTAATAAACTCTGAAATCAACTAGCTTTATGTTATGTAAGTGGTGATTGGTTCATATCCGATGCTCCCCACGTTTAAGTGCACTGGGCTCATTTTGATCCAGTCTTCCATTTGGATATGAAACAGGAGTAGAACCGGGATAAATTAACAAGTGATTTACAACT
>NC_051400.1:26669577-26669943 GCF_015228065.2 Penaeus monodon
CATGCAAATTGGAAAAAATAACGAACTCAAATAAAGTCTATGGTAACATACCGCCGCGTTTCACTTACACCCTCACCAGAATTATCCCACCGATTTCAACTGATATAAAACATGTGATTCATCGGAGACGCAAAACATTGTACAAACCTCGGCGACCTCCATACCAGATACGCTACATGCAGAGATCTGACTGACTGAATGCATGTATAAGTCGGTGCCGGCGGTAGAAGGCGGTCTGACATCCAGGCCAAGGGTGAATATTCAACAAATTCGTTCTTTGGACATGTTCAGGCTCCTGTTTGGTCCCGTTGGTCAGATAACGCGACGGATCCCAGCGTGATGAAAAAGAGCCGTAGGAGCGGGTTA
>NC_051400.1:26671028-26671163 GCF_015228065.2 Penaeus monodon
GCGGCTGCCTAATGCTCCCTTCATATAGATTTATTGCCGGATTTTATGTCATCTTTCTTAAAATTGACCTTCTTTTTGATTAATCATCCTCGACTCTTTTAGCCCTTTCTTCCTAACGTCAATTCCTTAATTATT
>NC_051400.1:26674118-26675555 GCF_015228065.2 Penaeus monodon
TCCAATGCCTTTTTAATTTTTTTTTATACATGAGAATCATTAATTACCGATAACACTGACTTTGATACAAAAGGGTGAGAAGTAGCAAAAACACTTACACAAACAATACAATTCAACACAGTGGAAACCCACATACAGTTAATTCTATGAACATCTAGTAGGTCCAAGATGTTCACAAAAAGAATTATCTTCATTCTATTCAAAAAAGAGAGAAAATATTTCTTTCTTGCATATGGCAGTTAAAGGCTTTGTGTATGGTCATAAAACACCTGTGTCATAATTTAGGCATTTGTGCAGACGGTTTATCATTCTTTGGGAAGGTGCACAGAAAATAATTTATTGTGGTGCCATTTAAAATCCCTTTCATAGGGCACATACATATTTTGCGTTGCAAGAGATGCCACGAAATAACTTTTCCTGGCTGTTTATTGCAAGATATTTTCTCTTAGGAGGCACATGTGATAAACTTCTGTATGCCTGTGACTAGTAAGTAAATGTCTGACTATGTCTTTTTGCTTTATCTAGATTTCAATTGCGTAAGAAGCAAATATCATCTAACATAGTGAACATACAAATAAAACTATGGTCATAAATGAATGAAAATACTTCCATTATCTAGACCACAGAGGTTATGACAAGTATTACAAATTCTTCGAGCAGATACTTTATGGCCATACCTTACGTACCAGGATCTCACACTGGGTAAACAGTAACCACAGTCAACAATATCAGGCTTTAACACAAGGTTACAATATTGAACACACATTTTAAAGGAAGGTTCCACACCGAGGGCACAGTGACCTCCTGTTAAGTACCAAGCTCTGACATCGATGAACAAGAGAGAGAAGTCAACCTGGCATGAGAGTCAGACGGAGTGTGCCAAGCAGTGGAACCGTGTGCACAAAGCCACAATACTTTAGACAGATAAAACACAAATATGTTTGGTCAGTTGAAGAACAACGAAAAAACAGGTGGGAATATTAGTAAACAGTAGTGATGGAAGTAGAACATTATCCTAAATACTTAAGCCGTTCTAAGAACTAAAAGAGAACACAGAGACGAAGAGGGTTTTTGGACCGTTTCGACTAAGAACACTACATTTACATGATAATATCTTACAGTGAAATGGGCAGATCTAATTTTACGGTAAGAGATCGGTGACAGCGTGATATGAACCTGTCTCGGAGAGGCAAGGAAGCGTAAGAAATAACCTCGTAAGGTAACGAATGTGCTGACGGGTTGTCGTGGGGGTGTGGTGTGCCAGTGGCTGTGACTGCTACAAAACCTACAAGTCTACAAGTGTGGCTTAGCTTTTAGTGGTGCGGGGGAAGGGGGAGGGGAGGGGAGGGGGATGAGAAGCGAAAGACTTCAAAGTTTCTCTTTCTTCTATCTTCTGAATATCTAATTAGCCTTGACTGAAGGATTCGGAAAGCGTAT
>NC_051400.1:26675599-26675865 GCF_015228065.2 Penaeus monodon
ATGAATCCGTTTTTCAATCGCCCATTTGCCAAGACGCTTCTTAGAAATATAAGAATTAAAAAAAAATCCAAAAACCTTCTTCGACGGGTAAGAGGGCAGAACACACACTTACCATTGAGATAAGCGTTACTCTCATCGCTCATGTAATCCTCGTAGAAATCTGGATTATCGTCTGGAAAGAGGGGAGAAGAGGGGGCGTTGTTAGTATCCACGTGAGGGTTGAGCCTGAAGGGTTGAAGAGTAAGGGGCAAGGGCACTGGGGTCGC
>NC_051400.1:26677497-26677611 GCF_015228065.2 Penaeus monodon
CTTCTGTCAGCGCACTCCATGATGCCTTAGTCAGCCCCCTAGAAAGTTTTAGGGCCAAGTCGCATCACGTTACAATAAAGAAATATTTACTGGCCTGGACACTAGCCATAATGA
>NC_051400.1:26677817-26677926 GCF_015228065.2 Penaeus monodon
GTGATCTGTAATCTACAGCAGACCATTCGCAACATACTCAGTAACATTGCTAATTATAATAGCATTCGCATAATCATTACAGCAGCTCATCACTTTAGTCTTTTCTAAA
>NC_051400.1:26678081-26678193 GCF_015228065.2 Penaeus monodon
TCTTTTCCCGGCGGCTCCAGACAGCCCGGCACGATGGATGCGCGCAATATATCGCATGTTGCTGGTCGAATATATTTCAGGGGTAAAGGTGTTCAAGATTCGGAAGGTGGAA
>NC_051400.1:26678731-26679800 GCF_015228065.2 Penaeus monodon
TCACAGCAAAGGAACGCAGCGCTCACCAATGAAGCCATAAATCTACATAAACAGAGTAACAAGCCCTTTTCTCCCGCAGCATCTGTGTTCACCTGAAGACGGATCGAGTTTCTTCGGGAAGCTGAAGGTAGGCCTAAAGAGAATTGCATAAAAAATAAAACAAATTCGACTGCTTCTTTACACACGTTTGTTCCCATTTTTCTTTGTAACGCAACACCCTCTTTTAAAAAAGACTCTAAAAATACGGTAAGCTCTAAGATTTTTTTTTCGCACTTTTCTCAATCGGAACAGGGGTTCCAAAATGTCGATTGTATATGCTCAAACACCCGGTGATTCAACCTTCGTCATAATTACTTCCCCTTGATTTCTTCATTATGATTCCGTCGTTATATCTACTTCATTATGATTCCTTCGCTATAAGTACTACATTTTCATTCCTTTATGATTCTTCGTTATAACAACTTCCTTGCGACTCCTTCGTTATGATTACTTCAATATAGTTCCTTCGTTATCATTACCTCATCATGATTCCTTTACAATTCCTTCGTTACAACTACTTCATTGTGATTCCTTCGTTATAATGACTGTCCACATCACTCCGGTTCTGGTCTTTTCACCGCCTTGTTTGCACTGCGCTGCGAGGAACAGAGAGTCAGCTGCAGGAAAACGACAGCCGACTGTGATTCAAGTATTTGTTTGAGATTCTTTTGCCAAACGACGAACTTGAAGTAAAGTGACGCTACGGGGGAAAGTGAGAGAAAGTGAGGGAAGGTGACGTAACGTGAGGGAAAGAGCGGCAAAGTAAGGGAAAGTGAAAATGTGGGAACGTGAAAGAAAGTGAGGTAAAGAGAGGGAAAGAAAGGGAAAGTGAGGGAGAGTGAAGGAAAATATGGGAAAGTGGGGAGCAAACGAGGTATTTGAGGTAAAGTGAGGGAAGGGACAGAGGAAGAAGGAAAATTATTCTTATAAGGAGGGAGGGAAGGGGGGAAGAGAGGCGTGAATAGCAGCTTTTTCAACGGAATGAAGAGAGATACATCAACGGACAACAGTGACACGATATCCAGAATTA
>NC_051400.1:26680028-26680099 GCF_015228065.2 Penaeus monodon
TGGTTACCAAGACCCATGGTGGTTACCAAGATGATCTTTTCAGACTCTACGCGACCCTAGTCTTCCTCACT
>NC_051400.1:26680371-26680625 GCF_015228065.2 Penaeus monodon
AAAATATATCCTTTCTATATTTCCGATGCAGCGATCTCCGTCCGTGATAATGTTTCGCGGAGATAAATGGGCGTGGCCGCGTTTCGTTTCGTCCTTCAAGATTTCACCAAGATGGATCGCCGCCCCTCCGCGTGAGGCTGAGACAGATTACCAGTTTTCTAACGCTGGAATGAAATAAATGGCGACCTTTCATTTCTACGCTGAGATAAATCATCGCACATGGTGAAAGAAAATGAAGTGGAGAAAAAGAAGTA
>NC_051400.1:26681229-26681358 GCF_015228065.2 Penaeus monodon
CTTTCGTTACTCTCAAAGTCACCACATAAATCCTCAACAGAACGCTCCCTTAAATCAAGCCACATAAACCGCTTGACACCAAATTTCCTTCATTGCGCTTCCTCCCTTAATCTTCCGCCGTATTTCTCC
>NC_051400.1:26682015-26682393 GCF_015228065.2 Penaeus monodon
ACGAAAGTAGCATCGGATATCAAAAAATCGAAACCCACAACAACACCACTCACAACAAAGGCACGCAAGCAGAGCCAGCCGCCCAGCAGCAATCAGGAGCAGAAGGACTGCCGCCTCATCACCCGCAGCCGCCCGCCCACCCACCGGCCCGACGAGGGCGCACCGCCGCCCGCCCGCCCACCGGCCCGACGAGGGCGCACCGCCGCCCGCCCGCCCACCGGCCCGACGAGGGCGCACCGCCGCCCGCCCGCCCACCGGCCCGACGAGGGCGCACCGCCGCCCGCCCGCCCACCGGCCCGACGAGGGCGCACCGCCGACAATGTGATGCGTGGGGCGCTTCCCTTGCGAGGGCGGAGGAGTGGTGACAAGGGATTGCCT
>NC_051400.1:26682921-26683101 GCF_015228065.2 Penaeus monodon
CGCAAGCAAGGCAGCGGCGGCGGGTCTTGGCATAACCATGGCAACGCTCTCGGCAGTGGAGTCTCTCCGGCCGTTTCATATCGGCCGTTCGCTCGCGCCGCTAATCAAATCAGACGCATCGGGCTTCCAGTCGCTTATTTATGGGACTCACTTTATCACGGAGTACGGACGGTAAGAACG
>NC_051400.1:26683454-26684125 GCF_015228065.2 Penaeus monodon
ACGGTGTCACCGTTAGAATTAGATATGAATATAACCTTTTCCCCGTTTGGGGGGTGGGGAGTATTTAAAAATAAAATTGTCATTCAGCAGTAGTATTGATCATCGCGACAGTCGTGGCACTTGGTACCTGGTCTTTTCTTTGGTAACTCTGACATAAATTTCCATCAGCATCAAATACTAAAATTGTAATTACAACAATTGAATGCAGAAAGATAATCTACGCATAATTATCCGCCGCGTCAAAAACCGCAAAATAAATCCCCGATGAAAAGTCAAACGCCAATAACACAAGAAGAGCATCCCGCAGCATCCCTGGCCTCGCATCTCATCTCACGGTAACATCTCCCGGCAAATCAGGGCGAGCGCCATCCCCCTCACCCTGGCGACCTCCGTAACTGCTCCCTGCGGCTCCCTTCTTCCTTTCCTCTCCTTTCTCACTCCGTTTTTCTTCTCTTTTTTTGTCTCTTCTCTGTGTCTTTCCTTTCGCTGTCTGTTGTCGTTGTCTTTTTTTTTCTCTCTATTTACTCTTCCATTTTCCCACTCTCTTTTTTCCTTCCTTCTCTTATTTTCCCCTATTTTCTATTTTTCCTCCCACCCTTTCTCCGACTTTACATCTTCTTTCTCCTCCGTTTCCTTTTCCGCCTTGCCAAGCATCTTCATCAACACCACAA
>NC_051400.1:26684387-26684945 GCF_015228065.2 Penaeus monodon
GTGGAGAGCGAGAGCGGACCTCAGCAATCGCCTGCTATCTCGGGTTGAATCCGGTGATGTTCTTGGGTTTGAGAAAGAAGAGAGAGAAGGGGTGTGGGAGGCGCACACACACGGGGATCACAGGGAAAAGAGGACAGAATGTGTGTGTGGAGAAGAGGGAGAGTGAGAGGAAAAAAAGCGTAAAAAGGTACTTAAAAACATACGTAAAAAGATTCCTCATTTGCTAGATCAGTCAGGGTCTTCCCCTGTCCCTCCCCCGAAATTCACTATCTACCCCTTCCCCTTCCCTCATCCATCTCTCCCCCTTCTCCTCCCCATCCGCCTCTACCACTTTCCCGTACTCCCTCCTTGCTCTCCTTTCTACACCCCCCCTCTCTCCTTCATCCCTTTCACCGCCCCCTCCCCACCCAATCCACGTACCCTCCTAGCCCTAGTCTTCAAAAAAAAGAAGAAAAAAGACTTTTTCACTAAAATTTCCCAAAGCAAGAATTCATGAATATGTATTCACTTTCGTCGTTTGATCTCCGATTCCTCCGTGGCTGATGAGACCTTTTGCCC
>NC_051400.1:26684968-26685186 GCF_015228065.2 Penaeus monodon
AATATTCCTATCATAATTTTCTCTAATTTCATACATTATTCAGCCGAACTCTCTAGATGCTTGACACTGCAGCATTTTCACTCAAACGCTCAAATCACTAGATTACCATAATTGTTATTATTATCAAAAAAATATTATTATGATCTTATCAAGGCAAATGCAACGCAAAGTGACTTTATGTATTTTTGGTCTTTGATCGTGAAGGAAAATTTGATACA
>NC_051400.1:26685212-26685395 GCF_015228065.2 Penaeus monodon
AACTCGTAAATGTATGAATGATATTCCGTATTCCCTGCAGATGCATAATCCATCTAACATAAACAGATGCAACCCATATCAGCATATATTTGTTGATGTACAAATCTCTTCAACAACATAGGCAAATGCTAACCCATATCAACATCTACGTATGTATACAAATTTTCAAAATTCAACTTTCTG
>NC_051400.1:26686209-26686295 GCF_015228065.2 Penaeus monodon
ACGAGACTCCGTCCAGACAGTAATGCGACCCGAAACACCACCTTTGTGCTGGCCAATGGAGTAAAGTTTAGTGGCTTTTTCAGCGG
>NC_051400.1:26686479-26687248 GCF_015228065.2 Penaeus monodon
AGGAGGTATGGGAATAGCAGAGAGGGGGATAAGTCGATGGTGCGGAGGGGAAGTAAGAGGGAGGGCGGAAAAAAGACTGTAAGGATAGAAATGAGAGGGAGATAAAACAGAAAGAAGGGAGAACAGAAAATGAGAGAAAGAAGGCAAAGACACCAAGAAAGAAATAAGAGGAAAGGCGTGAAGACTACGAAGGAGGAATAAGGAGAAACACGACGTCTTTAACAAACAGGCAATAGACCGTGACGGCGATGACTGAGGAGTGAACAAACAAAAAAGAAAAGCATTGGATGAATTAGTGATTTTAGCAGAACTTTATCAGGTGGAAGTTTTGCTTCTTCGATCGTAGTGGTAATATTACACAAAGCAGACGTAATTATACTATTCATAAATACGTACTGCACTACCTGCAGTTTGGAATAATTATAAATATAGCTCCAGGCAAAGTTAGCTGTAGTTAGATGTGTTTTTTTTTACAACAATATAGAAACAAAAAATAAATAAAAAGTAGAAAAACACACGAGACCACGCCCTCCTGCCTCAAACGAAGATGTTTCCCTCTGCCAAGAACAAGCAGGATTTGCATGCCGCACGGCTAATAATTTCCGATTTCAGACACCAGTGAATGTTCCAATTTTTTGAACAAACATTTCTATTTTGGGACACCGCGGGGGTCTGTTATTGGGTCCATTGTGAATGCTATTTTTAGATGCCAATGTGCGACCCACTTCAATTTAAAGATTTGAATTCATGGCTGTCTGTTTTGCCCTCG
>NC_051400.1:26687408-26687548 GCF_015228065.2 Penaeus monodon
TCATATGGATTAGACATCGTCTGTCTCCTACAAAATGAGACAAACGATTACACCGGTCGCTTCTTTTGATACGAATACTGAAATCAAATAATGGCGTGTAGCGTAAATGTGAGCGCGTGTGTGTCCCTTTATAGACTATA
>NC_051400.1:26687650-26687835 GCF_015228065.2 Penaeus monodon
ACCCCATCTTCATCCCTCCACTTCGAGATTTCGGTGCCAACCTCCCTCACCTCGGTCTCGACTCGGCCTTTAAACCCTTATGCATGAAAACCGATGCTTCCCAAATACAAGAAAAAATCCAATTTCCGAAAGACTTCTTGCAAAAGCTTAAGGTCTTGGGGAGCTTCTTGAAGTTTCCCCTCCTG
>NC_051400.1:26688013-26688111 GCF_015228065.2 Penaeus monodon
ACGCAAAAAAGTGGAGCGCTCAGTCCTCCTTTCATTAAGGCCCTCCCTACCTCCCTCCCTAACTTAAGGCCTCCCTAGGCCCTAGTCCTACAGGTAGC
>NC_051400.1:26688189-26688343 GCF_015228065.2 Penaeus monodon
GCATTCGTTTCCTGATTTTGAAGCACCACAAAAGTTTGGTTGTAATTACCTCGTGTGTTGAGCCCCCCCCCCCCTCTCTCTCTCCTCTGTCCCGCCACCTCAGGCAGTCTGTAGTGTTTACGTACATATTCCCTCACACAAAAGTTGTCAAAGG
>NC_051400.1:26689440-26689812 GCF_015228065.2 Penaeus monodon
CATCTCGTCCCCGGGGAGATGCGAGCGAGCGAGAAAGCGCTCTTCTTCTCAGCGTCTTTGTTATTTCAGGTTAAAAATTCCCCGACGTCTGCGTGAGTAGGACCTCGTACCTCACAAGGGGTGGTGAGGTCGCGTGAGGGGCTGTGGTTATGACAGTGTTAATTAGGGCTGCTAATGATTCGAAGATAGAACTGATGGTGGTGATGACTACCGTCTTCATAACGCATGACGGTTACTGATAATAAAACTGATGAGTAATGATGAGTGATGACGCTGAGGGTGACAATTGCCTTCCAAGATGCTGAGGCAAGGGCGGTCGATAATGGGTTTGTATTGTGCGACTGTCGGAGCATATCGTTAGTGGAGGGGGAG
>NC_051400.1:26690078-26690261 GCF_015228065.2 Penaeus monodon
TTCATCTTATTCGTTACCTCTTGAAAAAAAATCCTGTGCCTCCTTCACTCTTTCTCTCGCAGGATAATTCAACCCATCTTGCACGTTCCTCATCTCCCGCAACACAGCATCTTTTTCTCCAGCATTAGGACCTCATCTGCGCAGGCCAGCAGCATCACCTCGTATCAATTTCACGGTGCCCTT
>NC_051400.1:26690770-26692080 GCF_015228065.2 Penaeus monodon
AGTGTTGTAAAGTTATGCTTCTTCCCTAGATATCGCTGACTTCCCTGCTCACTAGTTATCGCTTTGTATCTTTCCTCTCCTCCTTTACACCCATCCACTAACATATTCCCCTCTTTCGTGTCTCCTTCTTTATCTGATCTGTTTCTCGTCCATCCATTCCTCTATCGCAATTTGCATCTTCTCCTTCGTTCTCTGTCCACGTTTACCTCTTTACATTGCCTCACTTTCATCGCTTATTTTGTCAATTCCTCTCTATATCTCATTTTTTTCATCTACTACTTTCTTCGTTTTTTTTAATCAGCTGATCGATTACTTGTCCACTCTTCTGTCTTTTTCTCCTTCCGTCCTCTATCGTCTCTTTCGTATCTGTCTGCGATTGTACATCTATCTTATTCTCCTTCCCTTCTCATTTTCCTGATTTTATCATCCTTCTCATCCCTTTCCTTTCTCAGATTTCCTTATCATTTTCTCTCTCTTTTCCATCCCCCTCTATTTTCCTTCTCTCCTTACTTTCAAAATCTCCTCCTTTGTCTCCCTTTCCTCCGTCCTCTTTTCTCTCATTTCTTCCCCTCCTCCCTATCTAATTCCCTCTCACTTTACTTTACCACTCATTCCCCTTTCCTTTCCTCCTCTCCTCTCTTCCCAAGCCCCCTCTCCTCATTCCTCCCTTTCCCCACCCTTCTCCCTCTCCCCTCTCTCACACACACCCACATTCCTCCTACATCTCCCCTTCCCCCCGCCTTCCCCCCAGCCTTTCCTTCCCCACCTTCCCCCAGTCTTTCCTTCCTCCCCCCTTCCCCCCACCTCCCAAGAGAGGGGAAAACAGGAGCTACGGGATGTTAAAGCTGACGACCCGGCGTACGTGTAAAGCCTGCGCTGCTGTGTTTATAATGCACAACAATGCGTCCTCCTGCCCCTTCCCTCCCTCACTCCCTCCCTCCCTCCCGCCCCCCGTTCCACCTCTTCAGCGTCATACCCCCCCCCCCCTTCATCCTCACTTCCCCGTCCCTCCTTCATCCCCTCACCGATCTCCCCCACTTCCTTCTACTCCATCACCCACTCCTTTGTTAGTGTCCTATTCCCTTCTCTCCTCTTCCCTCCCTTCCTTCTCCTCCAATTCTTTCCTCCTCTATTAATTTCCTTCTCCTTCCCTCTCTTCCTTCTTTCCCAATCGCTTCCTTCTTCTTCCCTCCCTCCTTACTTCTCCACACCTTTTCATTCCCCTTTCGTGTCCTTCTCCACTTTCCCTTCCTCTCCTTTATCCCCTCTCCCCCCCCCTCGGTTTAAGCAAGGTGACCAGACACTCCCCC
>NC_051400.1:26692445-26692512 GCF_015228065.2 Penaeus monodon
CCGAAGGCCACCAAGCATCCCGTGCCCAGCCTCCTTCCCCAAAACCCATAGAAGGCCGGGCCCAGCT
>NC_051400.1:26692534-26692765 GCF_015228065.2 Penaeus monodon
AACGCATCCATGCAATCAAACAAAGCCAAGACGATTTCGGTCTATTCTATGACATTCACTATCGATTATACACTAAATGACGATTAAAACATACATAAACAAAAGGTAAGCTTCACTTATATAAAAATGGCAAAATTATAACATATTTACAGAAGGCAGATTCATATATTCATAAAAAAAGGGTTGTTACTTCAGCCTAGACGAAATTATATCAGGTTCCTAAAAATAGTA
>NC_051400.1:26693280-26693466 GCF_015228065.2 Penaeus monodon
AACCACCCAAACATTACGTGTGTGACTCCCCTTAAAACTAATCAAAAGCTGATTAAACCTATCTTATCTTATCTTGTCACAGGAAACTACATAGTCTTAAAGCCTAAGAACATACATACGCGGTCTTCTGCCATTGTCTGGCACTCTGCAACGGCCGCAGACTTACCTGCAACAAAAGAAAAGGAG
>NC_051400.1:26693628-26693699 GCF_015228065.2 Penaeus monodon
ACCTGAACGGATAAATGCATGACAAAATGGAAGTTGCACAGACAATGACTGGTTCATATCATGTTATAATA
>NC_051400.1:26693846-26693961 GCF_015228065.2 Penaeus monodon
AACGATCCCTTATGACAAGGGTTCATAGGGGCGATAACACATGCCGTACCTGTCGATAGCTTAATGTCATCTCATCTGTCAGCTCCGCCCGTGATAAGAAGAAAAAAAATCCGCC
>NC_051400.1:26693983-26694102 GCF_015228065.2 Penaeus monodon
CCTTCTCGTAGCGAAAAGATTTAGAGCTCCCGATATAGAGACGGAATAATGATTAAGCTTTTCTCGACAGAGCGATTCGTCAGAATTGCGTAAATGGCGGCGAGAGAGAGGAGACGAAA
>NC_051400.1:26694659-26694753 GCF_015228065.2 Penaeus monodon
ATATAGAGGATAGAGATGCTTCGTTTTCACAGAAAGGAAGAGAGAGGAAGAGTGAGGAGAGAGCAGGAGAGGGAAAAAAGGATGAATAAAGAAC
>NC_051400.1:26694871-26695103 GCF_015228065.2 Penaeus monodon
CCTCGTGCCTGGTGCCTCGCCCAGAACGGCCCTGCACTGTAAAACGCAGCGAACTTGTTTCATGCTCTTCCCGCGCGGGCCTATAACCGTTCAGCTATCGTCGTGGGAGCGCTATTTTGATACTAATAGCCGGGGATCGTTGGGTTCAATTTCCCATGCACTGCGGACGTTTCGGTCATGACTTTTCGCCCCCGCCCCCCTTCCAAAAGAAAAAAGGGGAACAGATCGAGAC
>NC_051400.1:26695279-26695514 GCF_015228065.2 Penaeus monodon
ATTCTCCTTCAGCATTGCCGGCGAACGGGAAGAGGAGAAGCCTTAAGCACACGTCGATATGCAAGGATAAATACCCACGCAAATGGACCCATGACGCATGAATATGTATAAGCACGCATCATAAGGGAAACGCAACCTCCAATCCCCTTCTCTGCGTCTCCCAGCATCCTCTCCTCTCCCCCCTTCTTCTCCCTACGTCTCCGAGAACTCCACCCTTTCCCTGCGTCTCCAAACA
>NC_051400.1:26695600-26695730 GCF_015228065.2 Penaeus monodon
TGGGTCTCCGAGCACCCCTTCCAGCTCATACACAAACCCTCGGGCTCCGCAAACTTCGACAAACCTTTTGAACACACGCAGCATTTATGCCTCGTCTGCAGCATGAAAAGGGGGCGTGGGGTATGATATT
>NC_051400.1:26696017-26696103 GCF_015228065.2 Penaeus monodon
AAAACTGAAAAGAAATAAAGGGGAAAAGAAGAGAGTTGGAGGGGCACAGGGAGGTGGAAGTTAGGGGGAAATGATGGGAAGAAAGG
>NC_051400.1:26696155-26696262 GCF_015228065.2 Penaeus monodon
TCCAATAATCGTTAATAAACTCACAGCGAGTCATAACAAAAGACCACACGTTACATATATCCAAATCAGATCACAAATGACTCAAATAGCATCTGAATATAACAGAC
>NC_051400.1:26696295-26696573 GCF_015228065.2 Penaeus monodon
GCTTAGCAGCACCACAATCACCCCCCTCCCCCCAAAAAAAAATCATAAAACCAACCTAAAACTTAAAAGTCAAGTCACTTAAAATCACCAAAAGCATTTTTAAAAATCCAAAGCATTAAAAAAAGCATAAACCCACTACATTCTGGAATCTTATAATCCCTGGATATACAAGAGTCATATAATCAGGTGCCACCCATTAAAACATGGAGTGCCAGGCCCTCCACCACACTCAGGCACTCCTCAAAGGTCGCGGGGCCACGGCACGGTGTGGCGATGGC
>NC_051400.1:26697385-26697623 GCF_015228065.2 Penaeus monodon
TAAAGCCCCGGACCTGATGATGTAAATTTAACGAGTTCCCGATGTGATGGCGGTGCAGCTACCTTTTTCCTCTACGGCAATGGGCCAAGTTCGAAGCGGTTTTATTGCGCCTCAAAACATCGCTTGTAAAACCTGCGTTCGATCGATTGGTTTGTGTTGTTGTTGGGTCGGGGTTTATTCGTTTTTTTCCTTTCCTTTTCCTTACTTATTCTATTTCTATTTTCTCTCGTTTTTAAGG
>NC_051400.1:26697907-26698121 GCF_015228065.2 Penaeus monodon
ACGCAGGGCGCTAAGTCAGTTGGTCGCAAAGTTTGCAAGGGTAATCGCAGCATAGCAATGGAATTATAGGCAGCCTCCGGTAGCCCTTAATGAAAACAAACTTGACTCGTTCCCGCCCGTCAGCACATTTTCCTTTTTCATTTTTTTTCGCAGAGAGGTTGACAGAGAAGTAGGGGTGGGGGAGGGGGTGAGAGAGAGAGGCAATACGCGAAGT
>NC_051400.1:26698295-26698359 GCF_015228065.2 Penaeus monodon
ATAAAAGTATGAATAAGGACGAGAAAGGAAAAGATCTAAAGATAGAAAAAAAAACGAAAAAGCA
>NC_051400.1:26698400-26698677 GCF_015228065.2 Penaeus monodon
TACAAGGATGATTCGACTGATAAACGTGCGGTACGTATTGAGGTGGGTGTCAGGTGCCAGGAGAAGAGGATGAAAAAAAAAATCGAGAGGAGATTGCTTTCGTACAGAGTGCTTGCGTGGGCGGCTGTGATGGTGAGAGTATTGTGACGTCGCTGGAGATCGTGATAGTAATGGTGAGTGATGAGAGAAAGGTGTTGGAGTGTGAATAAAAGAAGGTTTGATGAACGCGCCATGTGGGCTGCGGGTTAAAATGGCGCGGTGGCGGTGCTGGTGATGA
>NC_051400.1:26699275-26699373 GCF_015228065.2 Penaeus monodon
CTAACATGAATCAGCATTCAGATTTATAATTCCAGGTTATTCAATCCAACTCAATTTCGAAATCTTGGCGCCTTTCGAGCAAGCTACACGGAATCTAT
>NC_051400.1:26699480-26699871 GCF_015228065.2 Penaeus monodon
AGCACGTAGCCATCATTATAGCTTCCTCCACCTTTACATGTTTTCTCCGCTTCTCTTTCTTTATCATCATGTGTGTCTTCCTCCGCCCCTTTTCCTTCATTATCTATATTCTTTATCTCTTTCCATTCATCCGTATGAAGTTCCACACTCACACATTTCCCTTCCAAAAGGGCTGATACCCGAGGTCCAGCTGGCACCCTAAAGTGGGCGGAGCCAACACGCGAGAGCACCAACCAAAACAAGAGCCACCAACCAATCACGCCTTTCTACGTCCCAATCATGGGGCGTGGCTTATAAGGTCAACACAACATCCTCCTTTCGTCTAGCCGTGCAGAGCTTCGGAAGCTCTCCTACGATGGGAGGGACGGGGCGGGGCGTGAGAATCTGTGAT
>NC_051400.1:26699983-26701924 GCF_015228065.2 Penaeus monodon
CTATCCAAACACCTTCGCTACTCATATCAAAGAATCGTCACTGTCTCCAGAACAACGAGCTGATAAAGATCTTTGGCTACTATGTACACCAAAGAAACAATTTGAACGAAGGTGATGCAGGAGTTACCATATGTATCAAAAGGAAAATCAAACAGAATTATAGACGACTTCGATGCGGATTTCCTCGCAGTAGAAATGCAGACAAACCGAGAGAAGGGAGAAGATTTTGAAAATCTGATAAACCAGAACACGATCACCCATACTGGACTTGACTTCGATAATTCCTCAGTACAATAGGCAAAGGGCGTCCAGACATTATTCTTGGGAATGAAAAAAAAACTCCTTTCTCAACCAACATGGACCATTAACCACGTCAGACCATCTACCCGTAGTCTTCACCTGGTCCCGAAAATGGAAATGTTTAAGCTAAAAAAAACAGACTAGGGATTTTAAGAGAGGGGGGGGGGAACAGACTACGCAGAAGATACAGTAATTAACAAAGAACATATTAACACCGAAATCGACGCATGGCATACTATCGAAAGAGCAATGGGTAAAGCCATCCGCAAGAGAAAGTACGTCACCTGACCCCACCTATTAACAAGTGACCGCCTGAAACTGTTACGGTGGAGATATAAAAATGTCCTAAACACCGTCGAATATACTGGTTGGACACCAGCATCTCGCAACCAATGCAGGAAATACAGGAAGAAGTGAAGGACGAAAGGAAAAGTCGGTACACAAATCACTGGAATAATATAATAAAAACAACAGCACTTGAATACAATCATAAAGAGTTCTGTTAAAATAAGGTTATTGGGAAGCATACCTAATCAGACTACATGCATACTAATCAAAGAAATGATAAAGTATTTGACAGCAAGCATAAAGAAGCAGTTTAGAGACTTACCGACCAATATCCTTATTAGAAAATCCAGGAAGAATATTTGAGATTATTAACAATCGCAGCTACGAGCTACATGGATAGACGCGATCTTTTCAATATAACCTGTATGGCTTCAGAAAGGGTAGAGGCAGACAACAAGCCATTTGCTGCCATATATTAAACCATCGCCATTTCTCAGAGAAACCGACAGCAGTGCAACATAGTTTGCAGACATTGCCAAAGCTTTTGACAAAATGTGGAAACCAGGGCTGCAATAAAATAGACTGAGAATCATTGTACCAGAGGGCATTGAAAACGATACGGCTCGACACAGTTGCAGAACAAAAATTCCCACTACTGAGTGGAGTGCCACAAGGCTCAACATTAGGTCCTACTCTTTTTATACTTTACGCGCCAGACCTCGAAGGAACCAGCAATAACTGCTCAGATGTCAGTTTTGCCATCCCTCTAGGCATATCCTCTAAAATGAACATCAGGATTATGCAGCAATTCCAGAACCGAGCACTCCGGATAACAATAAGTGGAAACGAAGAAGACACCGAACTTTCAATATCAGAACTGTGTGAAAAATATAGAATCGAGGCAATAAACATAAGAGTATGTACAGTTTCAAAAAGCCTGGGATAAAATGACTATGACTAACGAAGAACTGGCTAGAACTTCTGAGGAAGAGCATACTGAGAACCTTTACAAAAGAGACCACAACTCGAGAAGAATCGCTCCGTACTTAGAGAACGAACAGACAGATCCAAACTATCAGCAGTGTTGTAAAACAGACATGAAACACAGTCTTGTTTTATCATTAACCGCAATGTACAATGGTTGTAAATATTGTACAAAGCAATCTTAGGATCTGTATTAACTGCTTTCGTTATGATAATAAAACAAAAGAGAGCGGCAAGTGGTTTACTCCATCACTTTTCAATCTCTCGCTGATTCATTTTCCAGTCTTGTTCGCACGATCTGGCTAGTTCGCCTTCCAGGAACTCCATCCTTTCCCATCCGGCTGAAAAAAGTCTCCGTCCTCCGTCTTT